>NC_064440.1:20355536-20680536 GCF_023343835.1 Lagopus muta | reverse complement strand
TGGCGGCGGAGGCACTGTTTGTTTAAACAATGTTTACCAAAGAAAGGCGAAGGCGCTGCGCTGCGCGTGGGGATGTGTGGGTTTAGCAACAAAGGCGAACTCCGCTGGAGACGCTCCCGCGAGTTCTCCGGCAAATTGAGGCTCTCTTCTGGAGAGCCAGCAGCTCGCTCCGGGAGAGCACTTAATGCCTTCCTAGGGCGCGATTAATTACCGTCCTCGCAATGAGGCTTCGGCTGAGTGTCCTTTAGCGGGGCTCCGCGCGGCCCCGACTCATTACCCGAGAGCGCTCTCTGCAGCGGCACTGTCAGCTGTACACGACTCTACGCGCTGCGCGGTGCCAGAGGCGCGGTGGCAGGGGAAGCGCTAATTACCGTCGGGTTCCCTAATAACGCCGTTCTCTAACGGTACCTCTCGCGGGCTGGCGTTAGCGATCAACGAGAAAACAATCACCGGGAGCCGCGGAGATACCAGGGGCGCACACGGGTTTCGTCGGGGCCGTGAGGTTATAGGGTTATAGGGTCGAGGGAGGACCGTCGCGGCACCCCGGGCCGGGCAGCTGCCGTCTGCGGGGCGCGCCGCGACCGCGGGAGGCGGCGGCATCGCTCCGGGCTCGGCTATCCCGGCCCCCCCCCCCTCGGTGCCGGCAGTATAGCCTCCTGGGGCCGGGCCGAGTCAGTCTGCAGCTCCCCACCTCGAGCCTGACCCCGGGCGTGAACGGAAAGGACCCTTTCCCTTCTGCTCCGTCTGGTGAAGCCATTTCGCGTTAATTAATCCCCAACTAAACGATAAAACCAGAAACGTCCCTCATTTTCTATGACGAGAAGAAGTATTTTTTTTAACGATTTGGGTTTACTTCCTTACGAGACGAGGGCAGGAAGCCGCAGCTCTCGGCCCTCGGCCTCCCCCGGCCGGGAGCTCCGTTTCTCTCCCACTTTCTCCTGGGATCCCGGTTCCGAGCATAGAATGTAATCCTCCCTGTCCCCTCTGAGCTCCCGTCCTCGGGGGGGTCCTCCCCGGGGAGCAGCCCCGTGCGCCCCGTCCGAGCGGCCCGGCCCCTCCTCCCAGCTTCGGAGCGCCAAAGCCAATTATAAGGGCTGTGATTACAGCGATATATCTGCGGTACGCTCCGAATGCGCGGGTGTCAAGGGTGGTGGTTGAGAGAGGGTGCGGGGGGCAGCGATTCATACGAGAGAGCTGACAGCTCTTTGATGTGAAAATGATGCCCTGATTTTTACTCCGGGGCGAGCAACCGAAGAAAGATTACACTGCTTAAAAAGAGAAATTTAAACCCAGATGATAATAGTAACGAGCCAAGGAGACGAGGTAGGGAAGTCAATCTTACAACCAGAAAAGCAATTTCGGAAGGCCTTGTGCAGCCCGGTGGGTGTGGGGAGTGAAACCAAATTCCCCATCACTCATTAATCACGGATGATCTCTGCGGCTGAAGGCATCATCCCGCGTGGGTTCCGACCACCGCCCGCGGCTGTGAGGACGCTGTGGGCACACGGAGCTCTGCGCCCTCCGGGTTCGGCCCCGCGTGCACTTCGAGCTGTCCCGGTTGGGAGAGCACATCCCAGCCGCATAGCAGGTGCTCTCCTTGCAAAAAGACAAATTCTGTCTGGAAGTCTTCTTTGTTTCTTTTTCATTTTTTTTAATTATATATATGTACATGTCTAAAAGAAACCTCCTCTGCCCCCTGCTCTGCCCGTGCTGTACCCCCCCCGCTCGGGCTCCGCCCGCTCCGTCTCGCCCCAGCTGGGTTCAAAGCCTTCCCTTCCCGACCAATGGGCACAGATTATTAACACATTATTAAAAACTCCGTTCGGAGCACCTTAATGAGACCTGCACTTATTAGCGATGGGAACGAATTTCACAGCATTGAAGTGATCAGTTAAGCCGCGTCTATAGTTTCCAGACTACTCAAAAGAGGCTTTTGCCTAATTGAATTCAACTCCACTCGGCATGCAGAGGCCGAACTCTCTGTCCTCCAGTGCAAGGTGCCCATCAGAGTCAGTTCTGTCCGGACACACGTGCCAGCAAGGGAACCTCACCCCGAGGTGGGAGCGCTGCGTGCGGGTTGCTGCTGTGCTCCGAGCGGGGCAGAGCCCCGGCCCCGTGCACGCCACGCCAGGTGCTGGGAGCCCTTTTGTCGCACTCCGCTCTCGCAGCCCACTGAGCGTGCAGGAAAACGAAGCTTATGCTTCCCCAGATCTCCTCCCTTTACTGTCCCTGACAAAATAGTCGCTCTCAGCCCATGTTCGGAAGCCCCCGCGCAGCAGTGATCAGGCGGAGGACACAACGCATCCTCCAGACAGCTGAGGAAGGGACTGAAAAACTTCAGAGCAGAGAAACAGAAACAAATACATTTTCCAGCGCAGATTTATTATGGCTCCGGTCTGTTTTGCTGAGTATGACTCAACCAGAAGGGAATATCGGCTCGGTTTGACGGCAAGCAAGTCTTAAAAATCACGGATCGAATCCAAGTTCCGGCAGCAATTTCAGAAGGGCTCGGAGAGGCGGTGCGGAGCTGCACAGGGGCCGGGGCCGAGCCGTGGCCCAGGGAACAGCCCGGGCCCGGGGGCATCCCCCGGCCAGACCCCTGCGGGATCCCCCACCCCGCTGCTCGGAACTCGTTCTCCAGGGCCCGGTGTGCTCAGGGCCCAGTGCGGCCCTCCCTCGTCGTATTTCATTTTAGACACTGGGAAGACGCGATTTGTTGTCGAACTAAATAGAACGTATCACCTCCAGTAAAACGCATAAATTATATTACGCTGCCGATTCGGCTTTGTTTTTCATCATTTAAAAAAATCCGAACAAATCAATTACATTAGCCATATGGCTTGATCATATCAGCTAATTTCCTTTCCTTTCCTTTTTTTTTTTTTTTAAATTATTTTTGAAAGTAATTGTTCTTTAAACACTGACAACGTATTAGTTAAGGTATTTAGGAAAGATCTCTCCGCTCCTGTCTTAGTTAAAAGATGATTGAAATGACAATGAATACTCAAAGCAAACCTGTTAAATCATCCCTTCCCTTGATTTTCACTTTCTATGCGTTAAAAGAGTTCACAACAACAGTGGCTGAGCACAGCCTGATTTACACTTCTGGAATGGAGGCCGAGAGACCATCAGGCTTCAATTCCATTCCAGTTTGTAATGATTTGCCTAAAAGGAGCCAGGTTTGGTATGCAGCAGGTAAGTAGTCATTTTTCTTAGTTATTTTAAAGGTGCGTAGCGTTGAGAATGTACAAGTGGTTCCACTCCAGCATTTACACACTGCAAATATAAAACTTCACCCCTCAGTGATCTTAATACTTCGTCCATTAAATGTACTTACTCATTTAAATGGCAGTGTATTTAACTGCTAAACAGATGGTCTACAGTGCGCACAATTATAAAGCAAGGGTTTGTGTATGTTGCCGTATTTTAGACTCCAGATTTCCTGCTTCCCTATACATTTTTCAAAGCAGTTTGTTTTTCCATGCAAAATGCTAACACAGGTGGAGAGGCAGTCTGGAACTCATTTCTTCTGCTCTTGGACACCACAGCATGCTCTTTCAGGCAAACTTCTTCATTTTCTGACCGGGATTTTAACTAGTTCCACACCTCAGATATTTCAAGCCTTTCAAAAACTGGTCTGAAATACTCCAGGTCATGCCCATTTAAAAATATATATTACTGACGTTTCTGTTTGTGTTTACTTTGTTGAGTAAATAATGACAAAGTGTCTTGGACCCACATCGATGTTTCCTGCCAGTGCAGGGCTCAGCTCACTTTCCATAGTGGGCTTTGCATCTTTCTCCTCATTCCCATCGCAGTGCACCCCACAAACATAAACAAAAACACTCAGTATGACTATGTAAAGTGAGGATTTAACTCTGTCTTCTAACTGGGACACACAGTTTGGGGACAAATGAAAACTGCACTCTATGTGACACTGTATGTTCCACAGATGACACTGGGCTGACACTTTAATATATCTAGCAATCTTATTTTCTCATTGCTTTGCAAAACAAGATGTTGAATGTGATTTGGAGCCCTTAACATGGAAATTACTCTTTGTACCCAACCATGAAAAGCTGGATTTAAATGGCGTGCCTGCCATTTTACAGGAGTTCAGTAGTAAGGCAGAGGTTGAATTACACTATTTGAGGCACTGTTCATCTATCCCATGAAACCATTCCTTCCCTTGCACAGTGGAACTGCCAGGTCACAGCCTGAACCAGTGGTTGAGCATGAGGTGAGAAGGTGTGGCTAACCCAGGGAGCTCAGGTGCAAGCAATGCACCTGAGTGACCAGAGGGGGTGGAGCCAGCATCCACCTCTCCTCACCCCTCATTTAAGGGTTAGCAGCCAAGGTTGTAGTTTTTGCCTGGGTAGAGACTGCACTTCAACAATTGCTGGTCATTAGAAGTGGTATGTGAGTTTTCTTTCTGTTATACTTGCTATTGTTCTTGTAGGGTTTGTTTCCTACTAGAAGGTACTGCTTTGTCTCCTTTGCCATACACCCTGTTTTGTAAGGCATTTCCAGTGTTGTTTAACTTGTCCAGAATATGGCTGGGTTTTACTGATATCAAGCTTGCGCTGTGCAGTACTTAGGCACTTTCAGAAGACCTTGTATATCAGCCATTTGCTTAGCAACAAAGATTGGGATTTTATCCATGCCTGCATCATAGTGCAGCCCTACCTAGCAATGAGATAAGGCCTCATAAATCACTTTAAGAGTGGCAGTTCCCAAGGCCTGAATACTTGATTCCTCAGGCAGCTTTTGAAATAGCTGTTTGCATGTAGGCTCCAAGATTAACAAATCAGCCAGTGATCTCTCCTTATATAAATAAGTAAAGCATGGACTATTGCTTCAGTTTGCCATAGGCTTACTCATTTGTGTTGAATATGAGGAAGAATTTCTTCTTAGAAAGAGTAGTGAGGTATTGGAACAGGTTGCCCAGGGAAGCGGTGGAGTTACTACCCTTGGAGGTATGTAAGGAAAGGGAAGATGTAGCACTTAGGAACATGGATTAGTGGGCAGCACTGGTGATAGGAGGATGAATGGATTTATTGAGATGATGATGCTTGTTTGAGGAGCTGGAAGTTTATGTGTGGAACTCTGATTAAGGTGTTCAAGGAAGATAAGGACTGCCAAAGCTGATGTAGTGTCGAAGGGCATGCTGAGGCACTGAGCTCCTGCATGACATCAAGCAATCCCATTTGTGGTAGCTTTATCCTTGTCCATTGCTTTTTGCACTGTTGGGATACTATGAGCACAAAGTAGGGGGATGTATCTTGGCTTTGGTTGAAGAGTTTGCTTTTTATATTCCACAAGTTCAGTTTTACTGCCCAAACCAGGGAAACATAAATATTAGGAGAAAGCATGATTATCTCTGGGAGAGAAACAAGACATTTTTAGGAAGAAGCATAAAGGCTTTGGCTCATCTAAATGTGAGGAGGAAATGTGGTCAGAGGGCTAACTGCAATCTGCTGTGTGGTCTTTACCAAGTTCAACAGGCTCACTGCAGTTACTTCAGTGCCTCCCAGATTTACTTCTGGCTGCACTGCAGCACTGATCAGTCTCCAGTCACACCACACAACTATTCCAAACATGACCCAGAGATCATTTTATCCATTCAGATTTAAGATTTGGACAGCAAACATTGCAATGTATCAGAGGTGTCATTTCAGCCTTTGGGGTTCATCCAACTCTTGGGGTTTGGGCAATTGCCATTGGGAAGGCTGTAACACTTTCAGTTTTCTCATAAGCTTGCCAGCTAAAAACATTCTATCAAAAATACTAAATTCATGTTTCTGCCCATTTGTCACTTCCTGTGTTTGTACAAAAAGAGCCTGAGAGTGGTATTACTGCTTAGTGGATTTTGTACATACAAAGCACAGTGGGCAAGAGAACAGGGTTATGTGTTTTAATATATGATCTAGTTGTACTTCCATTTAATTATATTTTCTTTACAGAGTTGCCTATCACTCATTATCTAAACATATGTATGAAGTAAGTGTTTTGGGAATCTGCATGAGATAATCTTAAGAAAAAGCAGAGAAAGTGTAGCGCAGGAGTTTGGTTTGAGGAGATTTGGTATTTTCGAAGGAAAATAACGTAGTTTTCTATAAGGAAAGAGGGTCTTATTGTTCACTATCTGTCCTGTCTGTCTAAATCTTCATGGCCTGTTTCTCATGGTAGGCTCTTAAACCATCTGAAGGAAACTTATTCTTTCTGAAATGTGGATGAGAAGGAAAAAGTAGTTATTTCATGGAGAGAATAGCAAAATTTCCATGAGCTAGAAGTGAATAGGAGTTGTTTTTTCAGACAAACACTGAATCATTTCTAGAGCCTTATAAAGCGTTATTTGGTTGACAATGTCTCTTAAAATATCTGTTTATGAAATGCTGTTTTACTTCCAGAAACCTACAATTTTACTCCATGAAAAATAACCTTTTTGTACTGTGATAAATAAAAAAAAAAAAGCAGACTTAACAGCAGGGTCTTTAATGTCAAGAAATGGGCAAGATGTCAGTTTTATGCTACATCAGAAAGACAGATATATAATATATATTTCACCATTTCTCCTACCCTATTTATGACTGCTGCAATCACAAATAATGTAGCTGAGATCTCAAATCCACTTGACCTGTATGCATTGCTGCTTCTTGCTCCTAGGGTAGCAGCACTTTGTCATATCTGTTTCTCTTCCTTGCGATTTTATCTAGTGGTTAACTCTGTTCTTCAGGAACACGGAAGCATGACTCTGCAGCAGGCAGTGCTTTGCTTTAAATAGGTTCAGTGTTGTGCAAAGGCCATAACTTATATATTAACATATGTCACGCTACTTACCAAAATGCTGGAGGTCACACCTTTCTGTCTGTGCACGTTACTGTTTGGGTGGCACCATTCAAATGACAGAGTCATAGTGTGATGCTCTTCATTTGGGGAGACGCATGTCATGTGCTGTAATGTGTCCCAGTGTTTACTAACACACTGTGTTGATACTTGTCTACCATGTCTTGAAGCTAGTCACTTGTTTAGCCAGAAATGATCCTTACTTAACTTACAGTTCCATTTAGCTTTCATTAACTTAATCTCAGTTCACATATCAACTTACAGATCATTACTTACATTTTGTGGTAGGTCTGTGTAATCTGTAAATTTGGAATTCCATGCAAGTTTTCATAGATGGTTGTACAATTCTTGAATGCAGGATGCTCTGCTTGAATAGCTGAGTATGCCTACAGTTCCGCAACTTGTTATGGGGCAGATCATGAATTTCTGGGAGCCAAATCCAGGGCAAAACTTATCTCTACCTCCATCTGTTCCACTCTTCTTTTCCCTGTATTCCAGAGAAGTAGTCCAGTTAAAAATCCCTCCTGATATGTTGGAGGTAAAGCACACACATACCTTTTTACTCAGCCTGTTGTCAGCCTATTCAAGAATAAAATGTTCTTTCTCTCTTGTAAAGCAGCATGCAAACATCAGGAAGCTTTTCCAAATTATCATATTTGTATGTGTGAAAATGGTTATAGATGATTCATTCTGGGTGGTAATGTTTAAAGGCTTCCCCCCTATCTTTGAGAAATATCAGTACATTTGTTTAGTTGCTCTGTTCTCATGCAAGTTATTGCACATATCTTGAGGAAGCTTCCTTGTGGATTTGGAACATCGCTACTTCTTTCTAAAAGATCCTTTGCAGCTCTTTGTTGGATGTTGTAAGGCAGCAACTGGACACAGCTAGAGAAAGAGCCTCTGTAAAAAATCTGTTTCATGGCTGTGCCTGTCAGGAAAAGTACCTTTGACCATAAGTTGAAAATGTCTCAATTAGAGGAAAAACAAGTTAAATTGTTACTTCAGTTTGGTTTGACAGATTTGTGAACAGCTGCTTACTAGTCAAAAATAATGCAGATGAACAAATATAGCAACTGTGGCAAGGTGTCAGGGAAGCAATGCAGGTGAAGTTTGCTGTGGGTTTCTTGTGTGACACTAAATGGGGAGGTTGTGTTGTTTTTTGTGTTTTTTTTTTTTTCCTCTTTTGGATGCCCCCTTGCTACACCTCAGATCAGGGGTCAAAGTCAATCATGTTGCCAGCAAGGGGGCTTTCTGCTGCTGGAAGAAAGCTTTATGAGTTGTGTCCCACTGCCTGGCAGGGATGTTGCATGGGGGCTGCAGAAATACTGAAGGGAAATGTAGGAAATAAACCACAAAAAACACTATGCATTTTGGTTATGTTTGAATCATGTGTTGTTTGGGACAGAGGACCATTCCTTCTTTTGCATGCTGTATAACATATTAACATTCCAACCATTCCAACTAAATAAAATGTTTTCTTCTGAATCTATTATGACTGCCCTCCCTCATGTAAAGAAAACAAGGGTTCACTGGAAAAGCAGGTGACTGCAGTCAATTCGGGCAATGCCCTGCTCCTAGCTATTCATTACAGAAAAAGTGTTTAGATCTGTACTTGACTTGCCAACAGCATCAGCACTTGACCTACAGAAAGATCTGTCAGGGAAAACATCACCCAGGTCCATTAGCAATCCTGTGATTATAGCCTTTTAAAGGCTCATTATAACTGGTCCTGTAATGAGCTGAGACAACATGTTGCAATGTGTCTCTCACTCTGGACAATCAGAGTGACTCATTAGAGCTACATGGCATGAATGCAAACACAAACAGCATCCTCCCACTCTCAGCCTCCTTTGAGCCAGGGCCCAGAGCGCTGCCCTTTTGCATCTTGCGCAGTCACACTCTGGTGACCTTTAAATAAATCGGGGGTGTAGCTGGAACAGAAGTACTGGGTGTGGAGCTGGAGCCATCCAAGAAACTTTGGCACATACACCATCTATTGATGGAGCAGTTATACAGTGACGAGCACCCCGCTGCCCTGGGTGGGCTGCCAACTACCTGCGAGCCCAAGGAGTGCAAAGCTAGCTCAAGAGCGCCTCCACTTGATTGCATTTTAGACATATATTTGAAACTGTCTGTGCTTTTTGGATTGTGATTTTCTGCTGAAGTATTCTGCAGTGGTCCTTGTTGTGTCCCGGGGAGTGACATGACATAATTGAGTTGCCATCTTGTCTGACAAACTAGACAGGTCAAGTCATTCGAGTCCATATCCTTTTCCAAAGGTATGGAATTTCTATTAGTTCTTGATTAATTTTTGGTCATCCTTGGTGTGTGCTTTCTATGCATATTTCAGCTGGCTGCAGAGCAGAACTGCTGGGACTGGGATGTTCAAGTGCTGAGCTCATTGATCCTGTGACTGGAAATGAAATCAAGTCACTCCTTTGCCTCATTATCCCTGAGACAGAGTTAGTAGACATATATCAGTGCGGAAAGAAATGCCTCAGCGTTACTTAAGTGTTAGATGGAATTCACGAGCTGAGACTGTGTGGGGATAAACAAGGATTTGGGATACAACTTGTTTCCCCTGCTCCTTTGAGTGGTAGGCTGGGTTGCCTGGCCATGGTGATGAAGAAGCTCAATGGGATACAGCCTGATGGTCATTTAGAGCCCTGATTTCTACACGAGGTGTGGACACCTGTTGAAATTAATTTGGATGTCCCCCACTTTGTGTTGTGCTTCCCTTTGCTGGCTAACCCCTGGATTCATTCTGGATGAATTAACCTGGTTGACAACTTCCCTAGCACCAGCTGTGAAAGGCTTTCAGCCTATGAGTCTGGTCAAGAGCTGTCAGAAGTAGGAAACTCGTGTAATATGTAGGATGTAGCTGCCAAGTCCCAGCACTGCCAGCTTGTGCTGCTTGCACATGATGGCACAACCCATGACTTCTGCTGGTGGGTAGATGAGAGGAGAGGCCTCCACACATCACTCAGCTTCTGTGGCTCTCCTTTCTCTCCTTTCTCCTCTCTTATTGAAAGCATTTTCTTTGTTTACTGAAGTGAACTATTTTCTTATTGAAACAAAGAGGCTACATTACGATGTCATCAGTACAACATGCTGCTCCCTGGGTGAGTCTTTATCTCCTTGGAAAAGGAACTTTGATATTCTGCCAGCCCAGCCACGGAACTCAAAAGAAGTCAGAGATGGCCTCAAAATCAACACAGCTAAGCCAACATATAGATTTGTAGAGAAGTAAATATGTTGTCAGTGGTGCATGCTATTGCATGTTGTGGAGTTCTGTGATGCATTTTTCATTCCACCTGATATTTTTCAGCTGTGCCCTAATGGTTGCTGTGTTTCTGCAAAGACATCTGTGACACTTGCAGGTGAGAGGCCAAGGCAGGAGCGTGAAAACATTTCTCAGTCATCTTTCAAATAGTTTTAACAACCAGAAGAAAAAAAGTTGTATTATTTAAACAGAGCTTTAATATAAACTTCATATTAAACTTTGCTTCAATAATAAAGCTTTTTCTTTTGACTGTTAAACCAATATTAAAGCAGGTTGAAAACTAGTTTACAGCTTCTTCAACCAGGTTCGTGTGCTTCTAGCATACATGTATGGCTACTCCCCCGCCCATTTCTTTTGTGTGTTATAAACTTCTCTCATTTACTGTTGGGTGATGCTGAGTACCCCAGCTGAGAGTTCATGGGATTACCTGTTCAGTAAATGAGAGAAATTTATGATACCCAGAAGAGATGTGCTTGGAAACCATTGTAACCGTGTCTTAAAACTCCCTGCATTTCTTGCTGGTTGATTACGGTACAGCTTGGTTACTCCTGGAAACACTGCATTCCCTGGGTTTTCCATTGGTGTAGAGGAAGCTGAGCTCCCAGTCCTGGAGTGTGCAGGAGAGTTGGATCAGAGCTGGTTTGGGAAGGAGCACTCTTGAAGGAGCGGTACAAAGTAAGCCTCCAGGGCTTAGCATGGTGAAGCTTTAATAAATAGATGCTACTGCACTAGGGGTGTGTTTATGTGTTGAGATAATATGAACACTTCGCTTCCCAACATGATGTTGTTTGTAGCCTTACATATGGATAGACCTCAGGTATAGCTGAAAAAACACGGTAATGAGAAGTATTTTGGAGTTTGAAATAGCACTCTGCCCTCACCAAAGAATATCAAACACACATTTGGTTCCAGGCTTGTGAATGGTGCAAAGCAACCTGGTTTAGAGTTGCTGGAAGAATGTTGATTTGCAGTATTTTATTTTATTTTATTTTTTTTTTGCTCTGGTGGAGAGATGTCTTAGTAATATTTTATGGCTCATAGTAGTATGGGTCCTTTTATGACAGTGGAACTATTTTGTATTTATTCCAGCCTAGGTATTGCCTGGTCTGTCTTGGATTTTATTGCTTAAGTTTGTCATTCTCTTATTATGTAGAGCTTACACTGGCCCTATTTCAGTATCAAACCGATCTTGTCATGAGGATGCAATTGTTTTTTTCAGTTACCGTGGGATAGGATACACTCAGTTGCTCCATTGTTGCATGTTTCTGATTTGCTGTAATTTCATTCTTTTATCTCCATGAAATCTGGCTGTTAAATTAAGTCCAAGTGATAATCTAGCGTTTTTACTAGAATTTGCATTTCCTGAAATTTATATTAAGTGCAATCTGTCATTGAAGAGATATCCAATTTATGCATTGTCAGCTGCTCTGAGAGATGGAGTCATAGCAGCACTGCACTGCAAGGGACCACATCATCCTTTCTGCTGCTGCTCCTCCTTGCCCCAGGGACTAGCTGAACTCCTCATTAGCATGTATCTCTGAGGGATGGATAGAGCTACCTTCCTGGGTCAGTCAAGACCACTGGTCACCATGCTTTGTCTTGATGTAGTCTCAAAAATGTCACGGATGTAGCCTGCTACTTAAAATTCTACTTGTAAGAATGATTTTTTTTCCCCTTGTTGTTGGAAAAAGTAGTTTTTTGGATTTCTGCACCAAGCCCCCCCTTTTCCATTAGTAGCTTCTGAAGGTGTTTTCCCACTTGAAGTTGTCGAGGCACCTGGTGCTAGAGCTACCCTGATGTGAGCTCACGTCTCCTAGGCTGGGGATTAGAGCAACAGCTGTGTGCTGCTGGCCTGGCTGGACTGCCTGTTGGGCCCAGAGCAGCAGATCTGGCGATTGGCTTTCTGGTCGGGGGATGGGGCTGTTCACCGGGGAGAAATCATTCTGAAGACTCTGTGCTTTGTGTAAGGCTCCTATAGCACATAGAGTAACCACACAGAATGGAGAAGTCAAAAACAAGCGGGTTCGTTAAAGAATGAGAAACATCACTAGGAAATTCAGAACTTGGTTATCCCATCAGGTTGCTGGGTAAATCATCCTTCCTCATGCTTTTCAGAAAGCCAGCAGCCCTTTCTCACACATGCAGATCTGTCTCTGTCTACAATATGTTTTAGGAGTATTTTTTCTTTTATTACACTTACTATTAAATATATAGAACGGTGATGTGTCTTTCCTTCAGTGATTTCAGTAGAATAAGTAGAAAGGACAAATTTTCTTAAACAGCATTTCTTTCTGCTCTAAGCAATTGATACAACAAAGGCACGTGAGTTGGTAGAAAGGCATCACTTCCTAGTAAGGTGGTGTTTGTAGCCTTAGATGTAGAGAGACCTCAGGTATAGCTGAAGAACAAGCTCTGGAAGATTAGAAATTCTCAGAGCCATGCTGTAAAAGTGATAAGGTGGTAACAGTTATTCAAAAAGTGAAAAGCCAGCAACAGACACTGAGTAAATAACTGAAGACAACCAAACAGAAACAAACCCCTGATCATTTAAGCCCAAAGAGGGCTATGCTTTCCTGTTAATAATCCTAAACTTTTTTCAAATAATCCTAATGTTAAATAGTAAGGGATGAGATATGTGCAATCAATCAGAAGATATACTTTGTGCAGCATCTAATTGAAGATTTACGGATCCTACTATTTTGCTACTTCATTCAAGTTAGAAGAAAGGAAAACAACTTTGTGTTTTTGAAAGGCTTACATGGATACATTGGTGGCAAATGTGATGAAATTGCAGTTAGAAGAATTTTCTAGAAAATTGGAAAAAAGAATTTTGCTTTCCCAAGACACCACTGAAGGCAGTGTTCACTGGCCTTTAGTCCTGTAATGGCTGGTATTTAAAGTAGAGATGGTGTCTAATTGAAACTTTCATCATACGTTGTCATCTGATCTCTGTTAGTAGTTGCTATATGTAATTTTCTGTGGGATAATTTACATTTACCTGGACTGAACTCAAACTCAGGCTTCAGGGAAAAAGAAAGAATAAAAAGATTGATCATGTGATTTGTACATAGTAAATTCCCTAAATGAAAAATTACAGAAAGTATAGTGCTCTATGCAGACATGGGCATATCTGTTCCTAAATACACACAAGTCCATTGACTCAGAGCCATTGTCAGCAGCATCCAAACAAGTGGTAATTTTCCTTCAGAGTGGCCCAATGGCAATTTTCTGGAGGACAGGTGTTCTGCTCCAGCAGGACATGGCTGTGTGTGGGAAAGCTGGTAGAGAAGACAACTTACCTGTCACGTTCCCAGGGGAAGTTCAGAGGCCTGGACAGAAATAGCAAAAGAAAACAGAGAATCTGCCTTTCACCCAGTTTTGCAATACAGAAGATTTTTATAGTGGAATCAAACAAGATGTATATCAAAATTAAGAACCAAGCTCTGAATGTGTTCTGTACTGAAAGAATCAAATGGAGCTCATTATTACTCAGTCTTTTAAAACTGACCTTCTAGACATCTCTGTCATGGGCAGGCAAACATTAGGTTTCATCTGTGGAGGCACCGCTTGCTGCCCATGCCTGTGGAATGCATACGTATGTTTGGAAAAGTATTTCACAAGACAGCAGTAGTGAGTGATTGCCTTTGCTTTCTGAATATGTGCTGTCAGGCTGCTTCCTGGCTGTGCAATTGGCAGCTTTTTCAACTACCCTTTGAAATCTATTCGAACTCTGAGTTGTTTTGTCTTTCAGCTGCTTATTTCTTCCTTATAGTCTTCCTCTGAATGTTATTTACTCACTGTTATCCCTCTATCAGTAAACTCTGTTTTATGGGGCTTTCTTCACTAACTGAAATTAAGTGATGTACAGCTTTGTGTGCTTTGGTACATAGCCATAAAAGGATGGGAGATTAACGGTGCCACATTAAGGATTATCTCAGCATTTGTATTTCCTGTGAGCTCCTCTTCGGCTGTAGCTGTAGTTCATATCTGTACGGGTTCTGGTTTATTTACATTTTTAATGCTCTAAATTACAATTAAAAAGCAAGTTTTCTATTATCTTTTTATTGCAATGCTACAATAGCTTTGAAAATTAATATTCAGAGTGCTGTTAGTGATTCCCAGCACCTTGGCTTCTACCTAGCTTTGTTTTGCTGGCCTTCTGCTTTTTCTCAGTAATTTGCCTCTGAAGTCATCCAGCAGAAATTCCTGACCCTCCAGGTACTTTAACTTTCTGTTTCTCATAAAAAGAAGCCCAAACTCTCTGAAGAGATGCTCTAGCTCCACACGTTGTTCAAGACCTCTTCTCTGACAATACTTGAAATGGAAGCAGGAATGCGAAGTATGGAGATTCTTCCTGAAGTACTTCCCTGAGATAATAGTTCCCTCAGAGAACATTTTGTTTAATAATGGCATTTATATATAGTTTGCTATACTTTTTCAGGAAATGCAGAAGGCCTAGTTTGGCTTTATTGCATAGGAGTTCAGTCTGTTGACCATAATAGGAGTTCCAATTTATGGGCAAAAATGCTCTTAATGACACATAGGATTTCAACATACACATTTGCTTTTGATTAAATTCTGTAACACATTGGTACACCCATGTAGAACTGACATTTGTCTTTATGAATCTCATGTAAAATGACACTTTGAGTCATGCTTAAGGAATTTACAAGAAGAACATGACAAAACAATGTCCTTTTTGTGAATAGAGCCCATATTGTAAGCTTTTATTGCTTTACCAGTAATACATAATTAAATATGTCTACAAAGTCTGGCTTTGATCCTGAGGCTTTCTTCCCTGGGTTTAAGCTAGATATAGTTCCTGTATCCACGGTACGACTACATAGTAGGTAAGGTTTATATCCAGGCTGCACTTTTAAAATCAAATCTCTTGTGAATTCATTGTACTCCCAAAATAATCTCAAGGAGCAGTTTAAAGCTACAATTACACTAAGATTTCAAGTCAAAAGGTCTGAGGAGAGATTAAGGGTAGAACATGGCTGCAGATGGGCAGCAGCAGATGGGACACACCACAGAGAGAGCTCACTGTTGCTGTGATGCAGCGTGATCCTTGCAGAAAGCTAAACCAGCATCACCACAGAGCCCTGTTCTGCAGGCGTCAGGTATGAGGCTCACCCCCAGCCTCTGTGCAGCAGGTTATGGGGAAGCTAGGAAGGGGAAAGATATGTTGGAGTTTTGTAGAAATACAATGGAGGATTCATTAAAAAAATCATTTGCTCACGATATCTCTCTTTTCACATCATTGTTTTGCCAAATCCTTCTCATACAAGAAAATTAACAACTGACAGTTATTTTGCTTTTAGATTGTCCTGAGCAGTGTCTTGTCTGAGAAATGCTATGGGACATATCAAAGTAATTTTCTTGAAGGCAACTAACTTGATATCTTTCCAGTGAAAAGTTGTTTAGTTTTAAGAAGTGTTCAGCACCTGAAGTTCCTTCTTTGAACTTGTAAAATAGTAACTAGTCATTTACTTTCATGACAAAATGCTACGATGTTATTCTTTGATATTTTCTTTGCAAGGCTGCTTGGTTATAGTTCTTAGAGAATTGTGTAATTAACGTGACTTAAAAGATTTTTGGATATCTGCTTAGGAAACCTGATACACATACACTGGCTGGATATGTTTTGCACTGTTTACTTCTAATTCCATATTTTGCAAACATTCCTAGAAGGACAGTCAGAGGGCACAGAAAGGAGGGTGTGAATGCTGCCAGGGAGGATTTGCACAAGCACTGACATGAGCAAAACTCTCCTCCTGCCCCATACTTTCAGGGCTGCAGTGTCTCACAGATGACTTGAGAGACAGCAAGGCTGAGTAGGGCAAGGTGATGAATAGGAGAGGCAGCGTCTGTGTATTTGAGTAAGAGAAACCTTTGCATCATGTATATGGAAACTGAGATGTTTCCATATTGCCCTAGAGCGTGTTTTCAAAGGATGGACACTAGGTGGGACGAGGCAGAGGCCAGGGAATTTAATAGTAGCTACTGGACATGCTGAGTGCTTGTAGCTCTGAGAAGGAGAATCTCAGGCTCATCAGTATAGCAGCCTTCTTGTGAGAAGTTGGTACCTGCCCTACCTTCATTTCTTCTGGAGAGGCAACCTGCATCATCAGTGCCATTCATCTGTGGCATAAACTGGAGCCTAAAATGGAGCCAAATACAAAGGTTGGTGGGAATCTGATGGCATAATAAGAAAAAAGAATGAACAACTGCGAGTTAATTCATGACTACTGCAAAGCACCTGAATTTACAGTTAAAACCTTCAAACAATCTGCACATGGGTTCTAATCTTCATTTTCAGTATGTGAATAGCACTCCTTATAGCTATGGTTTCTAACACCTCTTAGAAGACCTTATTGTCCATTGTCCCTGGCATCCAGGCTTACACTGTTCATATGGAATGCTGTGTATCTGCCTTTGATTGATGTCTGAAAATGTCAGCACTGAGTTAAGCCATTGTATTCATAAAAGACAGGTTGTTTTTTTCCCCCCCGAAGTGAAAAGCAAGCAAACATATACACAGTAAAACTATCCTAAAGTTTCTAGTTGCTGTAGATGAACAACTTACAACTAGCAGAAGGGTTGTCCTTGAATTAGGCATGTTTTTTTAATTCCAACTTTCCCAATAACTATGCCTTGTATTTCCTGAGAGGAAATTTTCAAGGGCAGAGTAGCAAATTCTCATGAATGTCCCACCTGCACTGAAGATTCTTTGCCCCCCTCAGGACATATGTGCTTGCTGCACTGCATCTACTCACCTTTAAAGAGGATTTGAATGGACTTACCTTCTACTGCCTGTGCCTGTAATTGTGGCTTCAGGCCATGTGACTGGGACCTGGCTTCTCTCAGTGTCACAAGTCCATGTGCAATCACACTCTGCCCATAAAGGGAGGGAGGGATGACCAGTTTCACAAATTCCCTTGGTTAGATTACAGTGAAAATGATACTCGGAGTCTGAAGACAATCATCAATTTTAATGAGAATCTCTGTGCTACAATTATCTTAAAAGTGTTGGCACTCTTACAGTTCTATCTATCCAAGCAGTGCAGATGAACTGTACAACTTCATAAGAAGTTGAAATAAGCCTTGTGTTACTTAGCAGCTTTATGAGGGAAAAAGAAGGGTGGGGAGGGGAATAGGGATGCGCAGAGGAAGAAACCACCAGTTTGTGTTCCAGTGCTGGTCCAGCCACAGGACCAGTCCTATGTCTGTGACAGTGCTCATCCAGAAGTCCTAAGGTTCTGAAGTCTCCTCGAGCTTCTTTTAGACATCCTTTCATGCCTGCTGGATTTGTGGCATTCACAATCAGCAAGTTCACTGTCAATAGCTCCACAGTCAAAACTCTGCAATCAACATCTCTGTTTGAACAGGGAGTTTTGGCCAAAGCAAGGCCGCCCTGTCTCCTGAGGGTTCCCTCCTCCAACAATATCTTCAGCCGTTAGCCTGTTGTCATGGCAATGGTTTTATCTTGTGACTGTTTGAGACAATGCCAGGCATACTGCAGATAAAGGTTTTTTCGTTGGTCTGCTTCTCTGGGTTTCACAAGTTGCCAGTCACTGCGCAGACAGCGTGGGACAGGAAGGATGACAAAGTGAGACTGACTGGGGAAGCATTTGTGTGTGAGGAGGGAAGTTAGAAGCAGATGTGTTTGTGATGTCATGATAAGTTTTCCAAAAAAAGCACTGAAGTGTTCACCTCTCTCTAATGCCTTTTGTGAGAAAAATGTTATTTTTTTAAACACTTTACTGGTTTTCTTTCCCATCTATATCAGATTTGGATACAACCTACACTGGTACACTGAGCTCCTTTCTCACTGCACTTCTAAAGCCTGCTTACTGCATAACAATGTTCTTGTTTGTGCTTTACTTATTGGATTCACAGTGATGTTAAATTTGTTGCATCCTCAAAACAGATCTCCTATTTATCACTCTTATTTATCGAACAAAGTCTCTTATATTACTAATATAATGGGCAAACAGCAACAACTTACACAGTTTTGAGACTGCAAGAGAAGCAGAACAAGCCATGTGATGGTTCTGCTTTTAATAACACAGATCCTTATTTCTATATTAAGCTTGTATTGAGGTTATTTCTGTGAATATCCTAAGCAATCTGATTTTAGCACACAGCTTTTTTTTTAAGCTTTGGTTCAGTTTTAATTATCCTGTATGTAAAATATCTTTTTTTCTTCTTTAATTCTTCCCATCTCTATTGCACTGACAAAATTACACATCAATTTACATGACAAGTGGTAGACTTCAGATATACCATATTGTCTATTAGGTGAACATTCTCCAGCACCTGAAGGATGCTGTGCTGTTCTTGTGCTTCTCTTCTTCAGCTTGTGTGGAGAACTGCCTACCCCCATGCTTTCATTTCTCCTCTGCGACTTCAGTGCTATTGACAGACGTATGTTTTCTTTACTTTCTTTTGCATTGGAGCTATGGCAGGACTTAGCTCACTTCATAGACATGAGTTTCTCACAGCACTTGATTGTCAGGTTTTGTGTGAGGATGGCTGGATACTGGAAATTATCAGGGAATTTAGGGCTGACTTCTCATGTGTACTTATAAGTCATTTATTCCTGTGACTTTGAACTAAAGCTATGTTTCCTGTTAGTATCCTACTATCTTATATCTCAGTCCCTTACAGCAGCCATCAATGTAAAATGCAATAGACTAAAGCAAATAGAGTCATCAACAGAGAGATGGACTGTGCAGAGACAAATGTGGGACTTATATGTGTACATATATATATATGTGGGACAGTATAGAAGAAGCTGCATATAATGTTGTCTCCTTTCTCACTGTAAGGTGAGACTACAAGCAGTCTGTGTGACACCCTAATGTCAGCAGTTGAACTGTATGCATGAAGCATGAGGTATGCTATCAGAAAGAATGTAGGTTTCTCATCAGACAGAGGATATTTTGATTGCATTAATAGCTGCCATTCAAAATTAAAGAGTTTTTGAAATATGGAGCCCAACCTGATTTATACATTTCTGTAGGAATATTGATTTTTATAAAGCTATCCCAGGTAACTTGCACTAGAACTTGAAGTTAAGCCTTGATCTTGTACTTCTTGATAGAAAGAGAACTCTACGGCCTCATTCAAGCATGGATATTTCAAAGCAGATATTTGAAAACTCAGGAAAAAAAAGACCTTTTCATTAATCCATCATTCTGGAAACAGTCACACTAACCCACAACCATATACAAATACAAAAATCCTAATGGGACTATTTTCTTACTAAGCTTGTAATAGTTTACGTTCACCTAATGGCCTGGGGTTATAAGCAAACTGCTCAATTAGAGAATTTAGGCTGGTTGCCCACATATTTTAGAGCAAATTATCCCTTCACAGATGCAGAACCCCCTATATAAAATGCCTAAACAGTATTTCCTGTCTTAAAAAAAAAAAAAAGCAAAAAAAAAAAAAAAAAAAGCAAATAATACTATTCCCTAAATTCCCACCTTAACCTAGCAAGTATTTCTCTTTATGAAGGCATACCCATTTTTATGGAGAAATACTTGTTTTTGTCTCACATAACTTGATCTAGACCCTTTTGTTGGAATGTTTTTAACCTTCTGAGCAGCTAAAAAATGCTAATGCAACTTCAATTTTTTTTGGCAAGATTTTGAAAAGTGGCTTCTCACTCTCCTTATCAGTGACAGTGAAACACAGAGGTGGTCTGCAGGTATTCTGGCCTTCCGATGCTTCAAGAACTATAGACCTTTCACTTCATAGCACGTTCTGAATTCAGAGTTATCTTTTAGCTCTTCTACTGGTACTACTTTTTCTGCTGCTTCTTTTTTTAAAAGAGGGGCTGATGATTTTAACCTATAAACACCTATTAAAAGTTCCTCACCCTACTATGCTGAGCTGCTGCTCTTAATTGTATGCAGCTGGGTGGATCTTTGAATTCTTCTTTCAAAAACACAAAGAGTTTAAAACTATGGTGATCCCAGTTTTCAGCTCTTCACATCATACCTGCTTCTGGAATCAAGATAAATGTGACTCTGTGTGCAGAAAGCCAGTATCTTCCTCAGATGGCTCTGGAAGCTGACCAGACGCAATCCCCTTCACAAATGGAAATATTTTGTCTATGGCTCAAGTGACTTCACTGTTATGAGCATCAGTACGGTGCCTTTTCTCCTGTCTGAAATCCAGGTTAAAGATTCAGGTTGCTGCTACCTTTTGCCTTGCTGCACGGTTTTGAAGCATATGAAGGCTTTTTGCCATGATTTCAGTTGAGGCAGGAGCTTGGTCCTCTAGCACAGGGTAGCTAGATGTCCTCACAGAAAATACAGAGAATACCTCGCTTAAATCAAAGAGCAGGTTGTGTTCACCTGAAGACAGAACTGAGAACAAGCTATGAATCTATATGTAACATCTTGTAACTTAATAACCAAAAAGCCTTTTTGTATAGCAGTAAGGCAGTGCGGAAACATTTGAATACCCAAGAATATCTTTGAGCAGATGTGCCCACCGTATTTGACATGCTTAGCATTTTCAGTTCTAACTGCCTTGAGCATTGAAAAGCTTTGCATAGTCTGATCTGCAGAAATCAGAATCTGTGGGATTTCTCCAGTGTAGCACCCAACACAAGCTGTCACTTCTGAAGTTATACGTGTTATAATATTAGGAGAACAGAACAATATCCTGGACATGCACGCAGCTCAGGTAACACAGAAGTAATGGTAAATATAGAACAACCTATACACTTCCTTGTAACTTTGCTTGTCTGCAAGAATTGTGATGGGAAATAGTAGAAAAAAAATAGTTTAAAATTGCCAAGTAATCTATGAGATATATGTCCACAGATGCATAGCAGTAAGTAGGCATAGAAAACAAGATTTTTTTCATTCTATTTCTCCTCGGGATACCCACAGCTGTGCAGAACCCTGGTAGTGTTTTGGGTATTTAGACAGCGATGAAGGATTAGGCCCTAAATTTGCTGAAAGAATAGAGAAACTGCAAATTTGAGTGTAAGAATACTGAAGGATAAAAGGTGATGTCAGTACAATACAAATAGTTGAGCGCAGCATGAAGACACAAGGAATTATTTCACATGTTAAGCAGTGGATTGATAGATGTCAATGTGCACACTTTTGTAAGCAGTGCTAAAGAAGGAAGAATTCATGAAATTTTGGAAATTTCAGGAGAAATTTAAGATCATTGGCCTGCAGGTGGATATTCCCCTAATAGGACAGTCACGTTCTTATTGGTGACTGTTGGTGGCTGGGAATTGGTGGCAGTTCTGTCAGTAGAGAAAGGATAATGCTCAGGAAAACTCTTAACTTCACCAGAAAATCAAAAGGGAAATAGTAATTGATTTTCTCAGATGCACTGGTTAAGCAGGGTTTCTTCTATTAATATGAAATTTCCTTGTTAGAAAACAGAGTAGATTCCTTCCAAATCTAAGAAACATATCAAAGGAATATACTATTATAATGGGACTCGGGATCAAACCAGAAATTCTGTAGCGACCTGAGTAAAACCAAAATGCCCAATCTCTCTGTGTGATAGAATTTGATTAAAGTTTATTGGCTTTTTACTACAATTTCCAATTTGACAGGCCCTACTAAAGCTAAAATTGAATTTCATATACAAAGCTTATGTGGTTATGTTTGTTATTAGCATTGTCTTCCCCAGAGATATTTGGATTTTGTTTAACTGAAAAATAAACAAGTTAAATAAACGAATTGCCTGACTAAGACAGTTATATGATGTGGTCTTTTCCTTTCATTCTAGAGATTGTGAGTTTTGGGATACATGTTTAGGAGTTTGTGGTTGCTTTACTTTAAATCTAATACTATGGACTTATAATGTTTTTGTTCAATGTTCTGCTCTTTTCATATAAAGTTCTGTGTCCTGGCCAATTTATGACCAGACTTATCCAATAAACAAGTTTGTAGGAATTCATTTATAGATTGTTAGAAATGTGTGGTGCCTGCACTTTTCCCAGCAATAATGTAATGATTTATTTTTACTGTTAATTTTAAGTTATATTACAACTACAAAAAAAAAAAAAGGGTTGGGGGAGGAAGGGGGAAATTTGCATACATCAGAAATATACTGGAAAAAAATCAGAAGATGCATATAGGTGAAGGCTAAAACAATGCGCTTTGAGTATGGATGGGCTCCTCCACTTTAGGTGCCTCTAAAACATTTAAAAGAGACTTGATTCCTGAAGTTTAGACACTTTGTACTTTCTCAAAATGAGATCCATTGCAGCATTTCAGCCAAACTCACTGAACCTTTCTGAAAGTTTTCTTTGGGAAGTAAATTGGAAAGTAAGCGTGCAAGCCAAATAGGGAAGATTATGATCTGTAAAGATGTTTATTAGATCAGTATAATTCAGTGTGTTACTGAGTAGGAGCCATACATTTGTATTGTGGAGGTTTTCAGGATCCAATTTGCTAGCCGTGAGGTACTCAAGTGCAGAACAGAGACAACACCAAACTGTTTACAACTTACAGGAAACAAACAAAAGGCAGATGGGCCACGAATAAGATCATATTGTTTTTTTTGCCCTCAAATATATATATTTTTTTTTTTCAGTGATTTTCTCTGTGCACAATGCTGTCAGATCTTATGTGAAAATGAAGAATTTGTATTTTAAAGAACAGTCTCCTAAGAGAGAGAACTAGCATGATAAGAACGTTTCCATTGTACGTTAGATTAAGATGTTCAAGATCAGCACCTGTTTTAAAGATAATGAAATGAATGTGTAAAATAAGACTGTCCATTATAAAGAAGCATAAAAGCATCATAGCAGATTTTTGTGTTATTCTGCCATGAAAGAACTGATCTACTACTGGAAAACTGACTTAATAAAGTAACTCAGACACAACAAAAATATATTGTTTGCCCTAAAGCAAACTGCCTAGACTTCACAATATACTATTTTCATTATGTCCGAGTATCCTAGCAAACTCTTCTCAGAAGGACTCAACTTGATGTGCTGCCTATGTTGAAAAACAAACCAAGGTCATCTTCTAATGTATTTCATTCTGGTTTATGTTACTTAAAGAATGTAAGCCCTATTTCACACTTCTTTTACCTCCAATATCCTGTCTGCACTCTACTTTTGATTTTTTACGCCTTGCCCTCACTTTCCACCATCCTACCCACCAGGTGACTGTGTCAATATTTGAGCAGAACATGAAGAGCACCCAAACAGTTTTCAGTAGAAACAAAATTAAATACTCCAAAATGCAAGTTCCTAAATGTGTTTTGAAAACTCAAGATATATTAATGTAATCTAAACACTTCTGTGTCATCAAAACAGCCTTGAAATGACCTTGAATCCTATCATTTGGAGTCACTGGAGTTATTTGTTACTACAGGGAATATTCCTTTTTCTTTTTTTATCTTCTACATATATTTAAAGAAATTGCCTTATATTAAAAAAACAAACACATTTGACATCTTAATACAATTAATTCAAGCTTTGTTTCAGACTTATGCTGGTATGTTGTAACAAAAGAAAGTCATGTTGATTTCACTGGGAGATTTGTATGTGAAGGCATTGTAAATTCAGATCTTATCTAAAGCTTAAAACTGTAATAGCTTTGGCAAAGAATAGTAGCTGAGATACGTTCTGAAATTCTGAATGTTTTCGAACTTGTTTTTTTGAAAGTTTCTTGAAAATAGTGTGTGTGAAAAGACTATCAGGTTATATAATTTAATATGAACACAAAGCAACTGTTCTTTGTCCTTCTGCTTGCAAGACAGTCATTTGCTTTCAAGAGGAACTGTAATATTTGTCATCTTTAACCAAATGAAATTACAGATAGTTTTATGTGTGGATTTTATTATATGAATTGTTTTACAAGCCTGCTATTTAACATGACTATATGAATTACGAACTGTGATTTTATTTCTTTCATGATCTTTGTAGAACTTGCCATTACTTTTACATGTCTATGTCTGGTAATACACACCTTTGAAACCGTGCCAAAAATATTTATTGTCCTATTTTTGGCATTCTGGGACTACGTGGTTCCGTTTGGTTTCCAACCAGAACAAAGGCTATTAGCAGATCCAGTATGCAGCACTTGGCTGAAAACAATTTTATATGCAAATTTAATACTTCATTACAGTAAGCTTTTTAAACAATCACTAGTATGTACAAAATGCCTTTAATGTAGGTAATGTTCTATCTACTATTTTGAACAGTTATCAAAAGCAAAATATATGTACTAATTAGAACTTTCCTTCTCATTGCCTGTCTCCTCCAGCTTGACTAATTGGCGAGCACTAAAATGCAGTCAGGTTGAATGGAAATGGTGCACTGTTCCTGCACTTGTTTGTGCTGCATACACACACACACACACACACAGCGCCCTGGAAGGGAGGCTCACTGCTGAAAGACCAGCGCATTCCCATTCACACCTGAATCTCATTCACTTAGTTCCAAATTCCATTATTCTTATATAAAAATCTTCTTAAGGTCAGAGGAGTTTCACTCAAATTATTTCATAATTTGGTCCTCATTTTGTTGTGTTGGTTCCCACTTCGCCCAGTAGGCACAGCCACATTTAAAAGGCTATTGGATAGGATTCTTTATTTAGCTTCAAGGACATGCATGTTAATAAAATTTAAGGATGTCCTTACGTGTTTATTGAAGAGGAGGAATCCCGCTGAATCAGAACCCTAATTTGTTTAAGGAGTAAACTGCTCCAGGAAGCAAAAATAATATAGCTGACTTAGATGTTAGTATAGCTCAAATAGTTGCAGTGAGAATAATCAGGCTTTCACTGGGAGACTGGGGAAAATTTAGTGTTTGTTTTTTTTTTTAAAGAACATTGAGTTATGGTTTACACAGGCTTTTTTCGAATTAAAAGCATATATTACTCACTATGAACATTAAAGAATCAGATGCTTGAAGTTATGCCCATCAGGGAAGGGTATGCACTTCTACATGTATCATAACTGCTTTGAAAGTTATCCATACAAGATTTGAAACACAACTTATCTCAAATACAGGCAAAACCATCTTTCCGCTTCTCATGTGTCAGTTTCGTGCTAGACTCCTTCTGTTTGTTCATGAGATGCTAGTGATGGAATAAACACATATATTTCAATGTTTCATGAGAAAGTACTTTCCTGATTCATTGAGCCACAAAAATAATCCAGAGTTTTTTTTTTACCATGTTTCCAAACACGCTGTCAGAGACTTACAGTAGTGAAATGAAGATGACAGCACCATTCTTTTTTAAAACATGATGGAAAAATTCAAAATCTAGGGCGTCAACCAAGAGCCACAAAGGTGTTCTCTGTTATATATTTTGTTTAAATCTTTCAAATGATTACTTGTTTACTTCCGAACAATAAGAAGCAAAATAATAGTTTCCTGAACTGGTGAAAGTTAAAATGTTTCCATGTCATTCCAAGCTATGTCAAATTATAATTTTTTTCTGAAGTGAAATTCGATAAGACATTCACAGATTCCCATTAATTACTGCATGTTTGTTATGAAATGCCACATACACCCATTCTGTTCAGGATGCCCGGGAAGCAGAGTCTGGGCCCCAAGAAACATGACCCACTGCTGGCTTGATTCAGTTTGGCTTTTGCCATCACAGCCAGCTGGGAATGTTCTACTGGGGATGGCATAGGAGGAACCTGCAGCTAACCAGCCCTGACAGCTTCACTCAGCCAGCCTTGTAGGGTAGCTGTGCAGGTAGAAGGCAGAGCTGAGTGGCCAGTGCCTGGACAGTGTTCTTGACAGCTCGGGCTCAGTTTAATTACTGAAGTGCCTACAGCACACGAGGAAGTGATCTGAAGAGAAGCTGTGTCGTTGTGGCGTACAGCAATGAGCACAGGACTGGTTAAGAGAAACAAAGGAGCTGTGTCACAGCACTCTGCCATTTGTTCAGAGCAATGAGACATAGAGCGGCATGTAATTCTCAAACTCTTTCAATGACAACACTGTGAAAGTACTGGTGAGATGGCAGCAGATGCAGACCATAGTCATATTTAATAGTCAATTCATAGTGCTATGAATTAGTAGGGTCAGCGATCTTAAAGCTAGCTACATGCACTCTTTTTCTGCAGTGACATCTCAAATTGCAACGTAGACAGTGTTTCAGTTTCAGCATCTAAATGAGTTAAACTAGATGGCCTCAATCTGCTTAGTCTCATTTAGGGTCTGCTTTAAGAGGATGCTGAGCATACTTTGGGTGCCTAATTAAAAACCTCGAGTAAACACAAACTAGCAAAGTTGAACCTCTCCTAACCAAATAACATTTTCCTAAGGATGTATAGAACCATATATTTATTTAGAAAATAAATCAGATTACTAGACTGCATTTAATGCTGACCAGTGTGTGCTACAAGTATTCTCACTTCCCAAAGGCAATAAACAGGGTGTGAGATGAAAACATTTAAAAGAAGTTTATTACTAATTTTTTAATATTCTGAGTAGGGAGGGGCTAAAAGTGCTGAATACTCTCTATGATGCTGGGGAAAACTCTGGAGACATTCTTTGCTGCTAGAGTGATCGTACAGAATCATGTCAAACACCAATTCCAGGATTTTAAAAGGAATAGATTTAGAGTTTTAATATTCTGCAGGGGGCAGTTTTGAACCAGATTAATAAAAGTTTTAGTTTAACTGATTTGAAATTATGGTTCTATACTCAGATTTATTATGCTCACCAGCAACATGGGCACAGTTTCTTCTTTTAGGTGAATTTGGGCTAGTTATACTCTGAAGCAAACAGGTCACTGCATATTATCATGGCGTGTCACATAGCTGAGAGACTTCTCTGTGTGAAAGGTTCAATAACACTGGCTATCAACACCTTCTTAAACTTACCAGTTAAATAGATTAATGATTGCATAGCAGTGATTAGAACTTAATGGAGGAGGCCTGCTTCAAGATATAGCTTTATGGCAAGGCTCAAGGACAAAGTACAGTCTGGGATGTCCCTCATGATTCTGGTTCAGCCCTGAGTCAGGGCTGGTACTTGTGGTGACTTGAAAAAGTTTATGGCAATATAAAAGGTGGGGAGGCCTCTTGGAGGTGTTACTGTTGGCTGTAGCATTATAAAGACAAGCAAATAAACCAATATAACAAACAAAACAATCATTCCAAAACACAGTACCATCATCATCTAGGTTTATTTAAAGTGGATGCTTTGCTACACCTTGGAAGTAGACATAAAAATGCTTAAATATTTTAGCTTAAGATTTAAATGAGCTGCTTTCCAGCAACACCACAGTGAAGTATGAAAACCAGAAGTTGACTGCAGCTGTACTTATCAGAAAACAAAGAAAAAAAAAGTTCTGTCGGCAGAAGGATAGTGATAGTTATAAGCTGAAGAGAAAGTACTCAACATTTTTCCTTTTGGAAAGGAAGGGTCTCATAGTGAGAAAAACAAAGATGGATGTGCAGCTTACAGCTATGACCTCTGCAGCTGGTAGCAAAGCAACTTCAATGCATCCAGCGCTCTGCACTGACTGCTATGTTTTTGTTCTGTTCTGAAACCCTTTCTCAACTGTCATTCAAAGTGTTAGTTGGCTGATACTGTAACTAATAATGTTGAGTGGTAGGATTCACTGTGAATACTGGTAGAAGCAAAAAGAATTAATTTCCTAATGTCAGAACTGAGAATGGATGCCTGGCAGATGACCAGCTGCAGCAGCTCCACTACTTAAAGCACAAAGCTGACCAGTTATCTGAAAAGTAACTTCAATATCTTGCATGTCTTTCTTCAACCTTGTTTATTTTCTGTAACATTTAAGATTAGTGTACTGTGTCTGGCTGGGATGGAGTTAGCTTTTGTCCCAACAGCCCCATATTGCTGTGTTTGGGACTTTTGGCTACAAAAGCGTTGACAACGCATCAGTGTTTTGGCTATTGCTGAGCAGCACTTGCACAGCTTTCTTTTTTCTCACTCTGCCCCTTCAGTGAGAAGGCTGTGGTGGGCAAGAAAGTAGCAGAGCACACACGGGGTAGCTGACTCATACTGGCCCAAGTAAGTGATGCTCTGTACCAGAGAATGGCACACTCGGCAATAGAGCTGGGCTAGCAGACGGCAGGAGACTTTGTCTTCCATGTAGACGTCGCTTGGAGACTGGCTGGGCATCGGTCTGCTTGTGGGAGGCGGTGGGTGATCTCCTTTGCACTTCTCTTTCATTCCTACACTTACTAAGCTGTCTGTTAACCCGACCCACGAGCTTTCCTACTCTCATGCTTCCCGCTCTCCCTGATCCCTCTGCAGCGCTAAGAACAAGGGGCTGTGCAGGCGCTTCCCCGCCTCCCAAGGTAAACTAATCCAAACGAGAAAAAAAAACACGGGCCAGGTTGTGCTACACGGTTAGATGCAGCGGGCTCGGCAGATGAAGGTGCGCAGCTTCTGCATACGAATTTCCACCTCGAAGGAACTACCACCTTTCTTTCTCAGCTCCTCGCAGCCGTAAAAACTCCTAAGCGGGGGAGCTGAGGAGCCGCGACTGCACACACGGCAGCGCCCTGCGCTCCGCCAGCTCCTCCGCACCGGCTGCGCCAGCCGGGAAAGCCGAGCGCAGAACGAAACAACCGCACGGCGGCCACCCCCCTCCCCCGCCGCAGCGCGCCCCGCGGCGGCACGGCGCTGATTGGCTGGCGGGGCCGCGCGGGGGCTGATGGGATCGCCGTCGGGGCGGCCCAACCCCTCCTTCGGCGGGCGGCGGCGGGATGCGCGGCCCGGCGCGCGGCAGGTACGTGGGGCGGGGAGGAGCGCCTGGCACGGCTCTGCGCCGGGGACTCGCCGGCCCGAGGGGCGGACGGGGCGCCCGGTGATTCCCACGCGCCGAAACCGGAGCCGCTGGCACGGCCCTCGCCCTCTCCTCGCCCGTTGACAGCCGGCGGCCCCCGCGAAGCGCGGCGGCGCAGGCTCGGAAGAGGAACCGCGGGCGGGAGGAGCGTGCGGGGCTTCCTCGTGGCGGCGGGCGTAGGGCCGGGAGGGAACTGCCGCGCTGTCTGGCCTCAGGCGCGCTGTGGGGCGCGGAGGGCTCCTGGGCCGCCGCCCTGCGCTCCGTGTTCTGTTGGTGAGCTGCGCTTCTTTGCGCCTCGGGAGAAACGCGGCACCTCGGGATGCTTCCAAGCAGATGGCATCGAAGCTGGTAGCTGACAAAAGTCAGTGTCTGCCTCTAACGGAGGTACTGGAGCTGGTGGTGGTGCGTGGCAGGTGATGCTCGCGGTTTACATTCACCTGTCCGAGGCGTTCGGAGCTTCTGCAGCTGCTGTGGGTGTCTGAGGCCAACGGGAGCCTGGGCTATGGGTGGAAACGGAGCGAGCAGACGCGGACACGGAGGTGGCACTTCCATCCCTGGGTGTGATGGTGAGCACCTGATGGAGTCTACACAGGAGCGAATTGGAAGGCTTGCAGAATACCTGATTTAAATGGCACTTGCCTTCCCTTCGGGTGCAATGCCTGTGTGTCTGTATGCAGAGTCCTGACTGCGACTTTCGAGTCTTCCTTACAGTATGATTTGGTTTGATGTTATTTAGTCATGAATTTCAGTGTGTTAGTTCTTAACACTGGGGATTTTAATTTCAGAAGAGCTTTTTAATCATGAAACTTCTTTGAAGTTAGCTTGAAGAAATCTGAAAGCGGCGATGATGTTCTGCGTGCTTTTGGGCCCTTTCTGAGGAGGGCCCTGAGGGTACCTGGTGTTGTTTGGACCCTGTGTTAGCTCTGAAATGGAGTGCAGCCTGTGCTGCTAGCCATAGGAGGCAGTCTGCCTGACTGTGTAGCTTGATGAGGTGTAATGAGATCATTAAACCATTTTCTTCCCCTGGATGAGTAGATTGGTGACTTCTGTAATTGTGCACAATCCACCATCTTTCAAAAGAAAAGCCTTTTCTGCTCCAGCTGTCCTTCTGTGGCATGTCTGCTTTTTCCTAATCAAGCTGCCTCTTTTTTGGGTAGAGGAGATGCTACCATGTTGTGGTTTTTTTTTTTTTTTTTTTTTTTTTTTTTTTTTTTTTGAGACTTAGGCAATAGAAAACAGTAATTGTGTTTTCATGACCTTCCATGTAGTTTTCACAACTCTTGTATTATTGTTTTTTTTTTTTTTTTTTTTTTTTTTTTTTTTTTTTTTTTTAAAGCTTAGGGTTCAGCTATCTTATTTGTATGTTAAATCAGTGGTAATGTGGTAGAATTGAGTCCTATCACAGCAGTGAGTGAGTGAGCAAAACAGCTCTGTGCAGAAGAAGCATGTTTTCTGCAGGAGGAGCAAGGAAAGTGTCTGAAGTGATCCATAGTAAACACAGAAAATTCTCTATTTGGTAACTAAGGATTAAGTGACTAAATTGCAAATGTGAATTCAGTGGTCCTAATCCTCTTTGGAGAAGGGTTTTGGTAATACTGAGTCACAGGCATCCATAAAGCCTGTTGCTCTTGTGGTTCGTATAAAATTATACATGCGATGACACTTGTCAAACCTGTTTCCCTTCCAGATGTTTTCCAGGTAGTTTGAAAGACATATGGATAGATACCACTATGAATGGGTTATTGACAGAGGTCTGCAACACCGATGGTTCATGAACAATTTTTGCTCACAGGGCCCTCTACATTTTCTGTGTCATTTTCTGCAGCTGTGGTGTGAAGGAAAATGGCTCCAAAAGGCCATGTGAATCATGTGAACCTAAAAAAGTTACCTGTGCTCATAGTACCAGTGACAATATAATTGAAGTAAACCGGATTTGGGAACCACGTGCTAGGTTTACAAGCTTCTTAATTGGCTGGATAACAGCATTCGTTCTGTTTTGCAATAATGATGCTATCTCAGCGTGAAAGTACTTGTGAAGCAAGTCACCTCAGATCTACTCGGTGTGTGTCAAAATCTATCTTCATGTACCTGGTAAAATAAAAATGGTGTAAAATTTTTAGTGCTAGAGAACAGTAGTATTGAATGTTGAAAAATAGAGAAGTTGTTTTTCTGAGGTGAGCTACTGTAATAGTGATTGGAGGATTTATGCAGAACACCAAGGGCTAGCAGTGCTTTTTCTGTATCTCATGCACTCTGTGCTAGTAATTTGGCAACAGCAGAGCTCATGTGTCCATCTGTTCTAGCTTCACTTTGGCTGCGTTTCAAGTACAGATTTGCTTATCTTCAAGGATTGGTTTTCAAAATCATAGGGCCTATGGTTCTGGGTTCTGAAGTCCTTGGCTCTCTTACAAGGTGAAGAGGAGGCTGTAATACAGTAGCATTAGTGAGCAGTATGTATCCTATGTTGTGTTAATTCATTCTGACAGCCTCAGACAATTTGGGAACAACTTTGAATTGAGATGAGATTTCTTTATCTTTCAATGCTTGGCCAAAAGGTACTTAACAAACAAACTACTAATTACTTATTTCTGCCTAGCTGGGTGGTGCTTTGTTTTTTTTGTTGTTGTTCTATTGTTTCAGTCTAGACTGGAGAGAAATCATTCTAGGGTTCCAAGTCCATCTACTTTTTGATGGAAGACTGCAAAACTTCTATTTCAGGAACCTAGGCCCAGCTTATTGCATTAGTGTTGTTCATGGGTTCTGGTTTCGTGCAGACTGAACTACTTTTGCACGCCTAGAGTTGCTTTTAGGGCCATTTAATGTGGTGGTAACTGCCCTGAGTTGTGTTCAGGGAGCACCTGCCAGTGTAGTGCTTTCCAAGAGCATGTGAAATCTCTGTGGCCTGCTTTGAACCTAAAACTGATCATACAAAGGAGGAATAATAATGCTATATGAAAAGTTCTTATTGATGGGTGTGAAACGGAAGGAAATCTATGGAAGAAAAACTTCTTTCTCATGAATAATAGGATGTTAATTGTGAATGTTGGGGGCGTCAACTAAATAAAAAGGTATATGAAGAGTTGAGTTTATGAGGAGCTGAGAAATGAATTATCCTGCTTAATAGTAAGTAGTAGTGCTGGAGGATTTTGACTTGTAAGTGGTTATTTTGTGTCTATTTTTGAGGGTCCCCCTCCGTTTAAAGTTACAAAGTATAAATTAAGTTGTTCTCATTCAAGCTGATTAAGAGACCTACAAGAGGGTCTATGAAGCAGAGACTTGGTTTATATTAACATATAGGTAGATAACTATGCAGTGATCTTATGCACTGTATTGACATGTTTAGCTATTAAAGTATGTTATCACTCTTGTAGGATGCTGTTAGATTGGTCTTATGTGCTTAATGCTTTACTTCTAGCTGTGAATTCTTGTAGAAGATTAATAGCTCTACCAACATTTGTCCACTGTAGAAGATGGGTGGATTAATTTCGAGATGGAGGGTAAGTAAAATATTTTAACAATGTCATAATCTTTTGTTAGCTTGGAAGATTGAAGTTTGCAGGATGTAATTCTTAATCGTATTTGTTGACTTCGATGCTGGTTGAAAGTTACAGCTGAAGATTTATTTTCTTTGTACCAGACCTGGCAGGGTTTGGTTGAGTTACAAAATTACTGCTTTGACTCCAAAGAGTTTTGTGGTACTCTATCATGGTAGATACAGCAGTATCTGTAACTTTAAAGATGAGTAACTATTCTCAGTCCAAGTGGATACATTCAGAATATCATTCTGTATCTGTTTTTTAAAAAATAATTTGGTAGCTACATGTACAGATCTTTCCTCCTAACTATTTTTGTTGGATTATGTATAATTTAATAATATACTGAGTTTGCAAAAGTCATGAAGCTTTTGACTATGCTCTTGACTATTATTTCTATTAGCAGATGTGAGCTATTGAGTCTGGGTTTACAAGTTATGTTTTTAGAGTTTAAAAAAAAAAAATCATTAAAAGGTGAGAGTGTAGTTAAAATTGCCGGCCCTGCTTGGGGGGTGGGGGATTTTCCAAGTCTACAGTGGTTTTTGTGTTGGCCTTAGTCTTTGAGTTTGTGGTCCAGTGAGTTTGGGAGGATAATTAGTACCTTCCTACTTCTCAGAAATTAGAGGAGATTGTTAGAAGATAGATTCCAAGTTGTTCTTAAGGGGAATTTTATTGCAGATGAGAATGCTTACTTGCAGATGCTTATAATTTATTTAGAGCCTGTCTTTGTGTGCAATGAGTACTGCTAAAAGGTTTAAAGTTCTTAGATTGAGGCTTCTTGTCTGTATTTTCTTTATTTTACCTCTTCCTTCCACTCATCAGTTCACTTCTTGTTTTACTTCCTACCCACACACCTATTATTACCGTAGTTGTAGGTTTTCATCTTTTGTGGTGTAGGAGTGGAGCCTTCAATCCATAGGATGACAACTGCAAGACAGCGATGTGTCAGTGTCTTCTGTTTGTCACTATTCAAGTGTGTATGGAACTGCTGAATCACGGCCTGAACCTCTCACTGACCACCTGAGGCGAGCCATGAGTAGCCACGGGAGCAGGGGTGAAGGAAATTCAGCTGTGCTGCCGGAAGGGGTGGAGCCTGGCTGCACCTCTCCTAGACCTATTTAAGAGCTGGCTGCCAGTGGGGAAGGATCTCTTCTGGAGATCCACTCTGCTGGAATTTAGTAGTGAGCCCAGGATACGGATAAGCATCCTATCTTTTTTGCTTTGGTGTAAGAACTGTGCAGCCAAGCTCTCTGGTACAACTCATAACTGTAACATCTGTGCTTTCATTGATTGTACAAGTAGGAAAGATTATTAGTTTTATATAAAATAGATGATGTATTAATTCATTACATGTCTTTTTTTTAGAAAACTGTTAATCTACACTAATCCTCAATGTATTTCTTTAATCAGATTAATGGCTTTGTCCTTTCCCTTGTAAGCAGGCAAAGCCTTCTACTGTAGAAGTATTAGAAAAAATTGATAAGGTATGTATTTGACTCGTAAATATTTGTTTTTGTTTGGAAATATATGTCCTGTTTGGTCACACTTTTATTTTAAGTAAAATAATGCTATGGAATTTTAAATCATTTTGATTTTTCCATTTGGTTGTTATAGATTCTGAGTTTCATACAGACTGCTACATTAAAAAAAAAAAAAAAAAAAAAACAAAACCAAAAAAACCAAAACAAACAACAACAAAAAAAACCACCAAAAAACCCCCAAAACAAATAGACAAACCCCAACCCTAACAACCTAAACCACACCAAAACACTGTGTAATAATTAGAGGAACTATAGTTCTATAGTTTAAACAGTTGTTTAGAAAGCTTGGAACAGGTCTGAATTGTGAAGTTGGCATAACTTCACAATTTTATTATAACTAATAGTTAAACTCTTGTGTTATGGGAAATGTCACTTGAGGAAAGTTCTGTTTATCAGGCTTGCTAGAAAAGCTTCAGTGTGTGGTTTAAAGTGCAAAACCTGTAACTATAGTGGTAGTAAGTAAGGCAGAGCCTGAGTAACAAAACAGACAGTTAATTAATCAGTTGTGCTTTTTAGCTGGAATTTCAGACATGTGTCTGTATTGCTTGAAGAAATATTCATTTGAAATATGCTGTTGATACTTTTTCCTTTAAATTTAAGTACTTCTGTTGTCACTTGAAATGCGATAAAAATGGTAACACTTCAGAGCATAGCTTGATTGCTTACTAATATGCCAAAAGTATCATTTCGATTTTCAAGATTTTAGTCTTAAGGTGAGAAAATATTGAGATGAAACCATGTGGAGTGATTGGAAGGTTTCAGCAGTTTCCCGTGTTAGTAGGAAAGCATTAAAAACATTTGATGTTCCACATGTCTGATAAAAGTTTTAGAATGCAAGATATATTTGGTAGAGTCTTCTGTGGTCCTAGAGACAGCCATTCATAGGATACAGAGCATGTTCAGTTTGTCCCAAGCATACTAAAATGTTACATAGGAAAAAGTAATAGTTTTCATTTGTTCTGCCCAGTAGTGATATGTCACTGCTAATACAGTGCAAGTGGCCCTCATTGTAAGAATAGTCCTGGGGTGTATTTATGGTGTGAAAGTTATCTCCGGGTAAATAGCAGCATTTGTCAAAAATATGCTTAACTTCAGTGCTGGTATGACACTGTGGCTAATTTTAGCAAGCACTTAAAAGCGGCTTAATAAAAGCCACAGTTACATTTCATCATTAAACTTGAACCTATTTATTTACAGGAAATACAGACGTTAGAAGAATTTAGAGAAAAAAATCAGAGACTACAGAAACTATGGGTTGGAAGGCTGCTGTTCTACTCTTCACTTCTTTATCTTGCCACCTGCTTAATTGTGTATTTGTGGTGTCTTCCTGATGAATGGACAGCAAGGTTTTCTATGACGCTTCCATTTTTTGCATTTCCACTGATGTAAGTAAATGTCTCTTTTAAACATTTGTCCCTTTGATAGAAGGAGATGGAGAATGCTTTGTGGCAGGGGTTTGGGTTTGTTTTTGATGATCTTTGAGTTGTTGTAACTTGTTGAATTTTTTGTTTTAAAATAAATCCAAGTAGTAGGATAGATGCTTTCTTTAGTGGGAATGTTTCTCCAGGGTCTGGATTTAGTATTGAATTAAGTGTTATCATCAGAAGGTGTTAGCAGCTAAAGTTGCTTGACTTATCAAAATTATACCAGAGCTAGAGACAGAGCTGTACCTGAGCAGCTGCCAGTTAGCGTAGTATAAACAGAAGAGCACTATCTTAGGTTTCATTTCTGCTGCTGTTTTGGAAAAGCAACACTACTGTATGGAAGTGATACAAGTTATTCTGCCTGTATGTGAAGTGAACCATATAAAATTGGAGGAAAAAGTTTGAGAAAACTGAATTTTAGATGTTAGTTGAGTGTTAGCTCAAGTTATGTGGAGGGTTATTGGGCTAAATATATTGAGGATCAATTTTAAATATATTGAGGATCAATTTTACGTAAATAGCTGTTTTTTACCTGTAAATTCCTTGATTGTTTACATAGTAAACACCCTAACATCTTCGGATGTGAATAGGAGGGACAATAGTCTTCTCTTTTTCTACACAATTGCCTGTTTGTCCTCATGAGTGACTAGTTTTCTACGTTGACTTTTTTCTATTTAAAAACAAAAAGTTGAGTTCCCACCTTACCAAAGAGTGCTTTCATTTCTTTGCTCTTTGCCCCCAGCCCTCAGCAAGGAGAATTGGTCTTGGTCTTTGGAGCAACATTTCTAGCAAACAGATTGTAGAGTGCATTTACTGCTTTATGTCATAGGAATTTGCACTATCTCCGATGAACATGATGAATGCTGTCTATATTTGTGCAGCACAATTGTATGGAAACTTGATTTGCCAGTGCTCTAGCTGTAGACTTGAAAGGAAGAGTCAAGTGTATATATTTAAGGATATGCAAGATCAATTGGTGTGGATAACACAGAACATAATACGTTATACGTTAAAAGATACACGAAGATATTCTCTACATGTTATATTGTGTTAAGTGGAATGTAGTCAAGTGTTGCTGTTATAGAATCCTGTGGAGAAGATAGATGGGCCGTGCTATCTTTTCTGGAAAGAATTAATTTATAAATTAATCTTTGACAGCAATATGAATTGTTTAGTTCTTAAGTGCACTGATTTGAAGCCTTTTGTTGTTAGCATGCAAAGCTTGCTTATGCTATTAGTGACAGTGTGTAGAAGAGGAATCTTCACCTGACTGAGGTAGGAGAGCTTGTGTAGAAATGAAAAATTTACAATTGAAGGTGATGGCTTCTAGTGCTCTGGTGTGAATTTTCACTATGGATTTTCCCTAATTTGTCTTCCCAATTCTTGCTTTACTTTTTTGGAATGGTGGCATTTTTGAATTAGGTTACAAGTTCAGAGCTAGACTTGTTTTTTACCATTTGTGACAGTTCATCTGATTTTTTTTCTATTAAGCTATTACGCTTCAGGTTTTTTGACAGATGTGAATAGCAAACAACTGCCAGCTTGTCTTTGCTCTCAGTCAGGAGGTGCCACCCAGCAATAGCTCTAAGATTTCTTCTTCTTCTTCTTCTTTTTTTTTTTTTTTAAGCCCTAATCCAACTGGAATATGTCTACCTTTTCCAGTTGCAGTCAGTCACCATCTTGTTTCTGCCTTGGGTCATTCCCTTAGTCTTGGCACGTTACTGGTAAGGAGAGTTAACTGCTAGGATCGATTTTAAATATGTATTGATACTTCTGAGAAGATTTGTGTTTTAGGAAGATATTCTTGAAATGGAATCCATTTAAATGAAAAGTATTTCATCTTGCCCTAATTCTCATATAAATGTTTTTCATTTTAAACTTATGTTTATATGAGAAGATCTGTTTTCCAACTTTCCAACTTCCAAGTTTCGTGAATTTTCTGCTGTGTGAAATCCTACCATATGTGTTTGCTTAGGATACAACTTTAGGTAGGAAAAGACTCTTTTCTGCATTAAGCATAGTTAAAAGCAAAAAAGTAATGCCTGTGTGCCATAGTGTTCTTTCTTCATGGGAAGATGTATTTTAGGTTGTTAAGAGACAGTGCTGTCTGTGTTCTTAAGTTGTTACAGTAGACTTTCGGAAGCAGAATGGTTAGGCTTGTTTCTCTTACCTTGGATATGTTACCTTCACTTTCTATTTGCCCTGTCTGACTTACCTAATTCATGTTTTGTTACTGTGTAAAAGCATTTGAAACTGAGTAGCCATTATATAAATACAAAATATGTTTTTATGAATTACTCAGAAGTATTTTTAAAATCTCACATTATTTTGCTTGCTTTCCTATACTAGTTATAGGAAAATGTTTCTAGCCTTTGGGATGTGGATTTTTTTGCTCAACTGAAACACTGCTACTTTATTGAAATTATAAACAATTGTAGATTTAAATAAGTCTTAAGGATTGTAGAGAAGCCTTTCAAATGTAAAACAGACATCGATCAGTAATTTTATTTTGAGCACATAGATAAAGCTGCTGCATTGTTTGGACTAAGTCAGCTGAAACTGTACAGAATGTGACTGGATTCAGAGCTCTGTAAAATCAATGGGAGTCAGGACAGTTATATTTGTTTGGGAGAGCATTTGCACAATAGCTGTATCTCTTGCCTTTCATTGGTATTGAATTCCCTGTACAAACCTCCTGTGTATTAATTTTGGGTCTTAGTTGGTGGACTTGTTTTTTTGGTTAACTTGCTTCATAAATTTATTTAACAAGAAGCAATGAATAGGTAGTTTTCAGCTGGTTTCATATACCTTGAGGTTTCCAAACATTCTCACTGAGCATTTTAGCGAGCAATGATGTTACTGCTACTGCTTCCTTAGTATTTCTACCTATAGTAGCATTTGTTTAATGTTATTCCAGTTGGATTTTATTTATACCAGTGTTGATGTCTCGTTGTCAATGTAATCATTAAGCTTCAATTAATATTTAAGCTCTCTGCTTAATATTGTTAATATTGAATATTAGCAATATTATTAATTGTTATTTAAACAAGTACATAACTTAAATATTGTTTGAAGATTTGTTCTTTGTATTTGCAGAATTAAATCTCATGTGGTAAGTCTTCTGTGTCAACTGTCTGCTTTGCTAAATGACTTCAGAAATGATTTCTGCAGTATTTTAATTAATATAACTCTTCTTTCTGTTTTAAAGAATCTGGTTTATAAGAACACTGCTCATTTTTTTCTTTTCCAGAAGGACAGAAAGGAATAGTAAGTATTTTTCTGTCTTTCTAAGCGTATGGGGCTAGTTGGGAATGATGCTTGCTGTGAGAAAGGAAATATTTTGAATCATTTGGTGCTTCCAGCAATAACCTCTTGATGTTAAAATGGGTAGTGTTAGTCACACTGTTATTTCTACCACAACTCTGTGGAGAACATTAAGGAAACTGTTTAATCTCTCTATTTATGAAATGATGGTAACCTTTTCTCCTCTCTTTGGATATTTGGAAGTGTAACAGAATAAAATGCAGCAGAAAAAGGAAAATAATAGGAGTGACTTCTTTAATATTTGCATTTTGCAAGTATTCTTGCAGTTCTAATCTGTTATCTTAATGTACAAGAGGAGAGATGTATAGCAAGTGTTAAATTTATTTGTCAAGACGGCTTACTCCTCACCAAGTTCTCCAAAATATGCTTATGCTCTCCTGAGTGTATGAGGAGATGGGGGTGTGATGGCTTTTTTTTTTTTTTGAGAGCTAAGGAAAATTGGGTGTCATGTAACTTAAAAAATAAAAATGCTGGTATTCTAATATATTTGTGTGTAGTTGCTAAAGTACATGCAAATTCATTGTAACGTGAAATTCATCTGTCTGTGGTAGTTAGACTTCATCTGAGATTTTCTTTGAAAGGAATCCAGCCTGTAGCAATATCTCACAGTCATGCGAGCACTTATACAGAAAAAAGTCAGTGTTTCATGACTTGCAGAGCAACAAGATGTTTTTAAGTTGACAGCTTTTGAGTTAAATGTCACTTTTGGAATTTCTTAAATTTAATGTTTACATCTTATACGCAAGCATAGGGACAGACATTTTTATGTATGGATAAAATTGTTCATATATTTTGTGATGCTGTGTTGATTCATTTCTAAGGACAAATATGTATTTGCATTATATGGTCCCATAAGAAATAAAAGTATATTCTGATTTGTTTAAAAGCCTTTGTTGTTTTTAGAATATGAGGAAGTCTACTGCCTTTAAACCTGTGTAGGAAAGGTTTAAGTACTTGTTAGATTATGCTAAAGAGAATTATTTCTGCACTAGAGATTGGGCAAACCCAATTTGTGTTCTACCTCAAAATTGCAAGTCTTCTATTTAGAAAAGAGAAATAAAACACACAGTGCAAGAGTTGCAGAAAAAAGTGCATTGGAAAAAGAACTGGCAGCTGAGTATCTCAAATATAGTCTTTTGTTCTGGTATAATTTAGTACAGTGAGTTTCATTAGAAATGGTATTTTAATACTGTGGAAGTCTACACTGGATCAGTTCTGGGAGCCAAGCTCTGAATGAGGAAAATTCCTAGTGAAACACAGGGAGGATGGGTGATGTAGGAAGATTAGGGAATATCAGTTTTTAAGATAGGTGAGTCAGACAACTGTTGAGGAAGATTTAGGCTGATCTATCCCAAAGCGTGGAGAAAATAAATGAGGTATTTTGCAGGTATTGACTTCTCTGATATGAATGCTTTTTCAGTAGCCTTAATTAAGATAAGATATATATTGGTTTCTTGAGAGTGCTTTCCAGTAATTTCCATTTGTCCACCTTGGAAGTGGCAAGCATGAGATGTTTGTCAAAAGCAGGGGGTAAAGAAACAAATGCTCCCTCTATAAACTTACTGTATTCCTATGTGGGTGGCTGTACTCGAAGTTGTTCTAGGCAGTTGTGTACCAAATGCAGCCTCTGTTTCTTAATTAACTGTTAATGAATGACACTACTATTTGTTTGGCTGCCTGATCCCATGCTATCTTACAGTGGAAGCTGTTAATCTATATGGGACTACCTGAGAGACTGTTCTAATACAGATATCAAATTTGGTGGGTGGAGGTGTATTAGTTTGTTTATTTGAAGTAATTCCTGGGATTGTATATTTTCTTTGGCCTGGCCTGGCACTCAATAGATTTTGCTCTAAGTTCCATCTCTTTTACTGGTAAGTGATGGTAATAGTTATTTTTTTTTCTTAGCATTCAACTTCAGAATTTTGTATGTACCAGGTTCTAGTATTTTATACATTTAATAGAATGGCTTATTACATCAAAGTGGGTTCCTACATTCTGGAAAAGTTCAAGATGTTATGTGTTCCTCAAAGTTATTTCCCGGAATAAGTTTTCAGAAGTATTTAATATACCTAATAAATATACATAGATAAATGCAAATGTATGTATGTAAGTAAAAGTATGTATTACATTTAATATTCTTCTTGTTTCTTATAGCTTTATTTATTTTATTTATAGCTTCTGGAAAACTGAAAAATGGGTAGAAACCATGATATCTTACAAGTGAACTACTAGAGTCCAGTAATATTGAGGAAGGGAAAGAGTTTTAAACAAGATTTTATGTGGTTTAAGCTCTTCTTGCTATGAAGGATGTAGTGGAAAACTGGTGTTACCAAGAAAGCATCTTCTGTACTAGGTGATGGTTTATTGCAGTGAGGTTTCCTTGAGTGCCAAGCTGTAAGCATTTGACTTAAGGAGAATCCCATTGCATTTGACCTTTCCTCTCTGTTCCTTGTAGAGATAAGAGGTTAAGTGCTGCACTTATTACTTGTAGCAAAGTCTCTTACATTTAGTAGTAAAATGACCTGGTTAGCCTACAAAACTTTTCTCTTCTGTGATCTCTAGTATTGGAAGGATGAAATAAATTCAGATTTGAAGCTCAGAATTCATCCGGCATTTGAAACTAGCATGTGTAAGAGGCTTACATGAAATATTGAAGCCAGTAAATCCGGTACTCAGATATATTAATACTTGGACTTCAAGCATTTTTTTCTGTAGTTTGACTGCTGAGATTAAGTGCATTTGGTCCATTGTTGTAGCAATTTTAATGTAGGTCAAAGCAGGGCACTAGCTAGAATTGGTTCCCTTAATGAGGAAATGGTACATAAAACTTTTTAAATAGTTATAACTGTAAAATGATAAGTGGGCTATAATTTATGAGCAGTTTCAGGGTTAAAGATAGTTTATTTTCTTTTTTTTTTTTTTTAACTGAAGCAGGTTTTGTTGTGGTCAGTAAACTTTGATCGTACAGGGCAAATTCAGTGGTCAGAGGGTGCAGACATTCTCATATGTGGAAACTGATGTATGATGTTTTTCTTTTAGATGATGCGCTGGACGATTTAAAATCTCAAAAGAAAAAAATTGTAAGTAAAACTTCAAAAAGCAGTTGTTGTGGTCCACTGAAATGTTTTTGTCTCTACAAGCTCAGCTTGATGAAGATACATAAATGAAAAGCAGAGACAGGCAGAGGAGAAGGAGGGGAAGCTATTAATGTTGCTCTGTTTTCATATGTTTTCTAGTACTCCTGCCACACAGTAGTACTGGGCTGCTTGTGTATGAGAATAAATTCTCTTCTCGTAGTTTAAATTAAACCTCCTGTTTTGTTGTTTGTTGCTAGGTCTGCTAAGTGATTTAGCAAAAAATGAAAATGTATTCTTTAAATTGCTTATTGCTTTAGGTTTATAAAGCAGTAGATATACTGACTGGAGAACATAGTCCAACTGAATTTTTAATAGACACATCATTTAATTTTTTGTTTATAAATAACAAAAATGCCTTGCATCTGGATTCACTTTTTCATCAAGTAACAGATTGTTTGTATCTCAAATGCTTCCTTGCTTATTTTTCATTCTCCTCCATCTTATTTTTATACTATGTATTCATTCCATTATCTTCTTTCCTCTTGAAAATGTATACTGTCTTGTATCAGTTCCATTGGTTATCTCCAGATTGTTTTTGTGAGCTGTGTGGATGAATTAACTGTATGAAACTGGTGTATGTCAGGTCTTTGTATCAGATGGATCAACACTTGATCTTGAAACAAATTTTAGACCGAAAAGCTACTGAGTCTTGGATAACTTGCACTGTATACCGAAAGCTGTTTCATCTCTGGCTAGTCGCTCTGTAAGGAAACTGTGGCTTTATCTCAGGTTTCTCAGGGCAAAACTTAACAAAAACCCAAAAACCTCCAACCAGCCACCGATGAAATCACAAATGAAGTCCCTACCCATGAAACATCCTCCTGAGGTTGCAGTATGTTTATGATTTTTTCCAAGTGTTTACCTTGTGCCTTCTGGATTGCTTGCTCTAGTAGCTAAATTAACAGAAAACCTGTAGCAAAGCTACTAAAAAGGTGTCTGTTAAGAGTCTGAAATCATATGGCCTTCACATGGCAAACAGAATTCATTGATCTTCCACTGGGCTGTGTAAGTACATTGTAAGTGTAAAAATGGTACGGAAAACTGTAACCTGATTGTCATTGTCCTTTAGTAAAGAGGATTTGCTAATTTACATCTGCTAATCTTTATTTTAAGGGATCTGTTAAATGGAGGTGTCCTTTGGCTGAAGAGGTGATGAAAAGAGTTGGAGAAGCTTAAATTTTGTAGTAATGAAATAAATGAATATGACAGCTATAGTTTTAATCTTATTTTATTAAAACAATAACTGAAGTTAGTTAATCTTTCCAATTTACACATTTACTGAGTTGTTTTGAAGGGAAATTTCTGGAGAAGCTCAATGCAGATCCCAAGAACCTTTGGAGTCTTGAGTGTAAATCTCTCATTTCATTTAAATAAACGGTTTTCTGTGATCACAATAATCATATTATTGAAAAAATAGTCATGTTGAACTTGTGTGTGGATTCCTTGCCTTTTTTATTTTATTTCAGATGAGACAAAATCAAGTAGATAAGTCAGGAAAAAAAATGGGGAGGTTTCTTTGCTTGGAATTATAGTGAAACGTGGTGTAAATGTCCTGACTTTGCATATGCAAAATATGTAATGTAAAAAAAAAAGTTTTTTTAAAAAAAAGTCAAAACAACAGCCCAAGTGCCAACCTGTAATCGTTGAAGACAAACAAAAGCAGAACTTTAGCTCTACTATTTTTCAGTCTGAGGGCAATATAGTCTGTGACTATCTCCTGAGCTTGTGGGTACCTGATTCCTAGCAAGGAAGCAGAGGACTTATTGAAGCCTATTGATCTGGTGTGGTGTTAGTATTTTTCACTCTGAAGATTATCTTCAAAGTTTGGTCATAGCTTAAGGTATTTAATTAAGCTTGAATCCTACTTTGTTGAAATAAGCTGAAAACGGATGCAGGTAATTACCTAGAATTGTATTCTAGATAAAAGCATTTTAAAATTGAGTTATAACAATTATGTAGTAATGTGATTTTGATAATATTTAGATTTAGTTTTGGTTTTGTATTAATTTCCTTAGTCCTATCTGTATCAACAAGTACCTGTAGTGATACCTACTTTGTAGTTAAAGCAATGAAAGCAGGGGGAAAAAAACCAACCAACCAACCAGAAGCATTAATGCGAAGTAATGGGAATGGAGAAGGACGAGATCATAGTTTTTTCCTGTTGGATTCTAAGTAGCCAATGTATTTGGTAATAGAAATGGTTACTGAGATACTAACATAGTGAGTGGGTAAATTATGTACTTCCTGTTTATTTGTAATGTGGATTGTCTAGGCACTGTGAGCATGCTGCAATAGCTATAGTTTTTCACTTTATTGTAGTTCAACTGCTTGAGTGCTGGAGAAACTTTAAAGACAGTTGGCCTTTTGAGAAGTGTTACAGCCCTTGAGCTTTTCTGGCCTGTGGTCTATCTTTTCCCTGGTAATGCTCCTTAAGTTCCAAAGGATGCCAACAACAGAATAAGCTCCTCACCTACTAGATGGAAAGCCCTGGTGATTGTGCCATGTGAGCTGCCAGATGGACCCTTCAGCTCTTCTCACAAGACTTCAGACTTTAGTAGCATAATCACATGGATGGTAACGTGGGTGAAATATCTGAGATTTTTCGTCTTGAAATATCCATTAATATTGTCTGTTGAGATGAAGTACACAGTGTGTATAATACTTTGCACAGGGTTGAGTATTGTTTCCTTAGTGGTCTCAAACATGCTGTGGTTCTCTATGACGCTGTCACGGGGGTAAGAATTGAGTGCATTAGCTATAATTAAGACAGTACTTCAAGATGCAACTTTTCCCATCATTGATTATAAGGATACCTATGGTTGTGTTTGTGATACTGTGACTGTCTCTTTGGCCTTAGTTCTTCATCAGTTAATGAAGCTGTCAACCCTTATGCCTGAATGTGTTTAGATGAGCAAGTTCAGAGGGTTAAGCAGATTAAAAGCAAGGGCACAGGACATGTATTAAGCTGCTAGAAGTGGGAATTAACAGAGACTTTACCTGGAGTAGCGGTCTTAAAGATGGGATAATTCTTAGCCTGAGGACAGAGTTGCTAAGATAGCATAGTAATTACTGACCGTTGTGTGAGCCCAGCTGTGCCTACCCAGCATACGTTAGAGTCCTGCAAATTCACAATAGGAAGCTCAACGTATGATTAAAAATTAAATCTATTGATGAATAACCAAGGTGTTTCTTGTAAATGTGTTGCAGTGTTCATATGAAACGGTTACTATTGTGGCTTAAATTACTTTATTTTCTATCTTAAAGTTACTTTTGTATGTGCTTGCAAATCTTATACTGTATGTTAAAATTAATCTTCAGCCTCGCACAAATGTGGAGAAATACTTCTCCATAGTGAGGTTTGACGTACCAAGTAATTCAGTTTAAGAACTCACGAGGTAGTGTGGTGATTAAGTAGCTTGCACTGTGCTAATACTTCAAATTTCTATTTGCTAAATCACCCTGACAAGATGCTTAAAATACATTACACATATTACTTTTCAGTGTAGGCAACTGGTGTAGTTTTTGCAGGAGTTCTGTTTGGTTGTCATTTGGAAAGCAAGCCATCCATGCAGTTATCCACAGGAGAGAAAGTGGTACAACCATGGTGCTTTATTAAGATGTGACTAATTCTGTGAGTTAGTTCGGAAATCCATGATTAGGTGGTATTAACCTTTATAGAGAATTCATTTGTGATTCTGGTTACTCAGCATTTTAGCTTGATAAACTGGATTTTGTTTTGGTAGGAGGTGAAAAACGTTTTTGTGGGGGGAAAACATTTGAATCTCAGAGAAGGTTATTAGGGAGAAGAGCGGAACTGTAGAGCAATTTGTTGTGTTTTTGAGCCACTGTTCAGCACAAAGCTTTTCTGGGGTCGTTTCAAAGTAGTGAATGATCCAGAAGTCAGTCATTTGATTTGTATTTACAAATGGATTTGTGGTAGTGCAGAAGCAAGTTTCTTCTTCATGCAGTCTTATAGTATTCCAGGCTTATGCACACAAGCCATTATGTGCTTCTAGTAATTATACTAATTTGCTTAAACAGTAAGCAAAGTTTGATCTCTTCACTACTTTTTTTTTTTTTATATTGTCAGCCAATACAAATTTAACTGATTTCAGGAAAATATGTTCTAGAAGTGAAACCATGGGATTTGTGAGTATATTTATTAAAAAATCTCGATCTCTTTTAGGAATTTTCAAGAAATTTGTAAAAGCTTGATTGCAGATGTGAATTCTCATTCAGTTTCTGCTTTGCTGGATTTATATAGCTGTGTATAAACTTCAAAATATGAAGAATAACTTGTTGAATTATCCCATAATTTGATAACTTGAGAATGACTGTGACATCTGAATCTTGTGACAGGAAAGTGTCAAGTGATGGTGGAGCATTCTGTTCTTTCTTTACCTGGAAGTTATCTAGTCTGAGGTTTTCTCATTTTCCTGTGTTGCTATGAAGACAAATGCATGCATTCTACGGTCATTTATGTAAAGTGACCTGGGGCTCTTCCTTTTGGTTTGGGGACTGGATATTGACACTGATGGTTAGTGCTTCCCCACTTTCCCTTGCTAACATCACCTGGTCATGTGAAGGATTGCCTAATGGTTTGCACTTTTATGAGAAATGAATGCTTTGTTTTTCCTATTAGACTCTTAATTCTGATCTTAGTGTGTACTGCGTGGCATTTCTAAGTTAGTGGGTTAACTCCAAAGCCCTGCAGAAATAAAAATTTAGCGAATTTATTATTATTTTTACTTCCCTATTCCTTCCCTTTTTATTTCAACAGTCTTTAATTAGCAGCTTGTGTAGTATTCCTTGCCTTGAACTTCTGGTAGTGCGTGTAGGAGAGAGCTGTTAAATGGGTACTGTGTATCTGTTAAATGGAGTGGAATTTATTTATCTTCTGAGGTCTATTTGTGATTCTGAGGTTTCTTTAATGGTAAAAGCAATGCAAGGACTGTATACACAGGCTGAGATGCTAGTTTCTCACTAGTGAAATACTTGCCTAAAAGTCATGTTAATGTGCACCATTTATTATTTTAGCAGTGATAAATGACTTTGAGGGAATGTAATTTTTTGACCACTGACCTTCTCAGTTTTACAGCTTATGCCAACAGCAAATTTAACAAACAAACAAACGACTACTTTTAGCTGAACGTGGCCATTAGTCAGCATATCTAAGAGAAAAGGTCTGCTTAAGATACTGTAAAATGCATTATAATTTCTATGTATATTTGCTATTTGTCATAACTTCAGCTATCTGTTTTAAAGTTAAGCTACTTCTGATGTTGACTGTTAACCACTAAAATGATACTTTACTAGTGATTACTTTTTTAATTAAGCCCATGTATTAGCTATAAAGCCACTTGAGTGCATTGTAAATAAAACACTGTAATAATGAAGTGCTTTAATTACACTCCCTGAAGTATGCATAGTTCTCAGTAAATTTTTTTTATTTAAATTCTTAACGTGTTCCCTTTTTTTTTTCTTCTGAAAAGCAGTTTGAATTGCTGTAAAGATGGAGTTCCAGCCTTTAAAGTCATTTGAGCAAATTCTATGGCTGTTCTCTAGTTAGTGAGTTTTCACAGCGTTTGCAGCAAGCTAATTGCTTCTGCTAATAAATAATCTAAAATCGATGCTGACAGCAGTTAATTGGCACAGAGACTTTATTCTGTAAAGCACTTGGCTAACGACCTTCCTTAAATTAATAGCATTAAGTGCTATGAGGAAATAAATCTAAGGAATTGCCTGTCATGTGCTTGTCATGTCTAATAACTTCCAATAATGATGGCTGATAGATTTTTGCACATTCCATTATTGAAGTTGGTGCATGTAATTATTCTCCTCATTATATGTAAACAATTAGCAATATTTGGTGTTTCCTTGCAATAAAGCTGTTAAATACAAGTAGCCCGTTAGAGTTGCTAAACTTTTGGAAGGAAAATCCATTTTATGCACCATACATATACAAATCCATTGTATGCACCAAATCTGCAGTTCTCTGAACATGTTATGTGAGTTACATCTGAACATGACTCATTGAGTAGAGCTTCACAATTTGGTAACTTCTGTATGTTGGTTGTGAATAGGTGTGTGTGAAGACAATGCTGAAAGAATTCTGTTTTGATATGTGGACCCTTTTGTTTCCAGCTTGAGGAAGTGATGGAGAAGGAAACATACAAGACTGCTAAACTAATTCTTGAAAGGTTTGATCCAGAATCAAATGCAAAGGTAAGAATTTTTATTGATAGTGACTTAATGTAAAAGGTACCATGGAGTTGTACATTCAGATAATGTTATTTATAATTAATTGGCAGGAGGCTGAACTGCCATCTGCTGGAACATCTGCAACCTCAAGACCTGGACAAGGTAATAGCTCTGTAAAATGGCTGCTCTTTAGCAGAGATGCTCATCTTTCATTGCAGTTTCCACTTTTGGAAGTCTTTCTGTAATAAAATTTGTAGATTGATTGACCTTTATTTAGGGTTAATAGACTGTTTATTATACTATGCCTGTGGATGTTCCTTATTTTTTCATAGAGTAGATCTGTTAGTAAATACTGATGCTCTTCTAGGCAATGTTAGCATCAACATTACACAGTGATGCATTAAAATCAAGTTCTTGTGTCACATACTTGTTTCATATGAGTACTAAATGGCTGTGAAATCTAATACTGTGTTCCTTGACTTAATTTTCCAGTTATGCTACATTATCTGTTTAGTCAGATATTTCATAGTGCAGCACTTAAATTACTTTTCTATGGCAGATAGGTTGATTTCTCAAAGCTAGTGCAGAAGTGGTGTTAGGTAATAAAAATGGATTTCACTAGTTTGTCACAAACAAAATATACTTGGATTTTTCTTAAAGTTGAGTGTAACATGCTGTACTTGTACTGTATTAACAGTAGCATTTTCAGTCTAAAGGCCACCTGGTATAGTGTTAATGAAGGTGGCTTGCTTACTTGTTTTGAGACAGTCTAAAGAGTTTTTTGCTGTTTTAACCAACTCAGAGCTGTGGGGGTTCATACTCAAAATAAAATGCAGAATCTGATGTACGTAATTTCCTATGGAAGAACACTGCTCTGGAACTTATGTTAAAACTCTTGTTTTGTCTAATTCTTGAATGAGGGATTTGAAATAGACAAGCCTGTATTTCTTTCATTTTTCATTCTTGAAATGCTGTTTTTGTAGGTGCACAGCGCTTGTATTTGTGCTGTTTGGCTTTATTTTCTGAAATGAGGAGACCTGTTTTCTCAATAGTCCATTTTTTGTATATGCAGTAATTCATTAATTCAATTTTTAGATATCAAAAGTGTTAGCTTATTGTTTTTCACGCTAAATATCTGCCCCAAACAAATACACTGCATGGAACAGAACCTAACTTAACTTACTACAACTTACTAGATGATGCCTTATTGTGGTTATGGTATAAATAACTTACTGTATATGACATACAGCATAGTTAGTAATTTGAAATTCATAAAATAGCTGATAAGTTAACATCTATACTTCCTTAGACTTCTATTGTCTCAGTTTGGAGACAAGCTGGTCAGGGAGCAGAACTCGTTATCTTAAGCACTGGATAGATAATGACCAGTCAGATTGGACTTAAAGTTCTACGCAGCAGTTGGTGGAAGGTTAGTTGGTATATGGTTAACTTGCAAGTTGAAATAGAAACTCACACATCTAACAAATTATTTAATTCAAAGATTTTTATCATTCAGCTTCACATAGTATTTAACTCTCAGAAAACCACTGGTGATAGAACTAGAGGGAATGGCTTCAAGCTGTGCCAGGGGAGATTTATATCTAAATAGTACTTTTCTGAAAGAGTGTTCAAGTGCTGGAATGGCTGCCCAGGGAGTTGGTGGAGTCACCGACCCTGGAGGTGTTCAAGGAGCATTTGGATTTTGTGTTGAGGGACGTGGTTTAGTGAGTACTATTGGTGATAGGTAGTTGGTTGGGCTGGATGATCTTGTAGGTCTTTCCCAACCTTGGTGTTTCTGTGATTTCTGAGAGTTTGAACTTATCACAGGGAAGAAATGAGACCCTGCATTGATCATTCAGCAGCTTCATCGTGTGCTGCTTAGCTCTTTTCAAAGTTTTTATGATTTTTGATGCACTTGTTAATTAATACAATTCATCTCTTAAAATTACAGTTAGTCTTGATGTTTGCTATTAGAAAATCCTGGTAATTCAGAAGGAGGGGAATTTGAAAACTGAAGTGTGATTTTTATGTATTCAGTGCTTTGAGGGGTGGAGTTAATGAATGTTCAGATCTCTGTCCTTATGAAGAAAATAGAGTAAGTAAGTGGGGAAAAAAAAAACCACAGTAATATCCTGTTGTTACCTGTTCCCTTCAATGTGCTGATACAGCTGTTAGCAGTGCTCTGTAATTGAGATCGCTGCATGACCTGAATTTAAAAACAGTGCAATAACAGATGGTTGCAAGTTGTGGGTTGGGTACAGACACCAAGGATAAAGAAATTCTTGGTTCATCTTTGCCACTAAAGCCAACAAGTTTGTGAACTATGTCTTGACTGGCATTGTGCTGTAGGTATTTTAAAAACAGTGTACACAAATCAAGTTTTGAAGCGAAGGAGAAATAAAATACTTTTTCTCTTAAAAGTGAAAGATACAGCTGTCTCACCAGTAGCAATATCTCTATAAACCTGCAAGAAATCATACTGAACCATCAGTTGGGAATAGCCATTTTAATCTATCTGCTTATGTATGAGTATTGTTCACTGCCAGTAACACGCCTGAATTGAGGGAACTTAGCACACCTGAAGGATAAAAGGCCCATTTTCAAGTTACTTGTCTGTCTTCTTACAGATAATTTACAGATGGAAAGTATTCATTTATGGGGGGGGGGGGGGGGGAGGAGGTGAAGAAACCTTTGAAAACTGCAAAACTTAATTCAAACTACTTCAGCAGTTCTATATATTGTTAGAACAGAGACAAAATGAACACTTTCTTCAATTAACTCGTGGGACTTTCATTATGGAAACCTGAAAGTTTACAAGAGGTTCATAATTAACATGCAATATATTATTTATAGATGATTTATACTTTTGGGGCAGAATTTTACAAGCTGCAAATGAGTAAATGAAGAGAGTAGTTATTCTAGTGCGGGTTAATTTGAAATGTTGCTAGTAAAATCTCTCACAAAAATCTCTCAGTGTTGGTGAGATGTTTATCGTAGATAAATTCTCAATTGAAATTCAATTTCTGACACAGGATTAGTTTTAAAAGTAGGAACATGTTACCAAGGAGACCTTTAAGGAATTTCTGCAACCTCATCAATTTATCCTGTTATGCAGATCTGGAACAGTTTAAATGAGGGGACACGTACTTGCTAACACCAACTTCAAAGCATACAGAATCTTCATACTTGTTGGGTGATCTAAACTGCAAGATGAAGTGTCAGTTAATGCAGCAATGTGCATGATAACGTAGAAGGGGAAGCTAATAATGTGTTCTGCTTAGTAGGAAACTGAGCTAGGTAGATTTTATTTTTTTTTTTAAATAAGACTGGTTGCAGTCTTCTGACTGTGGATGATGATATTTTCTTCCTTTTGGTGTACACTAATGCTATATATATATATATGCATATATATGCATATATATGCATATATATGCATATATATGCATATATATGCATATATATATATATATGCACAGATTAGTAGGCCAGAACATAGCCTACATGTTGCAGTTTCATAGCACTAGGTGTTGGCAATTGACCCAACTGAACTTTTGTTTGACCTGATGCTCCAGTGATAGCAACTCTTCCTTGGCTAGTGTAAGCTCGTGTTACATGCTCACCACCCCCCATAGCACATACAAAAGCTTAGTGTGGTACAGAGGTTGCTCCTTCAGACTTCAGCACACCCATCTCCCTGGCCATCCAGTTGCTAATGAGTTTATTAACTACTTGCTAGGAGCTGACACTCCAGCATGCCAGAAACTCAGCAATCTTGAAACTCAGGGAGATGAATTGAACGTCCAAACCAAATGTTAAATGCCTTATTTTATTTTTTGAAGATAAGCAAGTTCAGTCAAAATATTGTGGGTGCTGGGGACTAGCTTTGGAAGCATTTGGTTAGTGTCTGGTGTAGCCATTTTGGGAGTACAGTTTTTAGATTAAGCCATCATATACTAACAGTGTTAATGTCTGGAGTCCTGAAGTGAGGGTTAATTTCAATTTAATTATTTACAGTAGAGTATTTCAAATGTTCTTTGGAGGTAACATGATATAGATAGGATGAGAAATAGTTCAGTGGTTGCTATTCCTGGTCACTGATCCTGCCTTGCTTTGGTGAACAAACTTGTATATAAATGTAATAGAACTTCAAAATGTCATGACTCGATTAAAATATCTAAACCATAATATATTACTGGGATGATATTCCTTTTTTTGTTAATGAGAGCTTTGTCTTGGTGGAAGAGAAGCTGAAGAAACATATAAAAATGTTCTTAGAAATAATAGTAACTCAGTGGTCACAGATTGAGATCAAAGTAAAAGTATGTGAATGATGTAGTAGAGTCTTTTCCTGCTTTGTGACAATCCAAACATGTGGCTTGTTGGTACATTTATTGAAAAGAGGGAACAGAACTGTATTACCTATTTAAGATTAGCAGTGTAATATTTTGTTGTCATTCTAGACTTTTAATTTATACAATCTGAAATTATCTAATCTGAAAGTTTCTTAATAGCGCTGGATACTTAAACTGGATATTTTAGGCAATGACTGAATAGTTTTTATTCCCATGGAAAATGAAATGCTTGGAAGCGTGTTTAAATCATAGAGTAAAACAGAAATAACAGGTTCCATCTGTGCTTTCTGGTTGGAATTTATCTGTTTATCTGTCCAACTTTCTGCTTTAGAGTACAAGATTATAAGGTAAGCATCTGCTAATTTTCTTCTGGAAGTCTTTTACCCCAAGTACACAGTTAATGATTGTTACTATTAAAAACATAGCATTCTGTACAGGCTGTGTTTCTATGATATGCTCAACCATTCAGTGGCAGTCTTTAGTTATAGGCCTTTCTGGTTTTATTTGACTCGGTTATTTCTGGCTGATTAAAATAGCAGGCTAGTGATATTAACGTACTTATTTTTTGCTTATAGTGTTAGATGTTAAAATAAGTATGTGCGTATCTTATCAGAAATTCGTCAGAGGACTGCAGCTCAAAGAAATGCTTCTACACCCACACCTGCTACTCCTAAGCAAGGCTCTCCAAAATCACTTGTTTTGGCAACACCATCTCCTAATCAGCAGAGGGATGCATCTGCTCTTCTTACTGGACAACCAGAAAGAACTGCTGTGCCACCCTTGCAGTCAAACATTCTACCAAGACGCCCTGGATCCCCAGCTACTTCAGTGCCTGGAATGGGTAAACAGAATGCTTACTGTTATTTACAGTTTATATTGTTTTCTCTGGTTACCTATAAAATAGGCCATTTTCAGACAGTATGGAAATGGCATTTCATTTGGAAATTGCAGAGCAGTTATCTGATTAAGCAGGAGTTCCATATTCAATTAGCTATAACTCTTTACAGCTGGCACCTCTTGATGCTGAAACCTATTGCCTGAGCTCATTTAACTGTTATGGCTTCTTTGTTTAAATGGCAATAAAACTTTGCAGTGTTCTGTAGTCAACAATATAGCATACCTTTTTATGTTCTTAGTTTAGAAGAACTCTACAGTTATATAAATCAGATATAGAGGAGAACACTTTCCGAACACATTCATGTTTCTGACTAAACCCTGCACATATTTTTTTAACATGCATCTTGACATTTATTTAAATTTTTACTTCAGTAGGTATACTCAGGCAATCTATATTCATAGAGTTTAAGTATGAAATACCAAATATGCTAGAAGAATTGTCTGTGTTGTATCTGGATTTTTTTCTAAAATTGCACGTTAGTTTGGTGCAATAGTCAAAAGTTTACCAGCAGGTCAAAATCCTGTAGAAATGAATGCTCCTTAAAACTTGGTTTCATATTCTGGAAGTATTTTTCCTTTTGTTTCTGGTTTCCTGTTGTGAAGGAATGGACTTAATTGAATTGAGCATGTGCCATTTGGTTTAGGGAGGGATGCTAAAATTTGGGAGATTTTGAGAGAAGGAGAGGTTTTGTTCTGCTCATTGAAGGTGAATCAGTAGGGGCCAGATCCAGGGTTTGTTTTTTGCAAATTGTTGCAGACATTTGTTGCAGAATGTTTGGCAAGTTGGATCTCAAGACAGTGGAGGAGATCACAATCTCAAAAATATAGATTCCTTAGAGTTGGGAGGGACCTTTAAAAGCCATCTAGCCCAACTCCCTTGCAGTGGAACAGGGACACCACAGCTACGTCAGGTTGCCCAGGGCCTGATCTGGCCTCACCTTAAAAGTCTGCAGGAATGGGGCATCCACTGAATCTCTAGGTGACCTGTTCCAGTGCCTCACCACCCTCACTGTAAGAAGGCTTTTTCCATATATCCACTCTAAATCTACCCTCTTTGAAACCATTTCCCCTTGTTGTGTCACCACAGATCCTTCTGGAGAGTCTGTCCCCTTCTTTCCTGTAGCTCCCCTTCAGATATTGAAAGGTCTTTCTCAGGTCATGTTGGAGCCTTCTGTTCTCCAGGCTGAATAGTCCCAGCCCTTTCAGCCTGTCCTTGTAGGAAAGGTGTTCCATTCTATAGTTTATTTTTGTGGCCCACTTCTGGATGTGCTGCAACATGTCTATGTCTCTTCTGTACTGAGGAATTCATATCTGGATGTAGTACTCCAGGTAAAGCCTCACCAGTGCAGAGTAGAGGGGTAGAATCAGCCCTCATGACCTGCTGGCTGCACTTCTTTTGATGCAGCCCAGGGTGCAACTGGCTTTCTGGGCTGCGATGGCACATTGTTGGCTTACGTTCACCTTCCCATCCATCACTACCCTCAGGTCTTTTTTGGTAGGGCTGCACTCAAACCTTTTGTCCCTGAGCTTGTATTTGTAGTGAGGGTTGCCTCGGCCCAGGTGTAAGACCTTGCACTTGGATTTGTTGAACCTCGTGAGGTTCACCTGGGCCCACTGCTCAAGCCTATCTAGATGCCTCTGTATGGCACGCCATCCACGTCATTGGAAGTGACGTGGTGACTACATCAGCTAATTTCCTTAAATTCTGGGATGTGTCTCATCAGGACTCGTATTCTTGTGGATGTTGAAGTTCCTCAAGTGGTCTTGGGGATGCAACTTGCCAAGATTCTTTTCAGCACCACTGTAATTTGGTGCAGTGTTATGAGTAGCGATCTGTTTACTGTGCTTTGTTAAGCCTTGTTACTGCTTAGTAATTGTTTACCTTTATTATGAAACTGCTAAATTTGTTTTTATCCCTGAAGTGAACTATAATGGCAAGATATTAATACTTCTTGATTATCTTGAAGTACTGTAAATTAACTTCACACACCAAGGAAGTGGTCATTTGGGTTCAAAAAGTGTTTACTGAAACCTGCTTGTTGGAAATTCTTTAATGAGCTTACAATCACATGTTCCTTCTTGGTTAAGATGCTGGCTTTGTAATCAAGTATCAGCAGTCTGCTAGTTTTCTTATTGGGGAAAAAAGACATCATTGGGTACAATGAATAAGCTGGGTGAATTTTAGCCCTTACTTGCAGAAAGGATTTAGAGGAGGAAGAAAAATTAGCTTGTTTAAAAGGACAGTTGCCAAGACTGTTAATTAAAATATTTAATGTGACTTTGATGACAGTGCTTTGTATGCATGTGCATTTTTTCTACTTAAACGCTAGTCTGTTGCAGCAGTGTTCTGTTGTATGCTGTAACTGTCAGTGTCAGTGTGGAAGCCTTGTTTTCTCTTGAGTTTTCCCAAACCTTTCAAGCATATAAAATCTTAGTCATGCAGCTGTAGTGGGAAGTATGTAAATTCACTATCTGTAAGAGTAATATCATTGCCTCTAAGTTTATGCATGGCTTGCAACAAATGTGAATAGCCTTAATTATCTCTAAAGTAGAGAAGATTAATAATTCATTTTCATTATACTATATTTTGTAGAGGAGAATCAATTTAACGTGTATTACCACGGAGCTCCCATATGTTTGAAAATTAATAACCAGCAGGTAGTTGAGAGTTTGCCAAGCTTTGCAAAAATGACCAGTCTTTCTACAATGATTGCTTTTGATGTTCATATTAATTACTGGTGTCCATAACAGCATGAGAACTAAGATGGTTGGTTTGAGTTATTAGTAGTCAGGTAATTGAAGTTTTCCTTGGAGCATGCTGTAATGCTAGGTAGTTTTACTTAAATTTTACCTTTTTCAACTACTGGAAACTTTGTTATGATATATGAGGCATATAAAAATTTGGTCTTTTGGATATTAATCAGTGTTTGAATACTAACCAGATATTGAGGAAAAAAAAATGGTAGAGTTTCAATTTTATTGCAGATAATATCAGTCTTCCAAATCTTTGCCATTGCACTCATATGTTAAACATTGACCATTCGCTTTTTTTTTTTTTTTTAATGGAAGCACTGAGTTTTTCCTTTTTCTTTTCTTTTTTTTTTTTTTGTGAAGCCTTAGGAAATTCAAGTTTCACTTGAAGTTTTCTCTGGCCAGCCTTTGGAAAAAAATCTGTAAAATGTAGGGTTCTGCCTAGTTAACATTGTAGTGAATTTCTTCTTGTAACTGCTTTGAGGTTTTTCTTTGTTTTAAGTACTGCTTGTTTGCAGAATACAGGAATATCTTGAGAATGCTGATTTATGTCGCCTGATTTCAGTTCTTTTGTGAAAATGAGGATGATTTTAAAAACAAAACAAAACAAAAAACCCAATATGTTAAGAATGAAACTATGTGCTTATTGGAGACTTGTAAATTGCGATATGTTCTGATCAAATCTTACTGTTTATGTGTAGATCAGGACAAACCATTTAGGTCAGTTTTCAAGAATTGATGAGAGGCATTTTCTTTTAGAAAAAGCACCCTTAATAACAAGATTAATCTCACTCTCAGTGTAGGACTGTGAGAGGACATCCAAATGTTTGAGACCTACTTTGTGAAACAATTTTCTTTTTTTTTTTTTTTTTAACCTTAGGAGATGTAGATATATTACTATTGAACTTCAGGTTTACAACTGATTGTAGTGCATTTTGGCTGTGAATCTTCCCTTTGCTTGCATCTGTGAGGTTAAAAGATAAAAGGCTTGAGAGAGAATTGCTGTCAGTTACATTTAATGCTGTTTAAGCAGAATGCCCATCTTAGATCAGCTTATTAAGTGGCAAGAGCTGCTGTGTTGTCTTTGCCTCTGTATACCCATAGCGTACATGTTGCTTCTCTGTGGGTGCTTATGAAGGAATCTGCTAAAAGTTACTGGAAGGAATGACTTCAGCTAGGGCATGCATAAAAGGGCTACAGAAAAGATAAATTTATCTTCCGTGAAACTTGAAGTCTGCTCTTTTTTTTTCTTTTTTCCTTGTAGTGTCTTTCAATTAAATGTCCTTCTGAATTAGTTCAACTAATCCAATCTATGAAACACATTTCCAAGAAAAATACTGGAATAGAGAATCAAAACCTGAATGTGTGGTCACTGAAAGCCTTTCTAAGCTATGTGTTTTATATAAGTGTTTTTATTGGATATATTGAATAGTTACAAGCCAGAACTCTTCCCTGAGAGAATAGGAGTTGCTTTTTGGGCCTTGAGAATTTTACTCCTAAGGATTAAATATACTCACTTTTGCATGGCTTCAGATTACCCCACATTCATTTCTTTCTCCTTGGCATTGAGCAAAATCATAGCAACAGGACAAGTTGTCTGGAACTAATGCTGTATGTTGACCCACGAGGCTATAGCATTGTTCAGCTGTAAGTATTTTTTCCTCTGTGATGTGTTAGAAGTTTAGTTAATGAGCTGCCAAATATGATTTCAGATGCTGTAGTAGCTTTTTCAACTGCTGAATGAGCTTTCAAGTATGGGTATTAGTCTCTTGGGTTAGTGGGTGTAGCATGGTCTTTGTCTCAGTTAACTGTGTGAGATCCTGGAAGGAACTTCTTCTTATCATTAATGTGGATGAATTCTGCACTGAATAATATGCAGAATCCTTGCTCATGTAAGGAGTCATTTCAGGTCAGAATTTAGAAGGCAGGACTTTGGAGGAAGTGTGTATTCTCACAACAATGCAAAGTGTTCAAGCTGTAGAGCAGACTGCAGTTAATGTAACCTTTAAAAAGAATCTGAAGGGTTGGGATATAAAGTTAATCTTGAGTAGTAAAAGTGGTCTCATAAGGATGTGTTCTAAGGTTCTGTCCTTTAAGATGAGAAATCAGATGTTTTCAGTTGGTAGCACTTATTTGAACTTAACCTGATGTGGATGTTAGCTGGTGATTGGACACACAATTAAGAGATTTAACTAAAACTAATTGATCAAGCAGTTTTTCAAACTGAAGCATTGTCTGTAGCCTGCAGGTATGACAATGTGATATGCCAGTTCTGGGAGGCATACATCTTGTTGCATAGAAGTACTGTGGATAAAAGCAGTTATTTCCTTTAAAATAGTTACTATTAATTAACAGAGAAGTGGAAGGCAGTATATGTTGCTGTATAATCTGATAAATGTGTTAAATTTTTGAATGTACTGTAACTTATCTTGTGTGTGTAAAATGGCCAGGAGTGTCCTTGATTTGAAATGCTTGCTTTTTGAGTGGTCAATTTTTATTGTATTTGTTCACTATGTCTAACTTCTGTGTCAAGACTAGAAGGGAAGATAGAAGTGTGAATGTAAGTGACATATATGGAAATGGGTAGTTTGTGATGGTGTTGAAGCAGACCAGAGGGTTTTCAAACTTTGTTGGAAGACAAGTGTGTGCCATTGCTGTGCTGTAATTGCTGTATGTGAACAGAGATGAAGGCGGTAGCACTGAATGTTGTTACTCGTTTTTGAAAGGAGTTCTATTTTGGTAGAAATCAGACACATACAGAAATATTTTCATATCACTGATCTTCTGACTACTTTGACTAAGCACAGGTCTGAAAATATCCAGCTTTCCAACAAATATTAGATTACCAAAATATCAGATGTCTGGGTATGTTTAATGTGTAGACTGAATACATGCGGTGCATATTTTCAGTTAGGCTCCTGCTGCCTAGAGACTGCATAAGCCAATGGATGCTTCTTTGGTAGTGTCCTTACTTATTCTTTTGCTGTTGGATTGGTTTTCCCCCCCCCCCAGATTTGTTGGCATGAACTTGGAAAAGTACATATGCAGATTTGAAAGTGTGTTAAGAAAACTCAAAAAAGAGCAGTACTTTTCTTAAAAAGTCTATAATTCTCAGTCGTCATTAACTACTATTGATACATTGTTTTCTAGAAATAAATTTAACAACGTGTAAAAGTAAAATGAGTTAATGTAAGCTGAAGGAGAAGGTGAACTTTCAACTGTTGTGGGTTGAGAAAAAAATTAAAGCTTTCCTAGTAAATGAAGGAATATACATTTTATATGGAGTAGGTGGGATTTTAATGGCACTAGCATGCACACGTGATGGATTATATACAACATAGTTGAAAATCCATTTGATACTTTTCATGTCTTCCTAGGTCTTCATCCTCCAGGCCCTCCTTTAGCGAGGCCTATTCTTCCTCGAGAAAGAGGAGTTATGGATAGAGTTATTGAATATTTGGTTGGTGATGGTCCTCAGAACAGGTAAGACATTGCTTAAGGGAGAATGCAAACAGTTGAGTTAGGGAACTTAACCCTTTTTTTATTTAAAAAAAAAAAAAAAAATTAGAAGGGTCAAGACTATAAGTGTTGCACATTTTTAAAATGAAATGGCTGCTGCTTAGTGCTTCATGATGTCTGTAGGGAAAATGGTAACTACTTTGAATGGTATTAGCCATGATATAAAAGTAATAAACCTTGATACTCAAGTAGGTGAATAAATTGTTCAAGAAACCCAACCATTTATTTATCTTTTCACTTCAACTTCATTACTATTATAAATGCTTTGCCTTCAGAACTGTCCAGACATATCTGAACTCCTATATTAGCTGTGGTCACTAATGTGGTACAAATATTTAAATGGTTTTGATGTTATTTTCTGAAAATGCTAGTATTAAAAGTCTATTCAACTATGAACTCTAAATTGTAGCTGTTTCTAAACCAACTTTAAAAATTGTTAAGTATACAGATTTAGTTGTCCTTTAGTATCAATTTCACTGTGCAAATTAATTTTTTAGAGTAAATATCTAAGCTATTGGTGTTTAAAGTAAAATGTTTCTCCTGCTTCAGTGCGTTATTACTTAAAGGTACAAAATTAAGTATTGTTTTCTAGGTATGCCCTTATATGTCAGCAGTGTTGTTCTCACAATGGTATGGCTCTGAAGGAGGAGTTTGAATATATAGGTAAGAACTCATCTGTAGACTGTACAGTAGACTGTAATAGCTGGCTTGTTTCATAACAGGCATGTGTGATGCTTCATTCTGACTGTGGCAAAATATTCAACTGACACTGTGAAATGCCAGTTCACACAGGAGCAGTTTTATGGTAACTTGCTTCTCTGTATCTAAAGATTCACTTTAAGATTTGAAGAAGTACTTTACTGCAACTTCCAGGACAGGGATTCTGTGCAAAAAACTACTCAGTAGAAATAAACCTCCTCCAATGCATCCCTGAAAATTGCTTTGAACGGTTCTCAGAAGGGTTTTATGTTCAGAAACGATCTGACATTAAAGTATTCCTTTTTAACCAGAACTTAAAATTTTGCTTTGGCAAGAAGATCTTGGGGAGATATTGGAAAAGGACTGGGAACAAGCCCTGGGAGGCTATATGTGAATTTATGGCTGACAATAACTTAAGACAGACACAGCTCGTTATTGAACACAGATGTTTTATTTTGCCTTCTTTCTACCACAAGTGTAAGCCTGATGTTTGAAAAATGAGGAAATGCTAGATAAGTCTATTTAATCTTGTTTCTCTTAATTTTCTGAGAAAATATATAGCACTTTAAAAGAATGAGATGAAAGTTTCCTCTGAGTCTGAATATATTTAGTCTATATGTCATTCCTTGCTCAAGTGTATTCACAGTTCTGGTGTGCAAGAGATGACCATTTCCCCCCACTTGTGTCTTGGTGAAAATATGTGTTTAACTGTATAAAATGTGTTATGTGGTATACAGTATTTCAGAAGAAAATTGCCTTTTCTTAACTAAGCATCACTGGAGCTGAATGCTCCTCTAAGAGCAAATAGTGAGGAAATGTGTTAGAGTACACGGCATCCTTTTACTTGAAAAACAAGCACAGTGACATCTTAATAAGAAGGTAATCTGCCAGCTTAGGTCTTCTGTAGGAAAGAATAGAACAGCATGTGACAAAAATTCACGGTACTGAATTGCATTATTTTTTTTGTCATCTAATATTTCACAATTATGGGCAAAAATATCCATGCTGAAATGCAGCGGAGCTGAAAGCAAACAGGTATTTAATAAGTAAATGTGTGCTGAAGGGAAGAAAAAAAAGCTAAATAGAACACTTGTATAAATTTGATGGGAATATGCTTAGGTGTTGATAGTCATTTAATTCTCTTTATAGTATTTTGGACAGTCAACATATTGTGCAGGGTAGGGTGAAACGGTGAAATTGGTCAGTGAGGCTAATTACTGGATGTGCTTTTGTGCAGCATTTAGGTGTGCCTACTGCTTTTTCCTGAATCCTGCAAGAAAAACGAGACCTCGGGCTCCACGGCTACCAGACTTCAATTTTGAAAAAAAGCAACTTCCAGAATTGCAGTCGGAAACAGAGCATCCAGAATCGAGAGAGAGAGAACCGCAGGGGAATCGGCAGACAGAAGGTACGTGCTAACCTCGCCAAGTCTGCTCTTATTTAATGCCCAATGAAATTGCCATTTCCCATGCATGCAGCTATTGAACGTGCCAACTGTTATTGATATGTAGTCTGTATGTTTGTCTTTACTGTACATTGGGATTTCTCTACCTGGGTGTTTTTTTTTCTGTAGAAATAGCTTCACAAGTAGTTACAGCCTATAATTTTTCCAATCTTTTTGTTCCTACTTGTAGCTTAACTTGTTGATGCTGCTGTTTTTTGTCCCGAACTCCAAAGTTTCTTGATATCATGCAGTATGTTCAGCACAAATGATATCACAGCAAAATTATTTATACTGTTGTTACTGATAAACACATGGAAAACAGCACTGTAAATAAATTAAGGAGGGAATACATCTCGAAGTGGTTAACTTCAACTGTGTTCAGCAGGTCATTTGATTAAGTTGCATTGGAATTTCTGCCTTTGTTCCTTTTGCTGTTTTCCTCAGGGCAGGAAAATCTAGTAAAAACCCCCTTGTTTAAAATCAAGGAGTTCAAAGACAAATTGTCAATTTTAATTTAACATAGTTCCTTTTGAGACGTTTTATAGTCTGCAGATACAGTAGGCATCTGGTGTACAGCCAACAGGAAGATGCAGTGTTTTAAAAGACTTTGGAAATTATAATTTATAACTAAAGAATCTCTCTACTTGCATTTTGCATTAGTTCAAATCAGGGAGTATGTTGGAAAAAGTTATGAGATGGTGCAGACCTGGTATTCAGACTGGAAGTTCATCAGATTGTAACTGTCAGACTGTGACAGAATACTTGTTTACTCTTTAACACTAAGTACAAAATGGCATGGGAATGCTGATTAAGACTGGTAGGGAAGACTTATCTCTGTGGGTGCAGTCTGATGAAAGGTGCATTGCAGGGAAAACTTGCTTGACTTCTTTTCCTGTCAAAGCAATGCTTGTGACAGGACAGCTTTCCTCAGCTAGTTTCAGTGTAGTTCCCCAGCCAGTTGTTGGCTCATCTGAAAGGATGATGCATCGTGGAGCAACATACAGGAGGGAAGAAATTCCTTCTGACATAGATTGAGAAGCTCCACATTCAAGTATTTATTAAGACAGCATGTTTTATTTCTCTCCCCTTGTGTTTGCCAGTGTGCCACAGTTTACTATCTGCTTTATGTATGTAGATATAGCTGTCTAACAGTTTTATTCACACAACTGAGGAGATGGAGAACTATGGTCGAATGGCAACAGAGATAAGTGTACTTGACTAAAATGTACTTTTATGATAATAGTATTGAAACAAGAACTAAATCATGTGTGAATCCAAACCATGCAAATTTCACCTCTGCCCTCTAATTATCTGATCTTTTCAGTGCATAGTGGATGGACTGATAAATTTGTGGCTACTTTTAAAGGCAGAAGATTGTTGTAGAAAAGATAGGGGTTGTTAATTGTGTCTTCAAAACTCAGGCTTTCTTTTTCTGTATGAATCAAATGGAGAAGCTCCTGCTTCTTGGAGATATGTGCCTTGAGGACATCTGAATAATGTTCAGCTGCAGCCTTTTAGAGGTTTTGAGAGAGGGTGTGCTAATTAAGCTAGTATTATCTTTGAAGTAATGTTTATCAAACTATACTTTTAATGGGTCTGAGCTGTTGAGTCAGTTTACAGATGTTGTTAAAAAAAAAAAAGCTTTAAGAATTAGTGTGGGTTTTTCATTACGCAGTTGAAATGTGGGAGTGAAAATTCTGTGAAATACTTCTTTTTTCTGAAAGTAGAATTTTCAAGTAAAAATGGCTTTCTTTTTTTGTAGATCTTCATATTTTGGTATGCTTCTTTAACTTAAAACAACAACAACAACAAAAAACCAACAAAAATTAAACCACTGTGGGGGTCATTCCCTACTTACCTTTTCCTGCTAAGAAGTATATGCTGAAACTTTTTGGAGGAGAAATTAGAACTTGGTGCATTGACTTTTGTTTCTATGTGGTTTAAATGCCTGAATCTTTTCTGAATATTTCATCTACAGAGAATGAACCATTCTGTTTTGATAATTAGTAAGCAGCCAGCATAGAGCATGCGTTAATATTTAACCTAACTAATATCTGAAGCATGTCTTGCTGATATAATTTATGCTATCCTGTCTGTCACTGTGCATAACTGCCTGTGTCCTGCCACAAAGTAATGTCTTACGAATGAGAAAATATCATTTTCAGTAAATCACTTTTTCCATCAGAACCCTAATTTGAAGCATAACTCTGCTTACTGACAGTTGGGCTGTATTAATAAATGAGCATCTTCCTTGATTGTAATTTTGAGTTGTGAAGGTATAGCTCTGGGGAAGCCTTTTGTTCACTGTGGTAATATAAATGCTGTCATGGCAAGAATAGAATATCTTCACTTAGATGTGAACAAACATTAACATCAAGAAACCAAACTCACCACAATATTGACAACACAGGGATATCCAACTCTTATGTATAATTTGTTTAAACCATAGCTATATAGCTTGAAGAAACTGCAGACTAATGAGATGCAGAAGTGCTATAAATGTTTTTTTTTACCATCAGCTACTTTACTAATGAATGGAGCATGAAGCTCAATCTTTTTTCTGCTGTGTGCTCACACAGTGAAGCATGCTACATGGTACTTCTATAGATAAGAGATCTGAAGAATGGTTGTGTGGAGTGCTACTGGCACTGAACCTTGGCCTTTGTAATCCTCTGGAAATATGAAGTCATCAGCTGTCAGTCTGATGCCGATTACTGGCACAAACATTGTTTTGCTATTCAGCTGTGTAACTTGGGAGATTTTAGTACCAGAATGAAACCAAATACTTGAGTTCTTAAGAAAAAAATTGATCTCAATTTTTTTTTGTTTTTTCTTATCAAAGGCAGGTCTCTTATGAACATCTCAAAGTATTCATGTTTGGATCTTATATTGGGGGTAGAAACACACCATGAATTACTTTCACCTTTGTGGTTAATTCTGCCTTCCCTGTGTTAGGTGCTTCTGCTTTGTTCTTGATGTAGACTTATCATATAGCAACATTTTGAATGTTGAAATTGCAGTTTGACAACATGAGTATTTTGTGGTGAATATCTGGTGCTGATGTTTGTTAGATGCCTTTGAACTTCAGATTTCATTGTAGCCATCAGGAATTTGTGAAGATAACCTGTGATCTCCAGGTTTGCATGGTGTTCCCTGGCTGTCTGAATATTCTACAGTTATTTAATGCTCTTGGCATATAGCAACTGTTAGTATGTTTGAGAAGATTTCTATTTACAAGGCAGATGCCGAAACTTGGTTTGCACTTCAATGGAAGCGTTCACAGTGATACTGTTCTCAAAAAATAATTCTATTCTGAGCATATGCTTGAGTTGTACCAAAATTAGAGCTTAGCTTTGGGCAAGTATTTCAAATGGAGCAGAAACATTAGGATTAGAACTGGTAGAAGATAAAACTAAGGAGTAAGTTGGTCAGATGGTCTGTTTACTTGCTTTTTTTAATAATAAGTGGACAAATTCTGCTTGAGATTTGGCTTGCTTCTTTATTAAATATGCTTTGCTTTGACAGGACAGTGTGGATATGGTATATCTTTGTAAGCCAATTTGTCACTTAAAATATGTGAATTTCTTCCTGCTGTGTTTTGTCTGCTATCTGGTTAACATAGCTAGAGTTCTGTGATTTTGAGGCAGACCTGGATCAGCTTACCTGGAGTTCAATGACTTGTTCACAGTTCTTAGTTTAAAAATTCCATTGTTTTTGTCTGTAGCATGACTATTCAAATCTTCTACTCAATCTGGTAGTGATGCAATATTGTGATTATCACAGGTTATATAATGAAGTACCCTCTAAGAAGAGGGTTAGATGAACTTGTTGTGTGTGAAGTACGTGTGCTCTGTAAGCATTAAGCAGAGATGGTAGGAAAGAGGGAACTACTGAAGCCAAAACCAGGGCTTTTAAGTTTAAGAACTTTATGGTTGCAATTTTGCCTTAAACCATCGTAGAGCTGTTTGCTGTTGCTTGTGCACAGCTGCATTCTTCAATTAGATCTGGGATTTGTGATTAATCATCAAGAATGCTACCTTTCTGTGGTCATCTTCAAGTTTACTTAAGGAGCTTTTTCTTAGCTACTGTTCCTACAATAATTTAAGGCACTCGGTATGAAGTTAAAATTCGATTAATCAGTGCATTTAAAATGGAATCACTGTGTATATTCAATAAAGATTTATCATATTTATAAGTGAGTTAGCAGTACCATTTCATGTGACTGCTATGGCTTCCTGTTTAAAGAACCTGCTCTTTAGTTCCTTAGCGTTGTCAGACCTTTAATTATTATACTAACTTTCCAGGTAAGGTTTTCCTTTTTAAACTGAGAGTTTCAGCAGCTTCACAAAGTTTCTTTAAAATTCAGTGAGGGAAAAAGTCGAGTAAAATAACTGTTTTCTTTAGGGAAAGTGCCTCTATTTTTGGTAGGTTGAAAACAAGGCAGTTCTGCAGAATGCTGAGCATTGTTCAGTTAAGGGCTGCAGGAGCGAGCAGACAAGTAATGGTTGGGTTATACTATAGGAGAATTGAGGGCATGCAGTTCTTTTCCTCCCATCCTCTACTTTCTTTGTCACTCGAGCTTCAACAGCTGCAGTAAAGATCTAACATAACTTAAGTGTGGAGAGGCTGGAGCAAGAAAAGGCATAAACACATTTGTAGTATCTGAGACTGAAGAAAAAAAGCAGAGGTGAGACAAGTAGCAAGATCAAGAATATTCAGTTTTTTATTGGCAGTTCTCAGATGTTGAACTAGATTGTTCTATTTTCTTCTAATTTTCTAATTACCTGACCTGGCTCCTTATGTTTAAAGTAGTTTCCACCAAGTAGAATCTTTTAGAATGTATTTGTATGAAGGTTCAGCTTGGAAAAAGCTATACAGTTTGTATTGCTTCCATTACCAAGAATAAAGAAACTGAATTACCATAATGTCTACTTGTAACAATCTCTCACGTGAAATGAACAAGCCCAGAAAGATTCTGTTGAGTATGAATGTTCACAAATAATATGTAGTATTTTCAGTGGGGTCTGAACTCTTTTCCACAGCAGTTTCTTTTTTCTTGATAGTTTTACCTTTGGCAGCTGAGAACTTTATGTAATGAAACCTGTATATATGTTTGCAAAATATTTTCATATGCACTTTAGAAATATTAGCTGTTTGCTATTTCTGAAAATAGGTATTGAATTTCTTTTTTTCCCACAGAATCTGAAGAAGTGGCTCAGCTCACTGAGTCAAATGAGACGGATGAGAAAGCACCAAGTGCTGAGCAGTTGAGTGATAGTCTTGTTGAAGAAGCTGAAAAAGAAGCAGCAGAAAATGTTTCAACAACTGAAGACTCTGTTTCAGATTCTGCTATTTCAACTGAACAAAGTGAGGAATCCTTAATGAAAGCAGAATAAAGTACTTCAAGTGCCTTCTGTAGCTAGTTATTAGCTTTGTTCATGCCTGTTGTTACTATTCAGGTGAGCTTTTTTAAATGGTACAACTTAAAAATCTCGCTTGAGCTTGAAACTGCCTCAACTGCCACAGTACGTCAAAGCTTTGTGTAAAAGTGGATATTGTAAATTAAGCATGTCTTTAAGTTAACTCACAGAATGTATAGTTGGTTGAAGTCTAACAGTCATAGACGTAGTTCACTATGCATATTTGAAAAACTGAACTTTTAAGTTTTATTAAAGGTGACCTGTAACTTGGCATCTCTTTAGCCGTTAACGAACAACTACTGGCCCACAGCTGATCTAGTAAATTTGGTCTAGTGAACTTAGATACCTTTTAATGTTTCCCTACTGAAGTAAATTGAGTACATCTTAAATACAGATGTTTACAAATTGAAGTGTCATCGGACTTTTGACTTAAGCATATGGAAAGTGTCATTACAGTAGTGTTGATGTTATTCATAGTTTAACTTTTTGATAGAATTCAATTAAATGACACTCAAAAATGGTATCTCCTTTGGTATTTGCATTGCAGATGAACCAGAGGCGCATACATACAGTTCTGTTTTGTGTTTACATAAAATATAGAAAGTCTCTGCACTTGATTGTACTTGAATACGAAGCACTATTTATACCTGTAAAATAATGACAAGATATAAGTGAATCTTGTGCCTTTGTGTATTTTGTTAAAGAAAAATAAAGATGTCTAGCAGCAAACTTGCATTGTGGTTCCTAGAACATTGTATCCATGCAGTTGTTCCATTGACTGCTTCAGAGGGTTTAGAAAAGCTGTTAAAGATCACAGAATAAGAGTGGTTTGTGTTTGCAGGGACTTAAAGATCTAGTGTCAACCCATATTTTTGTAGAGAAGGGTCTATGTTTAACTTTGTAATTTTTCAAGGGTTTAAAGTTATGGTACATGAGATTAATTTTCAAGTCAATTCAGGCTTGGGGATATCTATATCTATATCTATCTATATATATATATGATACTAATATGACTCTAGGCTTTCCTCAATTTACAGTAAGCATTTACACATTATTCATGCCAAGTATGTGTGCTCCAGTCCTGACACACTTGAGAGGATTTTGTTTCTGCAGCAGGTGCTTCTTGACTTCCATTTACTGCAATAGAGGCGATAGTAACAAAAGAAAAAAGGCTGTTCAAGAAGAATTGGATCAAAATGCATGTCAAGGAAACAAAATTTATGTTTTGAGTTGTGTCTCTTTGACTCCCAAGAACGTGAAGTAGGATTATGTAAAGCAAAATCTGAAATTTTGCAAATTGCTAGTGATATTTAATTCAGTTGCAGACTGTCTCACAAAAGATGAGAGGAGATAAAAGAAAGCAAGGGAAAATAAATACTATGGCTTGAGGTTTGATTGTATTCTGATTTTTCTAGTAGGTACTTGAATCTCATTTTATTTCAGAAATACTTGAAAGCCAGGTCTTGTGAATGTCTCACTTAATTGTAAGAGATGTTATACAATTGCCCTTTCTTCAAGATGAAGAGCAAAACCTCAAAGTGGTGTAATAAACAATTGGGAAGCTTATTGATGTTGGGTTTTAGTTGCTTCTGAAATTTTGTGACTAATTTCTGGGATTTCCTTTTATTCAAATAGAGTGTGTGTGTATGTATAAGTTAGAGAAGAATTATCTGGACTACGTAAGAACTGCTGTGAAAGACAAATAAGTGTAGTTCATAACAGTGAGTCAGCTGGTCAATTTTAAAAACATTTCAGAACAGGGAAGTGAGGAAATGCTACTTTTTGTTGTAGTGCTTGCTTTAAAGAAGAATTGGTTACCCTTAGTTATTTTGACAGAAGTAGATCATTTAGTGGAATGAATCCTCCTATGAAGGTGGTTTCAAGAAAGCTGTTCAGTTTACAAGCAGGAAAAGCGGAAGCAGACAAGGAAAAGCGAAGAGAGATGATATGGAAGTTGCTTCAGCTTAGAGGCTGGTTTAGATATTATCAAAACCAATTCATTAGGAGGGCATATGCTTGCCTTGAAGTCAACATCAAGAAGGTTGTACTGCTTATGGTGCTGGAGCAAATCTGACTTAAAGAACAGAACCATGAGGTGACACCAGTTGATGCAGGATGGAAGAGAGGAGTGTTTTTTGTCTGACTGGACAAGACCTTGAGACAGAAGAAAAGACCTTGAGAACACTTTTTTTTTTTTTTTTTCAGGAATGGTATTGGAGCACTGCGTGACAATATATCCCAGATTAATATCTTACATTAGAAACGTTTTGTCTCTGCAATTAACAAAAAAATTGTATCAGATAAACTTGCTTGTTTTAGAATTAATCCTGAAACTACTGGGTGATGTTAACTTGGTATAGTAAGACTTTTAGCTGCTATTAGCTGCTACTAGAGGCAAACATTATGAAGTTGCTGCTTTCGTCTTTATTTAAACAGAAACATAGAAATTTTTTTTTTAAATCCTGAATCTAACAGCAATTACTTCTAACAAATTATTAATCTTCAGAAGGCTGGGGAAAAAGTGCTTCTTCCTCATGTGTTTTGGCCTTGTCTTAGCAATATTCACACTGATGAGTTTGTGGGGATGGGTGAATAGGATAGATGAAGCTACTCATTATTTAATAGTTAAAATCTCAAATGTCTTAATCTTCATAAAGTCTTTAGTACAACGGTACTGGAAGATTAAAAATACAAATAAAATACAAAAGCACCTTGTACACAAGGTTACTCTGGAGCGAGACTTTGTTAGATCTTCCACAATGAGGAGGACAGACTGTAAGTGTATGGCCTTTCTGTGGAGATTTCACTGGAAAAATACACAACTATGAATACATGATTTGCCAAAAAGTTCCTAAATGTTATTTGACCAATACATTGAATGTTCTCAAGCAAAATCTAGGTTCTCACTTCCTTCTATGTCTTGCTGATTTTTTTTTTGTGTGTGTAGTACCTTTCAGACATTCTTTACCTTTCAGTTACATGGCTGAAAATTAGCACCTCAGCACTTCATTACTTTCTGAAATTAGGTGTAATATGTGTTTATAGAGTACACATTATTTAAAGGACAAAGAGAACCCTACAAATATAACATAAAACATATAACATAACTAGGAGCGCAGTGAGTTCAGTAACCTCAGACTGAAGGTTTGAAGGTTCCAAACAATTTGGACAAAGTTTTGCAGTGGTTAAATGTTACAAGTGGGGATTGAGAAGTCGAGATTATTCATTGGTCAGTATCTCAAGTGTCTCTCCTCTTGTCTTTTTGCTTAAGAATATGTTAGATGATGGGACCTGCGTGATAATTCATAGAAGATTTTTTTGTCTGGAAATTTCAAGACGATGAAAATGTTTGTGTTAATTACCAATCTGTGGCAATGGTCTCATTTTGCAGTTTGTGGTCTTTGGGTGGAGTTGGCAATTTTCAGTTTGTGGAAGGTGATGAAGGTGAGGAATTACAACCAACTCTTCCCATAATTGTCCCTATTGGGCTGATTGGCACAGGACTTTGCCTTCCAGGTCTTGTTGTGTAAAAACGCACCACAACAGTTGTGAACTTCCATCAGAAATGTTCCATGCTTTATACTGTCTGCCAGGCCAACTGTTTAGAGCTCTGATGTCTGACTTTTCAGGGGAAAAAGATGAAGTTCCAAGTGGACTGGAATGGTTTGACATGTAAAGGCCAGATTGGATGGGACCCTGGGCAGCCTGGTCTGGTATTAAATGGGGAGGTTGGTGGCCCTGCATGTGGCAGGAGGGTTTGGATATTCATGGTCTTTGAGTTCCTTTCCAACCCTGGCCATTCTGTGATTCTGTGACTGGCAATTTGTTTATGCAACACGAAGAGTAAGTTGTAATAGCTTTTAACGATGGTAATTGCTGCCCTCTTGCTTTTAAAAATAAATACATTGAGTTGTCCTTTAAGATCACAAGTCTCAAGGAATTTGACTTCTCTCCCCCACTGCTTTTGATTTGTGAACCTCTCTAGGGTCCTGTCAGGTCACATTCAATCTTTCCTCTGCAAGAATAAGACCCACAGAGGTGTATGATGGGCAGGATAGAGAGATGGGTTTTAAAATGAAACATATTGATTATGTAATAATTTGCTCCCAAACCATGGGGTTTTGAGATTAAAGCAAACACTTTTAAGAATCTTGATAGATTATCTAACCTGGCAACGGTGCAAAATCCAAAGCACTGAATCATAATATAGCCTTTTCAAGGTTGCATAAAATCAATTTGATCACGACTTAATTTTTACGTGGTGGGAAGGGTCCTGACCAATTCTTGTAATACTGGTTATTTCTTTCCATACTCACCGTGGGAACAAACATGTTTCTGGGCAGGCCTAGCACTGTGCTGTAAGTGTTCTGTGTACAGTTACTGATATTTTTCCAAGAGGGTTTTGTAAGCCTTTTCCACTGTGAAATTATGTTCTCCTGCTGTTATGTGAGAAGAATTATATGCAAAAGCAAGATTGCAACTGCCAGAGAGAAATACGTGCAGCAAAAATTCTGAAATAATCGGATATGGGAGAAAACAGAGGGTGCAAATACTGGAGGTCTGGCAATTTAGATTATTCAATTTGTGAACTCCCATTCAACTCTAGATTTGTAACTTATATTGAAATAATAATTCTTTCTCTTGCTTTCTCTATTTTATTGCCTAAATGAAAATAGAGATGCTGCATCTGTTGAATTCTCAAGCAACAAAGACCTTCCAGCTATCCTAAAGTGGTCTGGTCTTTAATTCCTTGCTTTGCTCCAAGGAGTTCTGCTTAGTTGAAGAAGCTTAATTTTTGAATTGCTCCTGCACTCAACGTTTTACAAAAACAACAAGAAAATGAGTTTTAAGAGAACTGTTTTACACAATATTTTAGAGGAAATGTGAAAGTTAGCATTTCTTAGGGTAATTGCACTCATCCTATAGATTTTGAAATCAGACTTTGTTTAAACAGGAGAACCTGTCTATTTGTGGTTTTTCTTTCATTGTAATGTCCTTGTTATTGCACAGGTTTTGTGTGCCTGTGTAGTTTACAGTGTAACTAGTATCTTTATTCAGGAATATTCTGAGAAAAGGATGTAGGAGAATCCTAGCAGTGGTCTTGATGAACGGTTGCATCACCTGCAGTTGAACCTCCATTAAAACCAATGGCGAAGTGAGTTCTTAGGGTCTGATAAGCTTAATGCAGTGTTGCCTGTTGGACAGCATGTATTGCTCTTAGCTTTTCTGCTTGTGAGAAGATGCTTAAACTTTTGCCTTCTCTTTTGAAATCTGATATTTTCCCAGTTAGACAAATTCTTAGAAATATAGAATTATGGTGATCGCTCCGAAAGTAATGCCTCTATTTATTTCCATGAAAACTATAACAGATACGAAGAGCATAATAACACTATTTGTTAAAGCCAACAGTGACCTACAAAATGCTATGTATTTTCACCAGAGATGTACAAGAGCCTGCATGCTGCACTTGTAAAAATGCACCAGTGGAGGTGACCCACTGTTGCCGCTGCTGGAACACCACTCAGTGCCTTGGTGTGCTCACATTCACTGGTTGGTCTCCATCAACATTCCACAAACATGGATGAATGACAATGGGTGCAAATTTTTCTGCGTGGAGGAATTCAATTCCACACCTCCACATGCACTCCATGTCAGAGGACATGTTTTCAGACTGGCCATTCTGCAGCCATCGGTCACAGGGCAATGAAAAGGAATGGAATATGATTTGGAAGGTTCAACCTCTACTGCTATACCGTCAACATCCACCTCTGCTGTTGTGGGCCAATGCAATAGTGACCAGTACTTTTGGAGCAGCCCTTGTGTGTAGATAGCTGATGAAAGTTATATTGACTTTGCTGTTTATGTAGTTTCTTGAGGGATTAAAAAAAAAAACATAAAACAAAAAAAACAAAACAAAACAAAAAAAAACCAAAAAAAACCCACAACATAATTCTATAAACCTACTTGATGTTCACCTGATTCAGTTTATGGTGGTGGCTGGAGCCAGGGGCGGGTTGCTCTGCAAAGGAATGACGGATGCTTTGAAGCCAATGATAGTTTTTAGTGGTTCATTCTATGCTGGCTGTATTGAATCAACTGAATTTGTTGTGTGTTTTTTTTTGTTTTTTTTTTTTATATAAGGCCCTTGTATGTTACCAAAAAAAACAATGATAGTGTCACTGCAACCTCACAGCTGGAGGGACATAGGTAGAAAGGTTGTTCAGGGTTAAGCTGTGATGAGACCTGTTTATCTATCTGTGCTGCCAACAGTTGTGAGAGTTCCTGTCTGATGGCATCCAGAGCCAGCTACCCTCAGAGGATGGGCTGTCGTGCTGCTGCAGGGTGCTGCATGTGCCGTGAAGGAGAGGCACTGATAACCTGCTTTGACTCAGTGTAAAAAATTGTGTGGCAACTTCAGGAAGGGACTGTGGAGTTGTGAAGATGCTGACTTTTGCCCATGCTTCCAAAGACACGTTTCGGGGTGGACAGTGCTTGTTTTATTGTATCTAAATGGTGATTTATGTCCTTATTCTTGCATTATTGTCCACAAGGTACTGCCCTGTGTCACAGAGCTGTATTACCTAATTTTTTCAGACTGTTTCATTTTCATTAGTACGTCTGCTTTAGCTTGTGATCAGTGTACTGCCCCTCATTGATAATCCGAGGGAGTGTTAGCTGCACAGAACTGACACCTAACCCTGTCAGTCTGCCTGATTGACCCCTCAGCTTCCGAAACATGGGTTCATTTTTTTTTAAAAAAAAAACCCGAGTTCGCCCTACATCCATTTTCACACACATTCTGGGCAGTTTAAAGGTTGGTCAGAATCGAATATTGCTCTTTCAAATTTGATAATGTATGAGTACAGAACTGTGACCTTTGATACATAGTAATACATCAACATGACATGAGCAGTAAGTGCAGCAATTACCTTTACTACACTTGAGATTGTGCTTTAGTTCTCATCTTGTAAGCAATTATTTCAGAAAAAAAGGGATGCTTCTAAGTTAAATATATTTTGCAAATAGGGTAAATGTGGAAATTAATCGTTGGATGTGTTTTGACTTGCAGGTGGATGTTTTCAAATGAATCTTGGCTTCTAAATTAACACTGGTTCAGTGGATGTTTCATGGTACTTCTTCCTGAGAGAGTGCCTTTAACCCTTTTTGTTGTGCTCCAGTGTGATCTGTTTCATGTTCTGATTTATGGCCTAAGAGCCCGATCATGTAAGCATTTAGCCTGCTGTGTTCCCATTGCACGCAATATATTCATAAAAGTTACATGCATGATGATAATGCAAGTCTACATGCTTTGTAAGTCTCTTCCACTCACTTTGTGTTGAGGACTAAGTTAGCTTCTCCATCAATGCTTCATCTGTTTCCTGAGCGTAAACAAGTTTTCTTTCTCACTTGTTATTATAAATTATTTGCATGATGGCAGTGCCAACCTGGCAGACACTGTGAAAACTTGTATCAGTACTTCTCCACAATGACCAGAAGCCCCCCCCACAACAGCCAAAAGGGAAATCTGAGAAGGGAAATCTGAGGAAGGGAGAGATGATAGCAGTTGTGGTTTCTGCTCCGCAGGCTAAAAATCAGAATTAAATTACTGTGTTATTCTGAGCAAGCAGCTGAATAGCCATTGTGTGGTGACTTTGCATCAGCACTGTCTGTCATGGGCAAAACTCAAAGGAATAACTGCAAGCAGAACTCCTTGTTCTGTAAGATCTGTTTCCTCAGCAGTGGGGTGCTGAGCTTTGTTGCCTTGCTGGAGTTGTGTGCTGAACCTTGTCCTCTGTGAATATTGTAATATGTAATTCAGGAGTTGGAAAGGGTTCTGCTCTATACTGAGGTTGCTAGAAAGTTTTTCTGGAGGAGGAGCAGTCATTCTGACAGCAGTTAGAAAACTTGACTCTGTAGGGTTGTTCCTCCCCAAGAACAGCAAAGCACGTGCATTAGATTTTTAAGTAAATTGGCCCTAATCAAGCTCTTGATTGTGCAACTGTTCTGCAAAGCCCCCTTTTTTGGTTGGGTTTGCTTCCACAGAGAGTTCCCCCAGCCATGGCACAGGCGAGTGGCTGTCTGCAAGCAACTGTGCCAACCCCTGTATGTTGCTGCACATTGTGATCTGTTGAGTCTTGTTTGCTCACATTGAATTTATTACTTCTAGTAACAGCTTAGGCATCTCTTATTCTTCTCTGTAAACAATATTGTATAATAGTAATCCTTTTTTAATTGTTCCTATTTTTTAAAGAACTGACAGCACTGGTATTCCCCTACCGTGGAGTCCCATTCAGAATCTGGAAAATATTCCCTTTCATATTTTAGAGAAGGGAGTGGATATGATTTATTTTTTTCATTGTTCTTACTCTAACAATGAGTGCAAGTATTCTGTTTATTTTATTTTTAAATCTAGGGTTTTTGTTTCTATCAGCTATTCGGTTTTCTGTTGCGGTGTCCTTTTAAAAGCAGGGAATGACAGCAGAATTGTGGAATATATTTTCTTCAAGGTTTATCTTTAGACTTATGTCATAGGTTTGCAGTGGTGAAAACTTCCAGGAAGGAGCCTGTTAGATTGCTGACCAAATAGCAAGCAGCTGAAATGTAGGGATACTTGATGGAAACTACTCAGCTATGTGCAACTTACTGAGAATACTCCTGGTACTCTATAATAAGGCATTATGCTCATCTAGTCATGGAAGCCTGATCTATTTGGTTTCAAAACCTCAGATGCTTTAAGAACTTTCAGAAGATGCATTAGGAGTAAGCACAGTGGTTCTGGAGGATGGAATATTGTTAGCCATTGTGAGCGGTAGCGAAGGAGCCTCAGGATGTATAATGTGATAGATGCAATTTTGTTGGATTTTTTTTTTCCAAGGCCAATTTAATTTTGATTTATTTGCCTCATTAACCCAAGGATTCAGAAAATTGAATGCCACCTGAGTGAGGTATTATTAACGCTAGTGAAATATCTTCAAAATTGCTCCATGCTTATAAATTGGTCTTTTGAAAGCATTTTAAAGGCATAATGATACTGTTGTGAAAGTGTACAGCATCATTTAAAAATTGCAAAACGCTTATTTGATTCTAGAAATCAGACTTGGTCACCTGATTTAAATGTATACTGATCTATTATTTATGCTTTAAAAATAGAGCTGATAAAAAACATAAGTGTTCTTGATATTATATTTTGTCATATCTAGCTAGAAAGATTGAAACCCAGAGAAACAATTTTCTGAAGAAATGAAATAGTATGCCCTCCTGAACCCCTGGGGAAAATAGCCTTTCTGTTTGCTCAGACTATGAAGCAGTAAAATCATATAAGTAAAACAGACAGCCCATGTCACATTCCTATTTGTGCGGTTTGGAATGATGCTTTAAAAACATTTTCTAGTTATTTTTGATAAATAAATGGTGCAAATAACATCTGCAAGCCAACCCTGCTGATGTAAGATTTTTCAAATCAGGTTTGTTTGTCAGTGTAAGTCAGAAAATTGCCTTGCAAAAGTAAAGTTGTATAACTCCCCAAAAATATGCATAACAAATGTACACGAACGCCTTGCTCTCCTTTTACCTTCCCTCAAAGACGGTAACAGTGATTCTCTATCATCTTTGCATTTGGTCTTGGAAGGTAGCTTGGTAAAGCAGCAAAAAGCTCAGTTGCTAACCACAGATGTGTGTGTATATGTTAAATATTTGAATGCTCTAATTTGTGCCGAGATGTCCAGCAGTCCTTTTGGAATGGTGTGTGCTGGGTCAAGCCTTGAGATTTTCTCTTGAGCCAATAGTGCTCTGGAGGAAATTGTGTGTAGGGGTGGTCAGAGCCTTCCGCAGGTGATGGGCTGGGAGGACCCAAGGGAACAATGAGTGTGTATTGTTTCCTGGCTGTTGCTCTCTGAAGATTGTGCCAAAAGCTGTTGTACTGAGGGAGAATGGGAAGTATTCAAAGCCTGGTGGCTTCTGCAAGCACACTCATCAGTGAGTGAACTTTGGCTCCATTTTGATTTCTTTCACAGAAGTAAAAGCTGAGATGGGAAAAAATTCCCTGGCAGCAAGATGAAAATCTGACATCCCAACTCTACAGATGCCCTACTGCCCAGGACTGTCTGACTAAGTGTGTGTCCAGACATCACCCAAAATGTGGCTCATTCGAGGGAGGGGGCTTTCAGATGCCTTCAAGGGATCTGTGTCATCAAGGCAAAATGTATTTGGACAGATTTTATTTCCTGCCTTATGCTTGAGACTTCTGCTGCCCCACGGATTTGCTTAAAAATATAACTTCACTAATTTTTTTGGTAAGGATTCTCAGTCAAAGGACCGTTGAATTCTAATATACCTGCAGAGTGCAAGAGGCGTGTGTTTAATAGAGACCAAAAAAGAAGTTTTTGGTAAACCTTCACAGACACAATAGTTTAATAAACTCTACTAGTTGAGCTTATACAAAATTGGAATATTTTATTTCGAATCTGAACAAAACCCAAACCCTTAAGGGGCTGATTTAGTCTAACTGCATTTTATTGGGTGAATCTCTCTTCATTCAATGAGAAAGGTCCCAGGCAGGTCAGGGGTTGAATTCTAGGAAAGTTATTTTTGTGTTATGATTATATATGTTCACTGCTGTATATAACAGCAGTGTTGATAACAGAGAATGTGACACTTCAAATCTGCAGATATTTCTGTACAGCAAATACTCAACATACTTTTACCCATAATTTTTTATTTCTTAATGACAAGGACATTATATATAACCATGAAAGGATATCACCATGATTTTATTGAACCTCTTCTTATTGCACCATTTATTTCCTTGGAAATCTTGTTTTTAATGTGTTTCTCCAAATAATTATGAATTCAATTATTCATTTGTACTTTTTGATAAGACCCTGATGGTTTTTACAGTGCTTTGTTCATAAGCCCTTGTTGGCAGGCAGGTCATTTCACTGCTGGCCATGAGAACTCTTGCACAGGGCAGGGCAAGGACTTGTCTGCACTGCTTACCCTTGCTTCTTCCTCTTAGGATATTATTTAACAGAGTTGCATCTTCCGTCCGTCCAGAAGATCTTGGAGGGAAAAGGCAGTTTTCATCTGTTTCATTATGTTCTGAAGCATGCTAGGACTGTAGGTAAGTTTTCTTTAAAAACATTGCTATTATCCACTGGGCTGCCAAGAAGTCTCTTTAGAAGACTGAACTGAATGAACGTTTTCGTTGAATAAAAGAACATTGAGAGTAGGAAGTAGAAGAACAGGAAGAAGTAACAGGCCCCAGAACAAAAAAAGAAAACCCAAACAAGCAGTCTTTGTCCCAGGTAATGGGAACCAGGCAAATGAGGAGGTATGAGATGTTTCTTCAGGAAGCAGTTCATTCTGTGCAGCTGGACTTACAGATCCTTGCAGAACTCGTCAGCCTTCTGCCAACAGACGTTACCTTGGCCATACACAGTATTCAGGCTATAATTATCACAGCTCAATCATTAATGACTAAACAAAAGTTAAAAAAAAAACAAACAAAAAACAATGTATGTTAGCAGTGTGGCGTTCACTCTCAGAAGCAATTGAAGTATTAATTCTAAATGTAGCAAAAAACCCAAACCAAACCAAAAACAACAAAATGCACTACTGTCTAAAACGGATTAATTTATTAAAATGTCTTTCAACAATCTTTATATCCCAGATCTCTTGGGTGATTGGAGTAACGTGCAGTGAAACTACCAATAGTTAAAGCTCTGAGTGGCAGTAGAGAACCTGAAAATCTTTTTGGTGGGTCCCATTTGCTAACAATCTGTGAAAAATAATTAAATCTTCCAGAAGATTTTTTCTTGCCTACTCTTATTCTACTTGCTGGGGAAGCACAGTGGGGAGTGAAAAGAAAGCCTTGAGGCTGTGTTAACACTGCTCAGCAACAGCCAAACATTGCTGTTATCAGTGCTATTTTAGCCACAAATCCAAACCAGGGCAGCATATGGGCTGCTACGAAGGAGGTTAACTCTATCCCTGCCAGACCCTGTTTGGGTATTTCTGAATGTACTTGGTACTCTCAGAAAGTTGAACACGCAGACTAGGGAAGGCTGGCTGTCAATTGGCAAGCTTCTACTGGGAGAAAAAAATTACAATCTGTAAAAGTTGCTGCAGAGGGAATCTTAGCCAAGGCATTGCAGGAAGCTCTGGGAAATGCAGTTATTACTGGGGGAAGTTCTCATCTGTCAACAATTACATGGTACGTGGGGTGGTTGCTGCAAAATGAGAAAGTGTTTGCACTGGACAGAGATAAGATTCTGGCTTATCTTGCAGTGGGAAAATGCAGGGCTTAGCTCTTGTTTTGGCTATGCAGGCTGGCAGCTGCTGCATGGGACAGAATAAAACCCCGGGGTGTGCTAGTGCTGGCTTCAGGCACTTGACTGGTGCTGAGTTTCGGACTACCAGGCCCTTGCTATGGACAGTGTACACTGCCGGGGGTGCCCCTCACTGACTACAACGCAGGGCATTTATAAATAGTGCCTTGAAATGGCATGAGCTGTCTTTGGCTGTCAAGAACAGACAGCTGGGAGCTGGAAGGGATGCAGGCTGCCCGAGTGGCAGGAGGGCTGTCTGCCCCATGCCATCTGCCCCATGCACTGTGCTGTGTGTGTCCTTTTGCTAGCTCCAAGGGCTTGCTCCCTTGATTTACCTTGATCTGGGCTTCAGCGATGAGTACATCCAAACAAATTAATGTGTTCCTCCCACCCTGACCTAAAGTAGCTAACATGCTGTAAGGAGAATCAAACTCACAGCCAATCTGAGACTGGAGCAATAAAGTGTGTGTATACAGACACGAATTCCAACAGCAAGAAAGAAATAGATAATGTACAAAATGTGTATCTGCGATCAGCCACAATCATTACATTGAAGCAGCTTCATGCCCATCCTTTCTATTGTGCTAATCAAGCTATTTCACCTTTTATTTTAATTCCTACTGCGATTCCTCTTTATTAGAGCGTGGGCTGGACTCAGGAAGAAGGCTCTGAGGAGGAGTTTTTGAGAATCTCTAACTTAGTCTTCAGCAAGATTTTCTCACAGAGTATTTTATAAATGCTATTCCTGGTCCAACATTAAATTCTTTTCATAGTTGCTACTTTTTCCATTTCCTTGAAGCACCAGACCTTCAGCTAATGTGTCTCACGGTCCTTCATGTTCAATCTGGATGCTCATCAGGCTCTGGTGTTCCTGCTCTACACGACTGTAGCTGCCCACACCATTTATTCTCCAATTTTGTAGACATAAATAACTTCAACTTAAGTTCTGCAGTATGAGTTCCAGGTTTACACAGACAAAAAGCCATGGAGGCGCTTGGTGTTCTGTTGAAGCCCCATCAGTGACGTTGCTCCTGCAAATAGCTGTGGCCAAAAATATCTCATTCTCAGCCTCCTCCTGCCATGGAATGCAGATTTCATTTCCCTTGTTTGTTCATTCTTTTTTTTTTTCCTTTCTTTTTTGCCTTTTTAGTATCTGTTTTGGCATAGCAGATTAAAAGAAGATAATAATAATTTAGTGGTATTTTAAGACCAGCCATGCTACCGAATCCTCCATTATCTCTTCCTTCAGGGGATGAAGACAGCTGATGTCTCCTTTTAGCCCGTGTGTGCCCGCCAGTAACGTGATCGCAGTAATGAGAAACCTTTTAAAGCAAATAATCCATGTGGTTTTGATAAGTAAACAACAAATAAGCCAGCGAGAGGCTCCTTTGACTTTCAGGAAAGGTGAGATGTTATAGGTTCATTAATATGTAAACGGTAGTATGTAGATCTCAATGAAAGTGACAAACAAGTGCCACAGTGGGTATTGCTGAACACAGGAAATGGTTGGTTTGAGCTAATATATACTTTTGGCACTACTTCATCTTAAAATCATACATAGCATCTAGCACCAGCAGGTTGGTTTTATAGCTTCATCTATTACTTTACTGTCACTGTTAATTGTCTTCTTTTACCTCTGCAGTATTCTACAAATTGGGCCTATCCAAAGTGACAGGAGGAAGAACATTAAGCATCTGACAAGATGATATCTAAGTTCAATTTCCTACTCTTTACCTGATTTATACCTGCAGAAGATAATTTTCCTTTCTGTCATAAACAGCCCTATAAATCAGCAGTGCTTATGGAACAACTGCATAGAGAGCCCCCAGCTTTGTATCCTCTGTGTTTCCTATTAGGAAGCCATTACTGCAGAATTTTCCTCCTTCAAACAAAAATGATGAAATTTAATACCACTGAGATTACAAAGATTAAGAGCTGAAGTACTGCTGGGGCTTTTCAATTGAAGCAGCTATCTGAGCAATCTTTGCAAAACTCAATAAAAACAGGGTTTCTGCCTTTGACATCATTATCCATCTGTTTGGATGAAATTGCTGTATCATGGTATAAATCTGTGATACAAGTGACATAACCTCTGAAATAAAAGGGAACATTAACTGCTCTATCTTCTAGAGGCCCTGGGACAGGCTGGCTATAAGCTCACTCAAGTGTGATGGCAGTTATTCTGTGTTTTACTAGACTGCAGACAATTATCCTTTGCTCTCCTCCCCTCTTATGACAAACTGCCAGAGCTTCTGCTGAAATGATCTCAAATAGATTTTCTAAAATGCTTAGTACTAGATTGCCTCCATACATTATTTCTTTTCAATGGGCTGAAAATAAAAACCTAATCCACAAATCAATTGCTGCATCTATCAGATGCACATTGGTGCACATTTTATTTTGTTCTATCAAGGTTTTATACAGCTTATATCCTCTCTACAGCATCTTACATAGATGTACATGGTGCAGAGAGGATATTTATACTGGGGGTTCAATGGGAGTCAAGAGACATTTAGCCTTATAAAAGGGAAATGTTTTGGCTGGGCTTTAGAATGATGATAATGTGAAACATGACTACTACTTCATGCTTACATGTTGGTTTTTTTCCTTTTTTATCTTCTTTTTTTTTTTCTTTCCCTCTTGCTAGTATATTTCCTGCGTCCCTCTTGGACCCATGTGTTGCCCCCTATGATCTGTGTGGAGTTACAGGGAGGCCACCACTCCCAGCCATCTGAAGAGTTGAGCATGGGTCTGGCTCCATGGGCTGCTGGCAATAAATGGCTTACCAGGTATGTTTATATGAGGATAATGTGATTAATCCCCAACTGATGCATATGTTGGAGGACTGTGCTTCTTCATGCAGCCATGAAGCTTGTGTTGAAGCTGTGGGAGGAGATGACAGTGCTGATGCCCAGGCATGAGTTGTGTCTTTCTCTCTGCTAGAGCACAGCATGGTGGTGCAGGGACCCTTATTACTGGCTCTGTGGGGACACAGCACACTCAGCACATATCTATCAGGGAAGGTGAATCTGAACAGCTGTGCCAGCCAGTGAACACACCACTGTGCTGCCCAATGCATTTTTCTGGAAGAGCATCCTCTCATTCCTTGCTGAAATGTTTCACAATAGCATTTCTCATTTCATTGACGTTTTCTGACAGGGAAAGGTTGGGATGCGCTCGTTGGGTAGCGCTGAAATATGTAATCTGGGATGGTATAGACACATAATGTTCTAATTGAGAAGGATTGAAATAAAACACTTATTAAAACAAGAGGTTGCAGCACTGTCAGGATGAAATATGGCAGTTCCAAATCAATATACTCTCATTTTTTTCCACAGGAAATATCAAATTTTTTGTTGTGCCAGAAGAGTGCTTTTTTAAATGCCAGAATTTTGCATGTAACAGTAATCCTCCTTCTTCGCTCTGCCCTTTCTGTGGTGCTTTGTGCCATTAGTTACAACAAAGGGCAGTAATTAACCCTCTTCGCTTGAGTTTTGGGAACAAAGGAATGCCCCAAATGTGGATCCAGCCCCGACCAAATGAACTCTTTCATCCCATCTAGGGCTATGCACTGTGAGTACTACCCTGACCATGCCAGGTGATGCTCGCGGATGGGATGGCACCATCGAGCCACGTGCAACTGGTCACTTCTCAGCTAAAGACTGATGAAAACCTCATCCAAGCCACCTCTGAGCTGTGCAGGTAATGCTGCAATCTGGGCGTCCCAGAGCCATAGGTAACGGTAGCAAAGATCTCAGTGCCAGTGCTGCTGGGTGCACAGAGTCAGCTGTGTGGCAGCACATGTGCCTGCCTATTCAATCAGGAGAAGGTCATAGTGGTGTGCTTACTACACTTAGAGTATTTAAGTTAGTGTATGCACATACATAGCATTATAGAAAGGCAGTGATTTCACAAAGACACAGTTTATGAATGAACTAACTCTTCAACTCATGATGTGCTTGTATGTTGGAAAATTCACAATATGGATATGGTTATAATAGCACCTTGAGTATATGCACTAGAATAACACCTCACTTACCTGTCTTATTGCATAATACTATCTGTCCACAATGTGGTATAAAGAAATAAACAGATTTACAAGTCAATTTGAGGCTTTTTTTTTTTTTTAATATATATATGGCCATAATTTGGACATAATATTTTCAAATTATGCACTTCCTATTAATAAAGGCCAAGTTCTCTTGTGTTTCATGTGCAGAGCTGATTGCCAGGTCCAGGTCTCAAAAGCTCTTTGGATATTCAATAACATTTTCAATAGCATTGTAGCAGAACCTGCTAACAACGTAGAAAATCTGTCCCAAGTCTGGGAAGTGAGGAACTTAGAAAATGGCATTCTTAGGGCATGTGTGCCCTTGGCTGTGTTTGAGTATGGAATTTTGGACAGTGAGGTGTGGTTTCTTCCAGAGACCCATGCTCATAACTCAGAGGGACTGGTGGCTAACACAAGCTTTGCAACAGGATGAAGGTTGGGGTCATGCAGCAGCTGGTGGGAACAGGAGAGAGAACTCTTATCTATGAAAACTAATTTCACAGAAAGTAATGCTTCAGTGCAAGAGCTTTGAAGAATACCTGAGACTTTAGGAAGGAGTGCAGAGTCTTTTTTCTGGCATTAGATTGAGATCTTGCTGAGAATATTTGCTAATGTGCCACTGCGGAGAGCTGTAGCCTTTATTGATAGGCATATTTCAGCTTCTGAAAACCAAAATATCATGGCAGTAACTCATCTTTTCTTACCCAATGGAAGTTATGGAAATTGATAGCACCACCTATTGATGCGACTACAAAACTACAGCTCGTCATGCTGGCGTGCACAAATTTAAAATCCAAGGCAAAGAAGTACAAACGCGTGATCTTCACTATTTCAATTTAGAAGCAGATGTTTTTACAACTGATCAGTTCGGTTACTCAAATGAGGAGTGAATATTATTTAGAAATGTTATCCAATAAATTTCAAATAATAATTCTGGCAGGCTTGTATAGAGAGAGGAGCATGCCACATGGCTTGTGCCAGAGCTGCTCACTGCATGGTGCATAGAGAGGCAGCCCAGTGGAAATGGTACTGGTGAGGCAGTGGCATTGCACTTAGAAAATCTAAGAAATCCAGGTGGCTCACAGGAATTTGGAAATAAGTGCCCAGCCTTGCACAGCATGTGCTGAAGTTGGTCCAAGCAATGCTGCTTTCCCTTGGCAGCAGTGCAAGGCTGTGGAGCTGCACACTGGGTGCCTTGGAGCTGAAATCAGGGGGTGTCTGTTGGTAAGATCGAATTGCAAGACCAAGGAATGGTATGCCAGATTTATAGATCTATTACTTCCAACCTCATTTTTGTATCCTTTCTTTGCTAGCCTGTAGCACAACTATTTTAGATGTTTCACAAACACCCTTTTCTTGCACAGTAGGAGAAGAATAAGCTCTTAGCACAATTTTCAGCCTTAATCTCCCTTAACACATATAACTTTAACTCTTTGCTGCCTGCAGTTGAACTGGAGGTGCCCCAGACGAAATCTGTGAATGGAGAGCAAGAAGAGCAGGGGCTAGTATGTCACCCAGTGTATTCCCAGAGCCCTGCCAGCAGCCAGCATACCTTAGGGAAGAATGAGGCCATGACCAGAATAGGTTTCTTGAGGTCAAATCTGGATGTAATTTGGCTGTTTGCTTTCTCATGAGATTTGCCCTTTCCCCTGCTTCCCACAGACAGTGAAGGTGGCACAAGGCACGCGAGATGGGGTAAGACCCACCTTGTGTCCAATACCCAGTGGAAATCTTTGCCTGCTCTGCCCTAACCATCCTAACCATGTCCTCATTCTGTGCATGTGGGTTAAGATCTGATTCAGTGCTCTGTATCTGCTGTTTTAACCTTTAAGAGTTGCTTTGCTTTTAGGTAGTTTTCTGTGGAGTATCTGTCAAGCAGCTGTTTGTGTGTGCTTGTGGGAATGCAGCATTCGTTTCCCAGAACACTGATCTGCACCAGGTCATACCTCAAGCTAATAAAAACTTAGTGAGAGAACCTTGCTTGTAACCAAGACTAATGATGTGTTTTGCTTGGCAGTATCTGTGTCATCTGGCAGGCTTTTAAATATTCTGTTTGTCGTTCGGTCAGGATTTTCGTTAGTGCTAAGCTCAAAATCCAGCTAGGATTACTATGGGTTAATGTTCTAATTGCTCTCCTGACTCATTCTATTATGTAAAGTCATAAAGTATTTGAATTAAGAGATGCTGCTTTTCTTCAGTGCAGTGTGAGTAGTGTAGTTCCCGAAAGCTTCTGTGCACAGTATGTGGTGGAAGATCATCAGCTTAAAAGAAGTTAGAAAACAGTGCACAAATTAATTTCAGGGATTGAGACACCACCAAGTGACCATGATGATACTATTCTGTTTCAGAAGATTTTTCATCATGAAAAAATAAGAGTATATAAAGAGTAAAGCCAAGTGAAAACACCAGAGCAAGTCCATTCAAAAAACGAAGTCCCTAATCTGAGAAAGGAGAATAAAAATATTCTCTTTCTGGTCTTTTCATACTTCCCTTTTCACAAGTCTGGCCTCATACAAGATGAATTTCAAACGGATGTTATAATATGAACTCTGCAGCTCATCTGGGTTTTCCAAACAGGAAAAGTGGTAGGATGCCCATGCCCTCTTCCCTGTGTTTCTTTCATTGTTATTATTATATGTTGTGCAAGTTTGCCGTGTGAAAGGCAACCTGCCACCCACTGTCCAAAACTCACTCAAATTCCTCAAGAAAAATTAAGATTTTATCTTCCCATCTAGTTCTGGAAATGTTCATGAATACAAATAACAAATGCAAATGGCACAGGGACAGTGGTATTTGGAATTGAAATGCCCACTGTGTATTCTGTACAAATGGATTCATTATGCTAGAAATTCATGATGACTGAGAGACAGTCCCCGTTGGTCAGTAGTGGCTAGAGTTGATGGATACAAATGATTAAATTTTATTTTAATAAAGGTAGTGACAAAGAGGCTCAGAGCCAAAGAATATGTACTGACATCTGCTACATAAATACATGCGAATCTATTTTTATGCCAGTCAATAGAACACTATTACTTCTTTTACGTTCCAAAATGGAATTGATATGAATCTACACTCTCCTAAAAGGATATGAAGTTAGGACAAGGGACCACTTGTTTGGTGGGTAGCTCAAAATGGTTTTTCTCCTAAACTCAAGAAGGCCAGTGCATGGTTTCTGAGAAAAGCAACTTTGCTGGATGCAAGTGATAACAGTTTGCAGATGTTGCACCAAAGGATAATTCACTAAGTGGCAAAGCAGTTCTGGTGGCACCAAATCCCACCACAACAGGATGCTCCTGTGGTCACAAGTTCTATGACAGGCATACAGCTGAGGCAGCCTGATTTGTATGGCCCAGAGCAGAGAAGGTAGAAGGAAGGTCCCATAGTGGCCACATGAAGGAGAAGAGAAGCAGCACTGTTATCTGTTCTCTGGTAATGGTGACAAGAATAGAATGCAGCTGTGTCAGAGAAGGGTCAGATGGTGTTAAAAAAAATACTTTTTCACCAAAGGTGGTGTGTGGAACAGGAAGTATCTTCCTGCAGCTCCTGATGCCCTCTCTCCCCTGGCAGAGTGCTGCTCCCTCTGGGCACATCTCCCTCAGCAGTGCCATTGGGCATGACCAGGGTGTTAGGGATTGCTGCTGGATGTGGGCTGGGAGCTCTGTCAGGGCACTGGGGAGAGTGGGAGGGGTAACAGGAATCCCAGTGGAGACTAATGTACCAAAACCAGAAAGGCACTTTACTGATTTTGCTATTTTTATTGTTGTGATTTTGTATTGTCCTTCTAAGGTGGTTTATTGTCCAATCATACAAGAAAGTTCCGAAGGAGCGACTGGAATGAGCCTTCATGCTGACTGTCAGGTCTTCTTCCCATGCAAGCCATGGTCCTCTGATTCACCAAAGGAACAGCTGCATCTGGAGCTTCTCTGATTTCACCTGGAGGGCTGCAGGATGCCTGGGGCCATTGGTGTTCTGTTGATGGGTCCCTGCACTTATGGCGGTCGTCAGGGAGGTGGCTGGTGGTGGCATCAGAAAGCCATTCTCAGGTGTGACCCTCAGGATGTCCCAGGATGTCTGCCACAACATGGCTGTGTTGAACAAGGGCAGGCTGTGGCCTGAGAGCTGCCCTCGTTGCCACTGGTGGGATTTCTCAGGGCCCCGTGTTTGAACCAGATCTCTTTAATGTTTTTGTTGATGACTCCAGTAAAGATCTTGAAGTTATGAGGTGAATTTGTGGGTGATGACACCCAGGGCAGTGAGCACAGCCCTGACCTACTGACGCCCAAGAAACATTTAATTTTGGTGATACTGTGTGTGGCCTGGACTTCTTTGTGTATCCTTTCTAAACATTGGTGTTTCTATGGTTCTAAGACCTGTGACTTACTGTAGGCAGTGAAATCCAAAGCATAGCACTTACCAAGGGAATGAGTCCCCAGTGACATGCTATGGGCCAACCCAACCTTGGAACAGCTGAGAAGCTTTCTGCAGCCTGAAAACTTGCAGAGTAGGAGAGGTGAGGATCTGCAGTGTAGTGAGATGCCATGCTGATTGTCTGTCAATAAACAGTCCACAGTTTCCACTTTCCCATTCCTCTGACCTTGGTCCCATGGTGCTCATTATGAGCAGAGCCCAAGCTCTTGGTTTGAAGAACTGACTCCGGATCAGTCTCTTAGCTCTTGCAAACTCCCACTGCCTTCAGGACAAGTTTGATTTAATATAAGGACTCAAATCCTCTGGGCTTGTCTTTGGGAGAGCAGTAAATATAATCAGCTGCTTCAGTCTGACAGAATGAATAAACAGACTTTTGGGGCACCCATGGCAGCAGGGCTGGCAGAGATTATGAGGGAAGATCTGGATCACATCACTGGCTCCAAATTCACCCTAACTGCTTGTGATGGACTCTGGGCATCACCCTGGACAGCCCAGCAAGGGGCTCCCCTCAGTGCCTTGCAGTGGTTAAAAAGAAAATGAAAGGTTTCCATTGGGAGAATGAAATGGCAGTGAGAATATTAGAACAGCGTTATTATAAAGGACTTTCTTTGCATTCAGTTCTCATTACTTAAACTCACAAAGGAAATAGCAGAAATAAAGGGCCTTGTTCCAGGATGATGGAAATCTGGAGAGATGTGAAAAGACTTCTGAATGAGGAGAGAGTGGAAGAATTGGCACTATTTAATTTAGAATGAACATAAACAAGAAGAGACATGACAAGGATGTATGGGGTTGCAGATATTTTTCAGAAGGCAAATCCAGACCCAGTGTCTGCCTCTTCTATGGCACCTGGATAAAGGGAAAGCCAATGAAAAGGATTAAATGCACGTTTCAAACTAAAGGAGGTGGTATTTCAATTATTTTTATGAAGTTTATTTCCATGAGGTGTAGCCCAGAGCAAATAGAAAGATAATCTTGAAAAAGAGCTAGATGTTTGTATGTACTTTTCCAAGTTATTACAGAGAAAATGCACATGGCATCAGAAGCAACATTATTCCCTTTTAATTCTCTTTATTCTCTTCCCTAGCACCTTACAGGAGAATATCTACTCTCTGATATCCTTGGCCTTGGGACTTGCATGAACGCATGTTATGGGTAGGCTGGAGGCAGAGACACTTGCTGAGTTGTTCTTGGTTTTCATTCCTTTTATATTCCTCAGGATTTAATGTGCCTTGGACACAAGGAGTTCCTTGTGTGAACTGAAATGAATGTTTCAAGCTTACGTACTCAGTTCTGTAATCACTGTAGGTTAAAAGCAGGTAGAAGTACTGCTGCTCAGCTAATGAGCAGTAACTAGTTTAGGCACAGAATTCACTCACTGTCTCTATATACCTGCACTCTGTCTGACTAGGACTTTAAATATGGGTAAGCTTCAAACAAAATAAATTAAGTAAAGGTGTGAAAGGAAATTTTTCTTCATAACATTTTCCACTAAGCTGGTACTAATATGCACCATCTCTTCTTTCAGTTACAATGAGGTAAGGTAAGTCTACAGACTTTTTGATCACTATTCATCACTGAATTAAGTAGCAAATGCATCTGGAGAGATTTTAGCTATGATGACCAGGGATAAGTCTCAGAAAAAATAAATAAAATATGAGGAAACAAATGATTAAAGATAGCTCTGACAGCTGCATGAAGGAACCCTGTCTGGATGCTCAGATGATGCTTTTCCTTTTGCAGGGAGGAGTCAGAGTTACCCACTAACACATTTCAGATGTACCCTATCAGTTCTGAGTAGGTAGAACATTTTTTTTCTCCTCCTCTCCTTCTTCCCCTCCATCTGAGAAACTGTGGAATGTAGACTCCCTCCGTGAAGTTGCTGTTATTCACATGAATGCCTAGTGAGAAGTCCTTTAGCACTTTCCTGCCCAAGTGTGGTAAACACTGAAGTTTGTCTTTTCACTTCTCTGTAGCTGAACTATTTGAGCAACACTCCGCAGGAGGCATGCTGTGTATTATGTGGTTACATGGCAAACAGTATTTCTTCCTTTGTATTAGCACCAGTACACCCAGGTCTCTGTTCTGTGTGCCATGACTGAAGTACCTCGGGGACTGCTTGCAGCTATCTGGTCAGATTTAGTTGAAGTGAAGCTCCAGAGAGCTTTCCAAAGGAGCTCAAAGCCATTCATTTACCTTACTTAAATATTTGTTAATTGCTTTTGGCATCATGCTCTTATTGAGCTTGCAGACAAGGACCAGAGGCTTTTTTTCACAAAGCTGGTCTCACAGTCAAAGCAGGAACCTCTTGCAAAACAAACTCTATGACTCAGAGTATTTACTGTTAGTGCTATGCATCTTTGATGAATTGGGAATGCAAGGGCAGAAACATATGCAATCAATGCAATTTGGACTTTAGTTTCTAAAGATATTACAGTAGAATGACAATAGCTTTGATATGTGTCAATCTGAGGCCATACCTGCAATACTGCATGAAATCTTGGAACAAATATTGTTACAAAAATATTGACAAACTGTTGAGAAGGTGAGAGGAGCAACAAAGCAATTGGGAAGAAGGGATCAAATGATGAAGAAAGACTTGGAAAAAAAACCAAACTAACTGCCATATCTGTGACTATGCTAGAAGATGATTGATGGGAAACACAGCTAAGTTTGAAGGGAGCCTGAACTTCAAAAAGAGATCGAGTGAGGATAGTTAAGATGGTACAGGAAGGTATAACTAAGAGTGATGGGGTGAAATTAAGCAAGAGAAAATTTAAGCTGAATCTTAGGAAAAAATCATTACTGAAACATATTAGGCTGCTGAGTGATTGCCCATGGGGAAGAGTGCAAACTGCAGCCTATAGATTGTTTGGCCTGGGAAAAAGACTTCCAAGGCATGCAGTTCCAGGAGAGTGAAGTACATACATTTCTTCAGTGTCTTACTGCTTAATGTGTATCATTTGCAGGCATGATTTGCTTAAACCTAGAGCTTCAAAGAGGCTTTGTTCACTCAGCTCTGTTAAAATTTGTTGGAGTTGAAAAATGGATATTGCTAAGTTTTGGAGATCACTGGTATCTCAGTGAGCAGTTGAGTACTTCTCAGTAACTTTAGGACAACCAAGTCTCAGAATCTGCATGGCCAGAAGTCCTACAGGTGAAAAAAATGTTTCCTTGTCATATGGGGCTTCTGCAATTCTCCCCTTGTATTTGCAAGTGGGACAAATAGAAAATTAGCCTCATAGGAAAGAAGCCTAACTGTTTATGCCACTTTTCTCCATTAGCAATTTTGTTAAATAATGTTTTTTGCTGTGTTTAGAGTTCTGGTTCTGCTTTTGTAACTCTTTGAAATAGTTTTGAGGGTTTTGTTTTCTTCTACTGCTCTCCTCTGCCTTTTATTCTGTATATTCACTGCTCCCAATCTAAAAGAATTCTGCCTAAATTCCTTGAGGGGCTGACCCTTCCCTTAGCTTTAGTTTATGCTCCTTTGTTCTTGTGTTTGACATTAGCTCAAACAGCCTTGTAAAATCTCATTTCTGTTCCCTTCAGGACTGTGTATTCCTCCATGAAATATTTCCCCCACTCTCTTCTAGTCTGCTTCTGCCTAGACAAGTCTTTTAGTTCTGCTATTGCACAGGTAATAGTTGGCGTTCTCAGTTGTTTCTTTGCTTTCTCCGTTACTGTCCTTGTTTTGTGCTATTGTTCTACACTACGTTTTAATTAAAAAAATAATTTTACTCATTTTTTTGGGTACTTGATACTCTGTCTTAATTTCCTTACATTCCCCTATTTTTTCTCTCTGGCCATTCAGCACACAGTTTAATAAACTGTAGGATGTTTGCATTACATTCTGACCTCAGAAACAAATATTCTGGTCTAGATTTGATACTGTTCATGATGGAAGATGAAGTCTCTCTTCACTCAATGCTTTGTTCTGTGCTTAATTAACTGAAATAATCCTATGCAAAATTTGGAGTTACAAATTCCAGAAGTGGAAATGGGAAATCAATTTTTGTGGAGTCTGTTAGACTTTGTTCCTTTGGTAATAATTAAATTTTTGAGCTTGTACATTAGACTAGTTCTGCAAATTGCCCTGCTATCCACAGTATACTATGAATTATATTTAAACCAGAACTTTATCATAAGCAGTGCTAAGTAGACACTGCTGAATTCGAAGAAGTGTATTGCTGCAGATAGTGTGAAATGAAGAGGAATTTGGCAAGATGAAAGTTGATTGAAGAGGAGAGCAAGTTTGCAACAAAAAGTGTTTGCTAGTCATGCAGGAGAGCTGAAGGTTTCTGCATCTCTCAAACAGCTCAGGCTGCTTTTTAGAACAAAATTTTCTAACGTCTTTTCCCTGGAGTGTGCCATTAGCTCCAATCTTCCAGTGAGTTCCTTGGTAACTTCTTGAAGGAACTCTCCGGAGAGACTCTCATCTCTGGAGGACCAAATACCAGCTTGATGAAATTGAACAAATGAGTGATCTTACTGGTAGGCTACTTTGCTGTTTGTCTTTTTTATTTTGACTGCAATCAGGGAATAGAAAATCTGCAATTTTTATAGTTTATGAAATATGGAACAGGCATTAATCTAAACAGCTCGTGATTAGTTTACATGCTATACTGGCCAGGAAGGAAAAAGAGGAAAATAAAAGCTTTAGCGTTTAAAGAAGTTATTTGTGAAATGAGTTTTCACAGTTCTGACTGTGAGCTTTACGTGATTCCTGTTGCTTGAATTGTCCACAAAAGTTTCTCAAAATAAAATGTAAAATTAAACGCAGTTCTTCTGTGCAAAGGCAGACATTTCTAGGATTGAACTTCACAGATAATTTATCTGATATCTTCTTTCTCCCCTTTATCCAAAGGAAGTGCAGCTGGAGATGAAAAAAAAAATTCCATCTATTCAAACAGTATTATCCTAGATGATTGTACAATGTTTTCTAGCAAATGTTTTTGACTCAGATTCTTAAAATATTAAGTAATGAGTTAAAAAAAACATTCTTACCAGCTAAAATACACCAGTTTTTTTTGTGCCTTGAACAAGCTTATGGGTTCCAGGGTTCCTGCTGGCACTGCTCAAACATAGTTTTCTGAGGAGATAATGATGCTTTAGAGTGGTTTGGCTTCAGGACAGCCTTGCTTGAACAATGCTGTGGCAGTTCCCTTGGTGTATTTCAGGGTTCTGTCCTAGCAAACACACGTGCTATCTTCTAGGGCGAAAGAGTGCATATCTGCTGTTTGTGATTGTTGGTGTGGGTGAAGTGGTGGCAATCCTCGTGCTTTGTCAAGCTGGTATCTCCACAGAACTCTGCCAAAATGCAGCTCTGGAGGTGTCTGAGGCCAAGCTGGATCAAACCCTAGGCAACATGATCTAGTGGATGGCAGCTATGATCACAGTTAGAGTGTTGGAGCTTGTGGACTTTAAGATCCCTTCCAATCCAACCCATTCTAAGACTCTTTGAAAAATCCATGCTGCAAGGGAAGATATATCTTGCATCCAAATCCCATCCCATCTTTCTGGGAGCTGCACAGGAGTTCCTGAGTAGCCTTGTTAGGTGTACCAGGCAATGGCGACAACTTATGTGGCCAGGAAATGTCCCGGCAACAGCCCCAGGTTTGGGCCGGATCCCCAGAGATCAGAGCCAAGGCCCCTTCCTCCCTACGTTAAAACAAACGAAGCCAGATGGCCAAACATTGTTAAAGCTGTTTTGCTTCCAGACTTCTGCTTTTATGGTATGCTCTCATGATGTGAGGTTATGTCAGGGTACCAGGCAGTAAAGAGCCTGCCAAAAAGCAGTGCAGGGCTTTCTGGTTAGAGAGAACAAAATCTGGAGCAGGTTGTATTTGGACCCTCTGCCAGTGATATTGGCTTTTTTTTTTTTTTTTTCAACTTGCATTGTTTTATATTGGAGTGCAAAATGAATGTACGATTGAGCATTTCCTTTAGCTGAGCCTTTCCAAATCACTAATAGCCGACCAGCTGAATTGAGAGTGGCTGTAGTCTGTGGGCAAAGCTTGCCCTGGTCCTACAACACGGGGCAAACCACAAAACTCCAGGTAAGAAAAAGAAAAAAATACAAGCAGGCCACAGCTAGTAGGACCAAAGAAAAACGACTGTGCTTATGGTTAGTCATAACATGCTCTATTTCACATGAAGGCAATTATCATGATCAAGAAAACTTTTCTTTGTATTTTCTCTCTTTCATTTTTTTTAACAGATTTTTAGCCAAAGGATTTTTTTTGACTTCTACAGCTAGCCAGTACAGAGACAAAAAGTAGCTTGACAGTCAGTACAAACCATTGGGTCTAGAAAGAGAGGTAAAGAAGTCTCCTGTTTCCAAATAAAATTGTCTGTGTAAGCCATCCACAAAAGACAAGGAGATTTCTCTATGCAGAGAGTGGGGAGATCACTGTTGTCAGGGTGTAATTTTTCAACAAACAGCATATTTATTCTTTTTCACTTCACATGCACTGATCAGAAATACGTTATCTCAGCTTAAACTGTAGAAAGTTTCCTGTAAAAATGGTTGCAGTGATGAATGAGACAGAATTTGTGGACTTTTGTTTTGCTATTTGACAGTTATCCAGTAGATTTAGATTTCCAGTAAAGTTGAATTCCTTCTTATTTTGCACATACATTACCAGTTTCATGCTGGGTAGCTGCAGCAAGTATCCTTTTTTTGATGGGATGACAGCCATCTTCTTGCTCTACAGCATGAAAACTGTTGGTGTTTTTTTTTTTTTTTTTTTTTTTTTTTTTTTGTTTTGTTTTGTTTGCTTTTAGTTTGATGAAGGCAAAATTGAGCCTTGAAGAAAGGAGTTACAATGACAACAGGGACTGGCCACCATTGTGCTATCTAAGTGGTGCAGAAAAGACCAACTTTGTACGTTTCCAACATCCTCTAGCTTATTTTAGCACTAAATAAAACAGATGCAAATATGATGGCTTGTACACAGTTCCATGCTTTTGTATTGCAGCTACAATCAGTGTTTTTATAAACACTGTTGATACTGTGTTGGAATCTCATCCCCATGAAGACCTCTGTGCTTCACACGAAAAATTTTGGTCTTTATCACTGTGCAGCTATTGCACAGTCCATGAGCTTAGCTGAGCTCTTGTGATAGCTTAACTTTTTTTATTGACAATCAGAAAACAAATCTTAGTATTGTGGCAGCAGCTGATCTTAATCTTGCAGTTTGCTGGGTAGTATTCAGTTTCTTTGTACAGCTCCACACATATTCTGGAGGCTTTACAGACATATAAACCCAGTCTCTGCCCCAAGGAATTTGCACTCAAAATTCAAGGTGACACAGAGCTGGAAAGAGAAAACCAAGAAGGGCTGGAGAGAAGGGTTAAGAGAAAAACTTCAAGTTGTAGAGCAATATTAACATCATTGTTGTGAATCCCCGATGTCACAAAAAAGCTGCTGTTTTGTCCTTTCACTCTTACACTGATGCTAAACAGTAACTGCTAGGAGATGTTCAGGCAGCAGTTGCTGGAGGCCTGAGGCCACGTGCCAATGCACTCATTGCAGTGCTCCCACCTAGCCAAGCAGCCACGGGGTACAAAGCACAAATCAGCGTGTTAGCGTGACCATGCTGCTGCTGCTGCATTGCTTCCAGGCAGGGACATTCATTTTGCCAAATCTCTCCAACACCACAATATATGAAAGTGTTTTCCCTTTGTCACTGAATGGTTCTAAGCATATGGCCCAGAGCAGTAGGGCTGTAGTCTTGTTTAATCTTCTCAGAAACTACACAGCTCTCTTAAAGCCTCAGAGATCATCATCCCTTGCTGTTGTAGCAGGTATGCACTCAGTAATCTCTCTGTGCTAATTGTTAAGAAAATGTGCTTGGTAGTCCTTCACCAGCAGAATCCCAATTGCCAAGGTAATTAATAGTATTACAGACTTCAAGGCCATAATGCTCATCAGTTATTAATTAGCAATTCATTTTGCTGAATAAATAATACTTATGATCGATGATGGAACTTGTAATTGGGCACTAGTAGTGTTTCTCAAGGGAACAGCTTTTCCACAAGTATTAACTTGACAGTAACAGCTAAGGAAACCGGGGTCACTTAAGAAAATCTACTGTGATGCAGCTAGGGCTTTTGCAAGCAACGTTGGAGAAGTATGTCTTAAAGATCAGATCTTGTCTGTGGTAAACAAATGCTGTGATTGGAGTCTATTTTTCTTTTTCCTTTAAGTGTTACCTCCTTTTAAGGAAATGTCTCCTAACAGTGTATTGCACCCATTATTTTGTTTTCTGGATCTTTCATATGCTTTCATCACAAATTCAGAAATAGTATAGTAAAAGAAATACTTTACCAAGCACAGTAACCAGTTTCCAAGGAATTTACTCAGATTGGATCTATTTGAGATTAATAGATTGTGGAAAATCAGTGTTATTTTGTATGGGTTGACACAGCATTTTGGCATAAATAAAGTTGAGCTTAGCCCTCCGCCCCTTGAATGGAAGGAGAAGCTGGCAGAGAAAGCAAATAAGCTGTTAGTTTTAACTGGGTAGCCAACAAAGACGACAAGTAGAGGAGGTCAGCTGCTGACCAGATGCTGCCTTCAATTAATATGCCAACCCTAAAAGACATTTATCGTTCGGTTTAGAAGGCAGAGCAGCTGAGTCATAAAAGCAGCCTACAAAAGATATTTAAAAGCATTTATAATGGCTAAATTGCTTGAAATAAATTGGCCCTGAAAATAAACATATTTTGTGCAGTCTATGTAAACCCAATTTCTTCTCTCTGTAAATTGCGTGGGTTAAGTGGGAGTCTGTGTTTGACAAGAGTATACATTTGCTTCATTACTCCACGTGGATGATTTTTTGCTGTGAAAAGGGTTAACGAACTATCAGATATCATTGCCAACTAAGTGAGCCCCGCATCCTTTTAAGAGGGGAAGATGCTGCAGAAGAACAAGTTAAAAAGAAAGGCAGAGAATGTGTTGTAATGCTAACAGGCAATTAACAAACTCATGGGTGTTAATTATCTTCATACTGTATCATGTTCAATTAGCTCAGCCCCTACAACAAAGGCAACCATGAGCAATTGCTTTGATAGGCGTACAGTACTTCATTTGTAGTTAATCGGTTTAAGCCCTGCAGTTGCTAGGCTACACCGGTCTCCAGAGGTAAAAAGCTGCACAGATGCACTATGTTTAAATGACTACAGAGAACTGTTTAAACTCAAACCATGTATAACTCTTTATTGATTTTTCACAGAAGATCTCAGCTCTGATGATAAGGTTTTGATATATTTTCCTGCTACCGCCAGTTCCTTGGAGTATTGCAGAAAAAAATCTGTCAATATGCTTCTATTATGATCTCTTGATCTGTGGCTATAAAAACCTTTAGCTGCAGCCCTTATTATAAAATAATGGAAGAAGCAATATTTGATTTCCCCCCCACACTCTGCAATACATAGAGATTTTTTTTTCCCTGCTGCTTCTGGAACTAAATTACAGTGTGTTCCTTCTGTATTTCTGTGTTAGAATAATATAGAAGAATTTCTAGCACTAATTAATTTGATTGACTCTCAGCAGGAGAGGATCAGCTGTAGCATCATGAACTTTAACAATAACTACCGACTGATGGGCAGTTCACATCAATAAGACCATCACTAGCCTCCCTCACCTGTCACCAGGCAGGGAATGAGCAATAACCACCCCCTGCAGATGCACTGCTTAGCACTTTCTGCCCGATTAGCAATTTATAATGGTGATCAAGAAACAGTCAGCGGCAAATCAAGACAACTGTCTGGCTGCCTGTTTAATTGGCCTTGTTTGCTTTTTGATAAATGGCTCATGACTGCTATAGGCCCCTCTATTTTGACTTTTAATAGGCCACTGTGATTAGACTACCAACAGATACTAGGTCAAAACCGAGGGAAGGTGCAAAAAATGTTAATTAATATCAATAATAGGCAATTATTAGTTAGACAGAAGGACCTACTAGCGGCGTGCACTAATGACTCAGAGCTAACTTGAAGGGAAACAGTGCCAAATTAGCATAACTGTGTATGCAGGCTGCATGGTAGATCCTAGCAAACATCTGTTATGTGAACAGTTTAAATAGCATTTTTGCTTTTTGCATGATACCCACAAAACCATCAATTCTTTTTGGTCATTTCAAGACACTAATTATACTCTTATGGCTCGTGATCTTGCAGTTGGACTTAGTCAGTCCTTCCCTTCAAAAGATGATTTGAGTGCTGTTTCTGAGATATTCAGTTTAGTAACTTTCTGTAGAAAGGTTCCTAATGCTGTACTTTGAGGAGCACATACTGAGTGCCTACATTTTCCCAAGTGTTACTCATACTGCAAATAATTTCTTTCCTCTATCACTTGTAGGGAAAAGAGAATAACAACATTAAAAACAGACTGAACAACCAACCTCACAAGCAAATGGTGACAGGCAGTGAAATGTTTGCCTACTGTTGCTGATCATTTGGGTGTATAGTGTGATATGAGGATCAGAACTGTTACATATGGAGGTCATGGCATCATAGAATGGCTTCGGTTGGAACTAACCTTAAGGATCGTTTAGTTCCATTCCCCCTGCCATGGGCAGGGCTGCCACCCACCAGATCAGACTGCTCAGGGCCCCATGCAACCTGGCCTTGAATGCTTACAAATGAGCACCCACAGCTTCTCTGGGCAACTTGTTCCTGTGCCAGATGAGGTGCTAAAGCCTCACTACATGCTTGTCTACCTGTATTTTTCAGGATGCTGGGAATGTGCTTGTGATTTGATAATGAGTTAGAGCCAGTATCTGGCATTGCTCTATGGTGGGTATTTCTGAGACAGCTCAAGTCCCCCCAGCGTGACACCAATGTTTCATCATGATAAAGACTTACTGATGCAAACAGAGTGGAGACCTCTTGTAAAGTTCAACAAATGTCTGTGACTGATGCTGCTAGTTCCTGTGAAGGAGTGGTCATGATGGAGATGGGAAAACCTCCCCTCTTAATGGATATGTCTTTTTTTTAAACATACATGCAACATATGCAGCACGGAGATCAGATTGACGGTTAGTCTAATTTGAAATGGAATTGACTTTTGTAGCATGCAACACCCAATTGCTGATGGTATGATCTGATATATAACTGTCTGGATCAGGAAATGTTTGTGCAGATCTTTCTTCCGGTATTTCAGAATTATTATATGAACTATATTCTGAAGTTAAAGGAAGACACAGTCTTGGACACACAGAAGTCTCGCTTCTGGTGACAGGATGAGAGGTATGTTTTTTCAGATGTCTTAAAAACAGTGTTTGGGAAAGAGAACATGCTCCTGGCAGATCCTCTTTCGTAGGACTCAGATGTCTGGCTGCTGAGAACCCATGGTGCTGACTGACAGAGAAGGGAAAATTCTACTTAACAACACTTCACATGTCAAAGGAAACTTTGCTGGAATCCAAACACCTCCATTCAAAAGAGGAAAATATGGGAGTCTGAAGGATGTAGGAAGAAGACATAAGGTTGCTTGTAGGATTGGACCAATAGCTCTGTGCTTACCCCTGTGTGGGATGTGCACTTAAGGAAACACTCTGGGCTTCTAACAGATACAGCTGGCAGGAAGTGTAAATGTTCATTTCTCTCATTTTTCTTTTCTGTTTGACCTCTGTTTTTTAGCGGCTTCCTTTGTAGGTTATGCGGACCTTCCTGGTTTTGCAGTTTAGGGGATAGTGCTGTGTGAACATGATGACTTAACTTCTCAGCAGCTGCAATTCTGCTTAAAAGGCAACTGCAGTAGGTGCAGGCACAAATACCTCCACCTGTTATGACTGCTTTTTCAATGTTGCGTTGTTTATTTGCAATAGAACAATACTCAGGGGCCCCAGAGGAGATTATTTTGTATTACAGTGGTAAAAATACCTGTCCCAGAGAATTTAAGAGCTAAATAAACAAGATGGGGAGAAATGTCATTTCCATTTCCTTGCCGGAAGCATGAGAGAGGAGAGGCAGTGACCAAGGCAAGGCAGGCTTTACCTTGCCGCCTTCTGAGCTCCAGGCCCAAGTATTATCTGCGGAACTACCGTCCTAGATACTCCAAAAATTTCCTATTGGGCTTTTAAAAAATATTTCTATATTATGTTTGATGGGCGCACACATCACCTACAATCATACAGTATTTTTCTGCTATAACATACATGCACTTTTCTTTTAGATTATATTTATTGCAAAATGAGAACAAAAATTGTGACTTTGAAATATTATCTTGCCACTCTAAATTGAGGAGCAGGACCAATATGAACTATCAGCAAAAAAACCCAAACCAAAACAGCTGTGTTCCAGGCAGTCATGGCCACTTTATCTCAGAGGAAAGATATTGTAATGTTCATCGCTCATGCAACAAAAGAAGTAGTTTATACTTCTGGCTTCTGCAGACAAAATACACCGCAAGATGCATGTCAGCTTAAAGAGTTGTACATGGTGGTACTACCTGCATTTTGAAATATCAAATGGAACCATCGTGGATTTACCATGGGGAAAAAAATCACAGGCAACTCCAGGCTTTAAACGCAGGTTTTTTTTTCCCCAGAGATTTTCTTGTTTGCTATATTAATAACTGTTAAAGGTAAAGAGAAGGTGCCAACTACAGAGCATTTATATGTTTCATATCTTTTGTTATTACTTTCAGCAATAACTGTCAGATTGTTTCAGATACTGCTGTTTGAACAAAACAGCGTGTGCAAGGCTTTGATTGGTTTGGTATGAGTTCCCTTGTTTTGGTCATAATTTACTGATATTCCTTTAAAATGAAAAATCCTCCATTATCTACTGCTGAATTTTCTTATATTTTTTCTTTATACGAAATATCTGAAAATGTGACAGGTAGTAAAATTTTCTTGGCTTGAAACTTTCAGGCAGAATTTGTCTTGAAAGTAATTTGTTTAAAATGCAGGAGTTCTGAAATCTTAGGGGCATCTGACTCCAGCTCAATTGTTGTTTGTTATCTATCTCTCTTAAGCATTCTTGATAGCTAGAGACTTAACCAGTCATCTGGAGGAAATAAAAGCAAAACCAAACCCCCTTCTGTAGTTGAGGTACCCTGATTAACCTTTCTCTTTTCTCATTTATTTTACATAAATTATTTTACTAACCTCATTGGGGAAGGAGTTGTGGAAATCTAAGCTTTATACAGCATGATAACATTGCACAGAAACTCGTGCATGGTACAACATGTTTTAGTACATAAGGGCCATCATCTGAAAGAGCTCCAGGAGGTTTTCATTTCAGTAGGAGAGAAAAAACTTGCCCCAGCTGTTAAGTGGTTTTGTTTTGTTTTGTTTTTCCTGTTCCTTTGAATTATTCAGGTGCTCAGAGAATTGTTTTCTCCAACAGAAGTGAGTAACATCAGTACAGAGAAGTTGCTTTTGGTCTTCAGCTCTGCCGAAAGCCCAAGCAGAAAAGCCTGTTGCTGGAGGATCACACTTCTGCCCTGATCTCTCATAATTTTTCTTCCACATCAATTCTGACTCAATCTGTTCTGAGGTATTCTGAATGGAGATGCTCTCTTCATCACACATGCTCCCAAGAACTTGCTTATGGGAAGTGAGTGGCATGGAATGTGTAGTTTCTCTCTCTATTTCTCTCTATCTTTCTTCCAAAGATTTTTGCTTCACACTGAAGCTTTTTACTGAGTTCAAGAGGGGATTTTTTTTCTATTACAGTATGAACTTAGCAGAAGTCAGGAGGAATTAGTACGCAGCTGGGAAAACCACAATATGCTGTGGTTTTACATCACGGAGCACAAAGGACTGAGCATCTCCTCCAACCTCAGAATAAGTGTAGAAGCTTCTTGTGACATTGGAATTGATGACTATTTATACTGCAGGACTTCTCCATACTAAAAGTTAGGTTGAAACATCTTTGCTTTTGTTTTTATAGAACCGTCATCTCGTAATGAAACTCAGCCCTGATTTATTATAATTTTATTTTAAAGACGTAAGAAGCACCTGAAATCCAAAAGACTTTATTTAAAAATCTTGTACTCCAATTCTGCTTCATGATTAGCTTTCAGACATGAAAATCTCTTCTGTAAAGCTGTAAACCCCAGGATGTAGCCTGCATGAATTATAAACTTGAGGTTTATAAGGACAAAATCTTTACATATCTGTGTAAAATCCGAAAAATGCTAGAAGCTCAAAGTAGTTTTATCTGTTTTAATTCTATTTTTGGTGAGTAATACCATAAAATCCCCTTATCTTTCCCAAGTAATTTCCCCTCTATTTACCGTAGTTTCTTGAGTGATAGTATTACTATTACATATATATAAAGTGAGAAATTACATTGCTACATGTGTACATATAAAACTGTTACTAAAATACACAGGGAATTAGCTATGAATAGATTTTATTTTTACTGGCATATGACTTTATAAGATTTCAATTTTATTAGCCTTTTATTTTAAATCAATAGGAATCAAATCAAAGTGAGTTCAGACTTTGGCAAAAGATATCTCAACCTCCCCTGCTTTGCATAGCATGTACACTGCCTGCCTGTTGCCAGCCTTCCTGATAAGGTAACGATATGAGTCTTGGTGATGATTTCTTTTTCACACAGATTGTTTTTGGCAAGGGAATCAACTGAAAAATACCAAAGATGCATAGCAGTATCTTTTGTATCCAAAAATATCCAACCAGATTTAATTTTCTTACTGTTACTGTTCTGATCAGAAGTATTAGAAATTTACAAATAATCACAGCACTAGGTGGATATGAACTTTGCTGGTAGGACTATGATATGGAGATTAAAACCTGAATCATTTACAGTGCCAGAACGTAAGTTTAGGGCATAGTCCTTAGTATGGATGGGTTGAACCTAAGCTTCCAAAATTCAGAGTAAGTAAAGGTGGATCTCTTCCAGTCTCAAATTTATCCTGTTGAAGATATCTGGAGATTTAATCTTAAAATTCATGTCAACTATTTCTTAAGGCATGATTTTTTTTTGAAAAAATGTTCTTAATTTGAAATGGTGTTGGGAAAACCCCCTCAAATTTAGGATAGACTTATCTTGGGACATGCGGATGATACAGAACAGTCTGAAGTACACTGCTCTTTTTCATTCATTTAGGTAATCTGTGCAATTTATTACAGATAAAACTTCCAAATAAAAAAGTAGTGCAAGGAGAATAATCTCTACTTCTAAGGATGGTCTCAGAATTTCATTCTGGAACTTATAGGTGATGCTGTCAAAAGAGCACAGACATTTACATTGCTAACATCAAAATGAAACAAAAACCAGCTCCGTAAAGATAAATAAATGAACCAGGTAGAAAGAAGAAAATGAATGATGTAGGAAATACTTGGAGCCATGTATCCTACCATAGTATTTTCCCCTCAAAACATATCACCTCTGTGTAATGTCATCTTTCTGTTGTTAACATTATTAGAAGAACAGCAACAGGAGCAACACTGATATTGCTGATGTCTGAGGAGCTGTTTTTGTCTAGATTAACATAGGAATGATAGCAATGAAGAAGAGAATGACAGATTTGGTGGCACAGTCACAATCAGACTGTATCAGTGCCACGGCAAGTAAAGGCAAGTAAAAATTCTGTTCTCATCTGAGCTCAAATCTTGAAAGACTCATTTAAAGCCAAATCCTTTGAGTGTATCCATTTAATCTGTGAGACCCAATAGAAGACTAATTTGAATGTACTGCTAATCTAGAGATCTCTAAGCATAGGAGATCCCCACAGGGGTTTTCTGAGATCCTGCCTGACATGGTGGTGCTCACGCAGCTTGCTGTCTGAGGGGCTGTGCTCCACATTCCCACCTTCCACAGAGGCGCAAAACTGCTTTGGGTTTAATTTGGAGTCAGACTGTACAGCATGAGAGCCTGGGCATAATTTTGGTTTTTATCTTTAGAGCAGACAGAGAAGGAGAGCCATCCCAGTGCCTTGGATTAACTTCTCTCTTAAGTAGAAATCAAACTCATCACTGTCAGAAGGAAAATTTGTTATTCAGCTTTCTGAGAACTTCAACCCTTTCAACCAAAACTTCCAGCTTCCTTGAGTCGGTTGCTAGTGAGGAAGTAGGACTTTGAGGGAAGCAGAACAGCCTCTCTGAATGTGCAGTTTGATGTGATCAGACTAAGGAGAATAGTATTGTTATTATCCAAGAGCTGAACGTTTGAATTGCCTGGCACCACTTATATTCACATGGAAAACACAGACCTCTAAGGCAGTGAAAAGACTCTGATTTTCTGAAAGAAAAATGCCAGCCCCAAGCATGTTTCTTCCCTGATCATTTCTGTAATTTGTGTTTTTATATACTTGTGGAATATTAAAATTCAGCTACTTAAAACAAAATGCTCACTCAGGGTTTTTTTAATGATGCTTTTTCAGGATGAATCTCAGATTGAAAATGAAAGCAAATACAGCATCTTTACCAATTCCACTACCTTAGTAAACAAAAGAGAATGACAATTTGCTTTAGTCTTATTCTTAAATGTTTTTCTTGTAAATATGCTCAGTGTAAACCAAATCATTTATGCCATAGAAAACAGCAAAATGAAAGACAATTCTTTCACTTCATTCAACATTTTTATGGTATTTAAATATGACAATCCTGATGCAACTCAGACATAATTGACTTTGCTTACAGACAAGTCAGCTTTTGAGATTGTCTGGAGTGAAAGGCTTGTCACTAAGGACAAGTGCCTCTCCAGCATTAAACAGATGCAATGATTGCCCAGCAGGGTCTCACAGGTATATCAGGAGCCACATAGTAGTGGGGTCACTGCTGAGATCTGAACTGACTGGTATCATTCCTCCCTTACCCATATGCCTTCTGTTCCCAGTTTCAGGCAGATCCTTGGCACATTTTAACATTACAGTTGTCCAGCAGTGAGAACAAAATAAGGTGTTTTTTTCTTCTTTAACTCCTCTTGCTTTCATTTCCATGGAAGATGACATACTTCTCTTCCTGTCCTGGCTTGAGCAAGGCCAGCAGCCAGCAAAGCAGGGTAATATGAATCTGGTCCTGCAGAGTCTGAACATGCAAATAAATGCTGTTCTTTGATCTGTGCTCAAAATGCAGGAAGAAAACAGATATATTGTATGTTATGGTCAGCACTAAATAAGCCAATTTTTTTCTTTTTTTGGGGTTGGGAGGGGTGTTGGACCTTTTTGGTGTAAGTAAAACTAAATTTTTTTTTTTTACTTGTTAGCACGGATACTTAAGAACTAACTTACCTTCCAAACTTTAGCAGAGGTGGTAAAAAACTTTGTATAACTTCACTATTGAGCATCAGTGCTCACTGAGTATTCTTTCTCCTGCATTTGGTTGGGCATCCTCAGCCTCCCACAATTCCAGGTTGGAGTGAGACACTTGCTCAGGGTTTGCTTTCTTCTTCCTTTGCACCTTGCTACTACTCTGTCTTTGTAAGTCATCTCTGTGCTAAATAACAACAAGGATAAACTGTATGTTAAGTTTATCATGAAACCTGCTGGTACAACCATAATTTGTGCATCCAGCCATAGACTGCATTCTAAATAATTGTCCTTTACTTGACTCTGTTTTCACCAGTCAGCCTGCAGCTATGTATTTCCTCAGGAATTGTTCACATTAAAAATTACCACACGGTTAACTAATGTTCTGCTTAGCATTTTTGCAAAGAATAATTGACATAGATGCACAATCAATGTTGTCTATACCAACTTAAATTTAGCTGCTTCAGCTCTCATTAATGCAAGAAGTTGCATAAAATGCTATATTCTGATGGTAAAAACTTTAATAAATGAAGCACAATTCTGCTCTTCTTCTATTTTATGCAAAATAAATGAGGACTTGTTCTGTGGGGGGGAGGAAGGATATATTTTTTTTTCAGAAGGGGGAGGAGATATAAAGGAAAGCTTTGGAAGAGCCACATTCACGACCAAATTTTCAATGAACCTCTTTTTATTTGCTACTTCTTTGCCATGAAATTTGAATTCTATTCCTTACTTTTTAATGGTTAATCTATTTTAAAACTATATAAGCTTAATTGTGACATATGAAAGTTCTTATTTAGGGTAGATTTTTAATTTGATTGCTGTCTTCCCTGCTGTGTAAATAGTCTCTTGAGAGCAGATTTTTAAGAGTGTGTGTTCTCCTTTACATTTCACTGTGTAACAATTCCTCTTTACCCATCCTCTCCATCCTCTGAGCAAGCCAAAAGCAGACAATAGATACATACTAATGGAGCTGTGTACTTGCCATCTGTAAGAGCAGCTGCTCTCCTGCATCTGTACAATATGTTGGAACTGAGAGCTTCACTAATCTGCATAATAAGGAGAAGGCTTATCCCACTCTAGCTAATAATCGCAAGCAATCGATGCACTTCATTCCCTCACTGTAGAGCACAACAAAGTTTCAATATGTTTATATATTCTCCAGATAAACAGAGGTCAAGCAAAAGAATGGACTGCTTATTCTGCCTCGAGCGAACAAAAAAAGGAAAAGTTAAAAAAAAATCCTATTTGCTGTCATTTTTGAAACTGTTATCAACAAAACTAAGTATAGTATTTTTATTTTTGCAATTCAAATGGAAAATTAAGTTTCTTAAGAACCAAATTAAAATATCAGTGCATTCAGTCAAGCATAGATTTTAAGTTGTCTGTAGTATTGAGCATTTTGGTTTTGTACTGTGACCCTTTTCCCTAACTCTGACTCCTATGAAAACACTAAATGAGCCATCCTGTGATTTCCTCACCCTACGTAGCACTGAATATAATCCAACCAGAGAAGTGCTGGCAATTAATTGCTCTTGGTACTAACTCATTACAAAAGAGACCTCATGGCTGATTGTACACACATCCTTCTCATAGCTATTGTGCACGTACAGAATTTGATATTCACAGCCATTGTAGAATGGGAATTCTGCTGTGACTCCCATATTGGCAGAAATAGCTGCAGTGCTGTATTACACTGAGGAGGAACAGAGAGCAGGAAGGTATGCTGGGAGTAAGTGATAAGCAATATTTATTTTCATTTTATTTACAACACTAGGATGAGCTGTGCATCTCATCTCTACCTGCATCCTTTAGGCAGCAATATTGAGAGTAGAACAATGAGAGTGATTCCATGAAGGAAAAAGAAACATGAAATGTGAAGGTAGGAGAGCATCTGCATTCATTTTATAAACACATCGAAATAAAAGAGATTCTTAGATTTCTTAGAAGATGGTTGCGGTTGTATGCTTTGTAGTATTGACAACTTACTCGAGATGAAAGAAAGGGGATGATTCTGAAATAGAATGGAAGGAGGCAGTGCTCACAGTGCCAGGTCAGCATACAGTTGTTCCACGCTCCGCCCATTTTAATGGTGGGCAGCCAGTTTCCTTTCCTCCTGCAGGAACATCCTGGTGATGCTCATGGGGCTGCCTGGAAAATTCCCTGTTCTACCATGCTGCACATGATAAAAACTGGTGCAAGAGAAATAATCTGCTGGCAAGCTTGCAGGTAACAAAGTAATTCTGAAAGCCTTTTTGTATAGTACTGTAGAGCTAGAAGAAGGACAAACAAAACTTGAATGACATGTTTTGGTACAGTTATGTTGGGCAAACCACTCAGCTAGCTGTCTGGAGAGACCACAAGCAACATGCACTACAATGGATACTTAGTGCAGTGTTGCTGAAGATACATTTTAAGGCAAAGTACAATAAGCACACCTTGTTATTTCTTAACAAATGAAATACAGAAATAAAAAGATGTGATGGTTCATTCATCCTCTGAGTTGGCTGTGGTCAGTGTTTTAAATCACGCTTGCTCTCCACTGCCTGATTCTACTTATTTTTTCAGTTAGTACTTGGAAAACTGCATGGCGAGTAGCATGATAAAGAAATGTCCTTTTCATATGTATCTTGTGAGCTATGAATGGTAGGAAACAAAACATTTTAAAATACTTAATCACAAAATCTCTAAGCAAGGTTCCATCTGGAAAACCATGGGGAAAATGTGTAAAACTTGTGTGCATGTGTGCTATATGCAACCATTTATACCCAAGTAACATTTCAGCTTCAACAGAGTTGAATTTTTATGATTGGGCTGGAATCAGTTATGTCCCTCTGAATTTCGGTTGTCAGACTAAGTCATTTCTCTTTTGGAGCAAATATATACTTCTAATTTGGCTAGAATCTCACGTCCAAGTCAATACATCATTGTCTTTTACTCACCCCAAAAGTCAGAATCAGCCCACGAGTACTTGGTAATATGGTGTTGGTGATTCTGGAGTAATCATACTTGTGAGAACTCTTGTATTTGCCAGTGTGCAGTCAGTGGGTACTGATTAAATGACAAAGAGAATTTTCTGAAGAATTGAATGTACACCCACTCCACGTACAATAACTGTTTAATCAGAATTTAGTGGAGGAAGTTAAATCACATCATTTTTCCCCAAATCTGGGATTCTGTGGCACCGAATACTTTATTTGTAGTATTACAACTTAATGTATTGCCTGTAATCCCATAGCCATTCATATCACGAAGTAGCATTAGGCTGACCATTTTTACATTTTGCACCGTCTTCATGCTCTGAGCTCTACAAAGTGAAAAGAAGCTTTGAGAAAAGTCAGACCCTGAGGATTTGGAGGTAACATCAGATCCATCCACCTTCCCCCTCACTGTGGTCAGCCAGGCTCTTTGCTCACATCACACTGAAAAAGGAAACAGTGGCACTAATGGGGGAAAATCAACACAAGCCAATGACATCCCCAGATGTCCAGCCTCCATTCGGTGGCTGACAAATGTGCAGCAGATGGTACGAGTGCTCCCGGATGTATTTACGGATCAATGTGAGAGTACGTAAATAAATAACCAACAACAAATGCAAGCCACCTACCTTACTGTCGGTGCCTTGGTGACACTAATGAGGCTGACCTGGCTGGACACATGGAGGAAAAATAAAAGTGCTATTTTAAAATTTACCTGTGTCGGCGTGCAGAAGGGAAATGCCAAATTCCCTGTTGAGCTGCCTGTATCCTAGGACAAGCCCCTTTCACTCTTAAGGAGAAATTCAGAGGAGTACATGCATTAATCAGATTATGGTCACCTTCTCTGTATGTGCAGAGATGCCACCCTGGTTCAGGGAGGATCTAACCTCTTCCATCCTCCATACATACAGGAGTGCTGAGAGCCTTGCCACATCCTGTGGGGTGACTTGTGGCCATTACTTGCTGGTTGTTTTCCCTCTGCAGCAAGTTCTTTCTTATTCAAAAGACTCAAGACGAAGAGCAAAGTATGTCTGGCTTTTCATTTCCCTGTACAACATGAACGGTGGTCTTACTGAAGTATTAGTGGGAATCAAACCGTATTTCCTTGTGAAGGAGGTGAGGGGGCAGCTGGGGCTGTGGGATATCCCCAGGGCAGCCAGCAGGCTAAGCCCTCAAACTGCTGTTCCCTTGTCCCACCTGGCTGTGGTGCTGGGTGCTAGAGCAGAGGGAGAACTGATTTGTCAAAGCAAAGGGTTTTGCGGGATTCAAGGCTTACAGAAGTTTTGTTCAACCCAAAGGCTAATCCAAAAGGGTGAAAAAGATCAGCAGAATGTTTTCCAGCGATATTATTCTAACAGCCATCATTATGATGTGCTCTATAAACAAAAGTGGGCACCACATATCTGTCCCTGAAAGACCTCATAGTCTAAATCGAAGTCTTGAGGCTTCCAGGCATGTGGAAGTAGTGCAGATATTCCCTCACTGCCCTTAGAAGCAAACCAGCCAGCCTCAGCTGCTACTCTATTCTCTGCTAGGTTTTGGTGCTGAAGTTAAATGTATCTCTTCTAAATCACTGGCATGCACTGGTAGGGTCAGTGCTATGCCTGTTACATGTGAGATGTATCACATCTGTGAAGCACTTTATTAAAGGCTGTTAGAAACATTATTCTCTGGAAAACTTGGGTTGAAGGTCTTGCCCAGTGAAGAAGGTGACAACAAGCTCCTCAGACAAACGAAGTATGGTTGAATGAGAGAATGTTTTGCAGTTGCATAGCTACCAGCTAACTACCAGAAGCCTGTTAGAAATAGTCTTTGCCAGCAGCCGGGTGTTCAGCAGAGGTATAGCCACAGGCGTTGTGGTGGTCCTGGGCAGCCACATTTGGTGCTCTGTTTCTACTTCTCCATTTGCCAAGTGTGAGATAGATGTTTTGTTATAGGGGCAGTGTGGAGTTTGGGGCTGAACTGGTACTGTGCTCTGGATTTATGAAGTGCTGGACCATACCAAATTTTGTTGTTGAGTGAAGTTTGCATTTGCAAAAAATTAAATTTGTACAAAGATTAATTAAATTTGCTGTAGTGCATACATTGTGTATAAAGCTGCAGAAGGACTGCAGTGGATATATAGGTACTGTTAGCTCCTCTGCTGGTTCAATGAGGGTTATTTTCAAAAAATGAAATGGATATGAACTGAGATGAATGCATCATCCAGTGCTGATCCTGTGCTAAAAAGTTGACTCCAGGTGCACTTCACTGACATCTCTCATACTAAAGTCTACTTACTGGTACCCTGTGTAAGAAAATAGCAGTTAGTGTTCAATGTTGTTGAAGAAAACAAACAAATGCAATCACATCGCAATAAGTCTGACATTGCCAAAATTAAATGCCTACAGAATAGAAAGTATTTTTTCAGTTCTACAATAAGCAGTGTGTGCTTACAGTAACAGACACTGGCAAGTCTTTAAATTGGTGTTGGAGGTTTGCACTCAACAGATGACTGAAAATTCTCGGTTTAATAAATGTTGTTACTGCCACCAATAACAAAAATCAGACCTTCTTGCTTTTGACTTGGAGTAAGAAAAAAATACAGAAGGTAAGAAAGACTTAAAGACGTTAAATAATTGGTGAAGTCAAATTAGATTTTAAAATACGGTGGGTTTCCTGCCTATAAATGCAATGGACCATTTTTTTCCTCCTTTACATCATTACCATGCCAGCTGAAATAAATGATGTTACTCCTTTTAGTCTATGATACTGCAGCGATGCCATTTCACACATCTGAGTGAGAGCAGATTTTGCTTGAATAAGCCTGTTAAAAAAATTCCTTGTTTTTGTTGTATCGATGTACTCTGCGTGTGACAGCACAGCAGGTGGCTGTATCGAGGTGAACTCTAATTAATTCAAATCAAAAAGCGAGACCCAGCTAACAAGCTCTACAATTAGCGAATTACATCAAGTGTATGCAAGCATCTATCAGCAAGTGGCTGACTGGCCACCGGTGTCCTCATGGTAGACCCAGCCAATGTGTTATTCATGACTGCACTGAGTGCTGATCCTCTCAAACCAATGGGAACTTTGTGGGGTAACTTCCAAGCACTGCCACCAGCACATGGCCAGAATCCCATCCCATAGGGGCAAAGCACCCGTGGCAGCCAGGAGCATGGGATGTAGACTGGGACGCTTCGAGCAGCATTTCGTCCTGTTGCTGCCACCAGCACTCTGCTATGAAACAAAATTACCCATGAGAATATGAGATAAAATGGGTGGTCTTGCTTTGTTACTGTGAGGGAGTCTGGAGCCGTATGGCGTATTTATGAACAGTGCAGCCTTACGCCTACTTTAAAAGCCATGCTGCAAGTATTTCACTGTGCTTTTCAAAGTAGCTATAAAACATAGGAAAGGCTTAGGGGAAAAAGATTCTGCTCCCACAGTAAATCAAAAGTGAGCAGACAAAGGTCAAAATACCAAAAGCCACAAGAACATTAACACTTAGGATATAAAGATTTCCTAAGAAACTAATGCTTGCTCTTTCCCCAGATAACACAGACACCTTATCTTTGGGAGTTTACAAAATGGAGCCAAGCTATACAAGTAACCACTTAACTGAACCGAGGCCTGGATCTTTTAGCAGTCTGCAGTCATTAAAGCTCTCAGAAAGTCTCCCAGGAGCCAATGTGCTTGCTTAAGTATATGCTGTAAAAGGTCCCTGAGATTTACAAGGAACCGCTCCATGCTAAGCTAGGCACCATCTGATAAACAAGCAATTTTAGCTCCAGGCTAAATGATGCTCTTTGAGGCTTTGATTTACAAGGCTGCCGATGATATATTTGTAGTTCTAGGGTAGGTTCTGCTGTGGACCTGCTGTGATTACTCATCCATGAACCAAGTTAGGGCTCAGATCTTCAACCAAGAGGTCAGAAAATTGTCAGCGGAGTAAGAAATGTTTGATAAGGTTTATTTAGATGCTAACAGCATTAAAAAAATAAATTAGGCAAACAGTGGTGAACAATTCTTAAGCTTTCTAGGGACCAATTTTTTTTCCCCCTTTTTTCTTTTTCTTTTTTTTTTTTAATATTAATTTAAAATGTATTTTGAGTCAAAAAGATATGAGAGTAAGTCCAGAATTGACTTTCTTGACTGATTTTACTTTCATTAGGTGATCTTTTGGAAAGAAGAGTACACTTAGTTTAACACCTTGAAATAGAAAGTATTAACTTGGAGTCTATGAAATTTCTCAGTCCTGTTATACTTATCCAAGCATCTAAAAAAACAGCCTGGAAACAAACAACATGAGATAATTCATGTAAACGTAAGAAATTTAGATTAAAAACAGGCTCATAGGAAGGAGAGCAGAACCCAGCATTTCAGGAATGTCTTGCTTTCATCGTTCTTCACCGCTCCAAGACCTGAGGGCCCAAACCTGCGTGCTGCTGAGCACCTCCTGAGAAGTGGTGAGTAGTAGCTTCAGCTGCTGCTAAAAGCGGGGATTTCTTAGAAGCTCCTCTAATTTTGCTCTCAGAAGTACACAATTCATAGAACTGAAAAAAATAAATGGAAAATGTGATTTTAGCCTTGCTGCTACGACAAGACCAAGCCTTGTTAAAGGCAGTATAAACACAAAAGCTTTAGTTAGGGACAAATGCAGCATCAATTTATTGCTTTTAAACATAACTCGTGTTTTCTGGAGTTTAGAAATGTTCTGTGGCACTAACAGTTGAGCTTGTTTAATTAATGTCACTGGAAAATGCGGGAAAATGTTTTTTGTTATCTCAAAACCTCTAGACAATTTACAGATGCGTATTTAAAATTCTGCTATATTTTTCTAGATGGTTTTCAAATTTAAAATATTTCTGTAACTTTTGTTCTAATTATTTCCAAAAGTGCCTTGCTTTTAAAGTGAACTCCACAAATAACCTTATGAATACCTAGTTTTGTTTTACGTCTATACCTACCTAGCTTTGCCTCCTTTAAACACTTTGTCCATTAAGCTCTTCACTTTGCAACTGTCTCATGACATGCAACCCACCACCCTGCCTTCTTACAAAGTTCAGCTGAGGTTTATGATTTCATAACGCAGAGGAGGCCTTTATCAAATGGTTAAATGACTGTAAGAAAACAGCACACTGCTCATGGAGGAGCCTGGGACGCAGCGGAAGGGGCTCCTGTCAGATGTACTGTGCTCCTTTTTTGGGGGCACACATAACAAGATGTTTGCATTTTTTAGCAGACACTGTGCAAATTGTGCACGCTCTGGGCAGCACTGTGTGGCCCTTCCTAGTGGCAGCACTCCACCTGCCCTGCTTCGTACCAGCATTAATGTTTTGTCTCATCTGCAGATAGTGTGTGTGATGCACACCGTGTCAATAGCCTGATAACGCAGATGTCCCGTGGGAGATTTCCACTTCACAAAGCTTCCTATTGAAGTTCTAACAGCGTCAGGAAAATGGCTTTTAATTGAGGCAGCCTTGATGCTGTGCACTGGCTGCCTTCCAGTGAGTGCTTGTGTTAGTCCTGGGACACAAATGGGATTTACAGATCTGCAATGAATGGTGCATACGTGGAATCATAGAATGGTTTGGGTTGGAAGGGACCACTAAGATCATCTAGTTCCAACTCCCCTGTTATAGGCAGGGATACCTCCCTGTCCATGTTTGTTACATGTGTAATGGATGTGGAAAATGGTACCAAGGTTCAAGTAACAATGTAGGAGATCACTTAAAGGGAGTTTGAATTTTGAAGCAGTTCATAAGAACACTATTGGTTAATTTAATAAGAACAAAATTGGTTAATAGGTTTCAAGCCTATATGTAAATCTAAATATTTCTTTAGTAAGATAAATGTTACTAGAAAAATAAATGGTTTCTAAAACACAGCTTTTACTGTCATCATTTTTTATCTGTCTTTTTATAGAAAGGATCTTTGTGGGATCAGGTTCTCTAAACTGGAAATAAATGCCTGAAGTCAGAAGTGGAACCTATGAGAGAGCCAGTACCAGGAGCAACTCCGTGTAAGAGATCAGAGATGGTTGTCTGTGGCATTTCTGGCAATGACCACTAACGTTTGGGCTGCTCCTTGACATGGCCTGTTCCACTGATGACCACCCAAGCCATATTGGTTTGTGTATTGAGTATTGGTTTCCCTATCCAGTCTCAGGGTGTCAGACAGACAAATAAAAAGCAGATTGTTTCCACCCTACTCTGCTGCTGGGGCTTTTCTCACCCCTGGAGGTGGTCTTTGAGATCCTCTGGCTTTGTCCTGGTTGCCAAGGTCAGATGAATGTGGAATCCGAATCCTCATGAATATCATTATGCCCCAGAATTTTCCCAAATTCCAAATGCCGGGACCTTTTCCAGTCCTTTGCAAGGCTACTCATCTTGAAAAATAAAATAAATTGGCAAATCTCCATTCCAATTCCAGAAGATAGAATCCAGGCAGCTCACAAAAATGTGAAAATATGCAAAGTAAACAGACTGTTTCTGACAGTAACAACCCTGCAATTGCATAAAGCATCATCAAATTGCAACATGCACATATTAAGCTTTGAGAACAACTGAATTCGCAGTGACACATTCTCTGCTCTTGAATTCATTATCACACATGCTCAGCTTGGAGATTTGCAGTATTGCACATTGTTCTCAAAGGCGGTCTCCAAAGGAACTCTCTATTATCAAGGTAATCTCATTTAGGTACAATTTTCTCAAGTTCTTGGTGAGCTGTAGGGAGAATTGTAGCAAGGGTGGGGCAAAAGGGTACCAAATAGAGGTAAGAGCACTCAAGCCCTTCTTTTGGTGCTGCTGCCTGGAAGATACACAGAGCAAATCTGTGAGAGGTATACTGGAAGGAGCTGGTGAAGGGCTAAAAGGATGTGTACTGCAGTGTCCTGACACCCTGCTATGATCAACTGGGCTGATCCACATGCACTATTCCCTTTATGATGGATACTTTATTAAGTAGAAATTCTTAGGGAAAACAAAACGAAACAAAAACAAACAAAATCATCTCATTCACTGCACAAATGGTAACAGTAAAAAGAGAGAGATAAATACTTACAGACATTAAAGCTGGGCTGTCATCCCCCCTAATAAACATCCTAATAAATTTTCAGTCAAGTACAAAGAAGTACATACACTATGACAACGATACAGTTTGACTCTGGCCATTCTGCTGGGGATTCCTTAAATCAACATGCTAATGGACACTCTTATGGGCATTTTTAATAGTCTAATATATTATCAGGATGTAGAATTTTCAAGTATTTTTAATTGATGTGGCTTCTGTTAGTTCTACTGGACAGTCTGTTAAAGTATTTTTCCACTTATTCTAAGGAAATATATACATGCAGATGTGCATTTTTTGCTGGTCAGTAGACACAATTAATGCATATATAAATAATTTTTTATGGTTGTCTTTTCCAGAAGTAGTTATTTTTGTTATGTTTAGAATCCAAGAGCTCTCTTGTAATAATATTTATTTAAGGTCAGAATAAAGGTTATGCTATGGTAGAATACATTCTCTATAAAACACACATGCTGAAGCAGCACACAGTTTATTATCTACTTACATTTGTTTCCTTGATCTTATAGAATTGATATTTGAAGATGCGAAAGTTGATGCTCTATTTATTAAAAATAATTTGAGCTGTTAAAGGGTTTTCATTTTTGTTTGGCTTCACTCTAATGTGCTTATTTACAGAACTCATTTCTTCAGTTCTCATGGATGCATTAAATTTCATCTTCCAACAAGAACATTACTTCCTTTCCAGATAGGCACCATGCTGTCATAGCAGGGGCTGCAGCACAGCCACAGCCAATAACAGTTGCAGACTGATGGATCTCCATGTGGTAGGTCTCCCCAGGTCCTGCAGAAGGCGCTCGGCAGAGGGCAGTCACCTGAGCACTGCTCTGAGGGGACATCGGGGCAGTGAGGGAAGCAGAGCTGCCAGTGGGACCAGCAGCACTGCCTGCCAGCATGTGCCCTGCCACATCTTCTCTGCACAGTCAGATATATATATACCTATATGCACACACAAAAATATATATACACATATCCAGCCGCTGCCTACCTACACCTCAGTGCCACAGAGTGATGCTGAGCACCTCTTCTATGCATCAGCAATGGGCAGTCAAAGAGACCCAGGTATGTTTTGATAAGGACTAAGGAATATAATCAGTGTCTTTTCCTTTGCCCCAAACTGTACATTATAAATCACCAGGGCTGACTGTCAAGAAAAGTGTTTTGCTGCATCTATGCTTGATGCTTATGTACTGAGATACCATTTCCAGATGACTGTCTGAGAGGACAGCTCAGATACCCACCGACAAATGAGACTTGCATTTGTTGTAGTATTCTAGCTCCTATTAGCATTCAAGAGGCTTTTTGGCAGTGTACTCGGTGTACTCACTGGGTCTGCAGTGAACTGTTCTAGTCCATGATTCAAATGATTATCAGCAATAATAGCATTTCTGAAGCAATAACACTTCAGTAGAAAGACAAAGACCTATTCAAAGAGCATGCTGCACAGTACGGGCTATATTTTGTAACTATTCCTTCTCACATAAATGCTTCTTTAATCTTTGGGCCAGCTGTGCTCTCGTGTTAGCACAGATCTTCCATAGTGTGATAGAACAAGTATTTAGCTCCATCCATCAATACTTTAGAAGCATACTTGCACCCATGCACCCTCATGCAAGCTTTCTTACAGTGGATGACTTGCTCCTTGGTCAGCAAGTGCCAGCATGTGCAGACCTGTCAGAACTGGGCACTGCATGAGCCTGGTGCTTAGCAGAGCCCAGCTGCAGAGAGGAACCTGCTGTCCAGGAACCAGGAGAGCAGCTGTGCTGATGGCAGGGTAGTGGGAGCAGGTGGGGTGGATTACCCAGATCAGGAGCTACATAATGGCTAGTGGCCAGGTTGGCTCAGGGGTGGTTTTGCTCTGTATGTGAGGGACTCTGTGCTGTTTTGCTAGTTCTCAGGTAGTCACTTCTTTTATGAGGTTTCCATTTTTATCTTTTGTTTGTAGTTTTGCTCTGGTGCTGATAATAAGGGGTGCTTTAGTATGGGCCTAGGGTAAGGGCTCTTGTCCTGTGGGAACTGAAGGGCTGTATCTCTTATGGGGTTTCTGGAAGAAGAGTGAGAACCTATGCTTTTTCCCTTGGCAGATGTCTCATTTTGCTTTCTAGCACTAACTGGTTGACTGACAGTGTTTCTGGTTTGCTATTTGTGAGGTGCTCAGTACTCTCTTTTCTTGTATGCTAAAGAAGGTAGGGTGAGACTTGATTGACTAGCTCAGTAAAGTAAAGCTCAAGAAAGAGACCTGTGAAGTGTACACTAGGGCTGTCTCTGCGTCAGCCAGCACAGCTGACTGAAGTGGAAGCTGTCATGAGAGAAACACACCTTGACTGTTAGTTATTACAATCTATGGGAGATCCCTGAGTAGGTGAGGGCTAAGCCTTGAGACTGAGTAATACGATAGTGTTCCTCAAATGGAAAGAGTGAAAGCACTGTGTTGTCTTTCTTTCCACAGCTGTCATATACTGCTGTTACTTTGAAAACTTAGTTATTTTTTAATTTTTTAATCTTAGGAGGTAGTTATGAAGAAGGCGAATGAGAAAGTGCTCCTGCTGGGGGACATAAAGCTGATATTTTGTTGCCAGGAGAAATGTGTGGTGAGTAACAGGATCTGAGTTCTTCTACTTTGTATTTACTTTCATTTTCTGTAGTAAAGTATGCATAAGTAAGTCAAATGTATCTACTGTTCCTGAAGGCATAATTAAAAACAGTGGGTCTCACAGAAGCTCTTTTCATTACTATTCAGTGGTAATAGATGTTTATTGACATCAAAACCAGAAACTACACCTGAAGTAAAGTTACAACTGCAGAAAAGGCGTTCAAATGCATCAGTTAAAAAAAAAAAAAAACCTCTAAAAAAAAAAAAATTATTTCAAACAGGAGAAAAAATGAATAAAATGGGGAAGTCAGCAGATGGAAAAATGTGCAGGAATTTAAGAGCTGCATAGAAAAAATAAAAATGTACTGAATAAGAAAGGGAAAAGAAACATAAAAACTGAATGGCAGTAAGATAAAAAAAAAAGGGCCAAATTGTCCACTGTTATAAATGAGCACAGAATTATAATTTGTTTGCAAAGGTCTGGACTTTTTCTACAGCAAACTCAGATCATGGGAAGATGTAGCCTAGATCTGTTCTTTTTTAAGTGGACTGAAGTTAGGGTTTGGGTAAGTTTTCCAACCCTTTTCTGTGCTGCCTTACTAGTGGGTATGTGTTTGAGGCCTCGGTGCTTTTAACTGAAGATGAAAAGAGTTATCCAATGAATATCTTGGACAAAAGTTTTCTTGGTATTCATTGAGAACTTTTAGGGTGGAAATGGGGAAACAATGAAGTGATATCCACAGAACACCTGGAGAAACCAGGTGAGTATTTGACCAGAAATACTGCATGCCGCAAATCTGCACACTCTTCTGTGATGCCAGTGATTAGTGATAGAACTTGGGAGGTCTGATTGATGGTTGGACTTGATGGTATTGAAGATCTTTTTCCAACATAAATGATTTTATGATTCTGTATTATGGCATTTGTCCTCATGTTATGACTTTGCTGTCTTTATTTATGAGGAATGCAAAATTAACTGGTTATTGAAAACCAAGTATAAGCTGAAATAAGAATGCCTAATACTGTTTTGGAATACTTTGAGAGGTGAGGGGGGGAAATTCATTGTAGGTCTTAAAACATATTTTGCTAGATCTCTTAAAGGTTTGGCAATCCTGGCAGTAATTAGTTTGTGTAGTAGTAGGAAGGCAGATTCTATCCATTAGGAAAAAAGACAAGTGTATGCTTTCCATGGTATTTATGAATAATTAATCATAGAATTACTTGGGATGGAAGGGACAGCTAACATGACCCAGTTCCAACTTCATGACATGGGCAGGGCTGCCACCCGCCAGATCAGGATGCCCAGGGCCCCATCCTACCTGGCCTTGAATGCCTCCAGGTGTGGGGCACCCACAGCCTCTCTGGGCAGCCTGTGCCAGTGCCTCACTGTCTTCTGAGTAAAGAGTTCTTTCCTAACATCTGGTGAATTGTTGACCCAGTTTACACCAGTGGAGGATGTGATACTATTTTAATGTTATCTCTGACAGGATTGCTGTTTGCTGAAATTAATACTCTCAGGAGATACTTAAACTCAATTCCATTTCTTAACGTTATTTACAACTCTGAGCTTGAAGAGGGGGATGAGAAGAAACCAGATGAAGTCCTCTATTAATCTGCAGGTGTGACGAATGTCTTTTGATCATGAGAGACCCTTGTTGCCAGCTTTGTTTTTGTTAAAAACACTCAGTGGGAAGAGATACTTCAGACGCTTTGTTCTGTTCATGTTAACTGTACCCTTGGTGAAGTCAGTGTAAGTTGCATAATCAGTACCAAAACTTTGATTAGAACCTGTGAGCAGTCATCTCCATTTTCTGATGTATTTAGGAAAATTGCCTGATGCTCTTTAAATGTGCATAAAAAGAAATTCCCAACACAAAGAATTTGTGTTCTTAATGACCAAAGCAGAAACTAAAAAAGGAATGCAGGGAATAGGTTGTCTTTTTTTAGGGCAGAACCTGATTTAGAGGGAGATGCAGCAGTGTGGATGAAGCCCTGAAACTAAGCGGCTGGAAAACCTCTCTTCCTTGAGTCTCACAGCTGATTGCTGAGTCATACAGCCAGGACATAACAGCTCTGTCCTCAGAGCGGGTCCTCCATAAATTGAAATTCAGTCTGATGGTTGCTATCCATTTGATTGATGTTAGTGACAATAACTGGTAGCACTGAGCTGAGGTTTCTTCTCCAAAATATTCCTAGTTTCAAGCATCTGGGACAGCAAGTACACTGTTTTGGATATATAATAAGGAAAGGGGAATAATGTTCAGTATCAGGTGGGAAACTATATTTACTCATTGAAAGAATACTTCAGTTTAAAGAATATAGGGCTTTAGGTGCTGAAGGCATTAAAGACATTCATTTCTACCTTGAGCACCCAGTGAAATACAGAGAATAAGTAGCAGAAGTTGGTGTGTTTAGCTTTGAGGTGATGGTGGGTACTTTTTTGTCATAGAGTGGAAGCACCTTGGCGATTAAGAATTTTTGATTTAGATAAAGAATTAATTGCGCAATTTTCTTTGTGGTGTTATGTGCAGAAATATTTTAGATGTGTTTCAAGCCACTGCAGGCCAGTAGTGGTTGTGATTGAACAAGTTTTTTGAGTTGCAATGTAGTATATAATAGTCATATCTCAGACTGATGAATTGGTTAGGATAAGGAATGTGTATGCATCGTACTTCAAACAATTTAAAAATAGTATTGTGTGGTAATGAACCAAGTTAGTCTCTTCTATTACCTGCCTTATTAGAGTAATAATGTGCAGATCTTGTTTCACAATACTGCTATAACATTTTTTTGACATGTAAATTCACTGAAGTTCTTCAAGTTTGTATTGATTTTTATAAAAAAGAATTGGTTTATTTGACCTACCTTACTTCGATTTTATTTTTTTCCCCTCCAGGAAAATCAATATAATAAAATAATTCTTTCCTGCTGCACTCTTCTTCACTAAGCTCTGTTGAGAACAGTCAGAAAATCTTTCCTTCAATTATTTCAGACTTGTTTGTATTAAATCCTTTCAAAGGGACCCATGTAAATGTGCTACTCTAATAAGGACATCTCCCTATGATAGAAGCTAAATAAAATTTTACATTTAAGGTGAGTAAGAACCAGTTATGGAGAAAATTGTTCAATATATGTTCCACCCTAATTTCTTTTTCCATGCAAAACCTGCTGCAGCTGTAAAGTAGGAGAGGAGTTTAACAATACAGTATGCATAATTCATGCTTTTGGCCTTCTGTCTGCCTTTTTCTGGAATCCTACATATTTAGATTAAGTAAAATTATTCTTGCCTACTATCAATACAGTTTGTTTTCAAGGAATATAATGCAACATATAACAGACACTACTTGGAACAAAATACCATTTTCAGTTCTGCATGACAGATCCTGGCTTAACATTCTTGGAGTTCTGTATCATAGAATAACGGGGCTTTGAAAAGAGTTTTTCTCTATATTGTAGTGATTCGCTTAATATTCAGTAGAGTTTTAGATGACTTTTCACATAGTTATTTTCAAAGTTTTGCCAACTGTTAGTTTTGATTAAAGTTCAATTTTACTGCTGCTCATTATTGATTTTAAAAACAATCTATTACTTCAATGCTTTAGATGTTATTTCCATGACCAAAAGCCATTTTCTGGATGGGAGCCTTGCCTTCCCAGCAAAAGAAATGTGGTTTTTGAGATTTCACCACCAAGTATTTTAAATCTCATAGCTTTTCAAGTCAATAATTCAAATCAACGTGCCTTGAAAAGATCAAGGTAAATTATGGACTCTTGGCTTTTGGATTGAAAGTGCTGGACCTCCTTTTTAGATTGAATTGGTTCTAATGTTATTCAATTTTTTTTTTTTTGCCTACCCATCTTTTGCTGGAAATAGCTTTGTAAAAACCCAAAATGAAACCAACTACAGCTTTGAAACATTAGAACTAAAAAAAAATGTCCATATAATATTGCCAGTTTGTAATTAAACAATATAAATATATATTATACAAAATGAAGTTATACTCTCTAGTTGAAATGTGAATGTTTATCACTTTCCTTATGCTGGTGTTCTGAGTCTTTGTGGTGCTTTTTGAGACTTTTCAGCCTTCAGCTGAGTTCTAAACTTTTATTTAGAATATTATTTATTTATTATAGTATTTATTATATTCCATTCAACAAGGCTGAATTTCTCATTAAGTTTTCCATAGTGAAGCTTTAGGAATAACACTGGCTTACTCATTGCAACTGAATATTTGAATTACTGAGTTAAAGAATAATTCAGATTCTCCCAGTTGCTTATACTGGGGAGCAGAGTGTGTCAGTTTGAGTGTCGCAGCTGGAACTGAGTCTGTCTACAGATGCACCTGCAGAGGTGTTCTTCCCAATACTTTCCAGATGTTTCAGTGCTCCCCTCCTGCTTCGGTTCATGCTTATGGAAAGAAAATGGAAACATAAATATTCCTGCACTTGTAAAATAAAGCAGAAATTCTCCATCCTTGGAGTACCGTAGCTGTTAGTGTTTCAGGCGTTGTAAGCTAGGGCTGGAAGATGGCTGGGAGGAGACTCTCCACTCTTAAAAATGTGAAATTTGCCTTTATCTCTCTGAAAATACTTAACAAAAGACAGGAATTGGTCCCTGATGGTTAATTCACTGTCACAGACAATACCAGCACATCCTTCCTGAACTGTTTTTATTTACCCATACTATTACTTGAAAAGAATAATACTGCGAGTGCAACTTCCCTAGTGGTCTCCTATTTCGATATAGATCTAAAGTCTGAGTTTGAATCAAAAATCCCAATGTGCAAGTTCTCTTGGGTTTGTCTGCAGTTATTTATATGTCCTAGCAAATGAAATCCAGCGCTGTATCATTTGTTTTATGCATTGCAATAGTGTATTTTGGTTGCAACATCCAAATTTCTAGGAAGACTGTCTATGAAGCAACCATTCTCTACTGGGGTCAGGATTGTTTTTGTAGGAACTCATTTATTGGTTTGCATAGGCTAAGGCTTCATAGCAGACTCTGTGCCATACAGCATCTCCTTGACAGTCATAAGTGCTCAGCTCTGTGCATGAAGCTCAGATGTACTGCTGCTTCAAGGAGCGCTTTTGCGGCTGTCAGGTTCCCCCAGTTTGTGCTCTGAACTCCTGAGCTGGGCAGCAGCTCTCCTACCCATGTTCTCTTGAGCATTCTTCCTTCTCTGATAAAGATTTTTTTTTTTGCTTTCAAGGTAGATATCTGTTAGCTGTGAAGAAACTTAAGTATCTGAAAGGTACAGTTCATACTGCTCTTCTTGAAGGTATTGCCTATTGATATAGACTTCTGCTGTAAATATAGAGTAGCACTGAAAAGGGCAAAATATGAAATAGAATTAAATTTATAGTGACTGCAAACAGCGAAGCTTCTTATCAGTGTAATTCCTGATTGCCATCATAATGCAAGTGGTAAAACCTTAGTGTTTCCTATTAATTTGTATGTTTGAGCATATCTCCATTTTAGTTTTTCACTGTCAGCCCTGCACAGTGTTATTCCTTTGATTGCATCAGATGAGCTTTAAGAAAAGGGTTTAGTGAGAACTGTTGGTGATAGGTGGATGGCTGGATTGGATGATCCTGTGGGTTTTTTCCAACCTTGGTGTTTCTGTGATTCAGTAACTCTATGGAAAGAAATGACTGGTTTTGATTGGGAGCAATTACAGACTGTAAATGGAGTCATCTGTTGGACCAAGATGAGTTCTTGGGAGAAAGATTTGTTCTTTGCAGCCTTAAGGGTGGAATTGGGGCAGTGCATATGGGCCCAGCAGCAGAGGTTGGTGTTTGCATCTATAGCTGTGAACATCTTGGAAGGCTTTTGCCTAACAGTCCCAAACTGCTCATTTGAATGTCAGAATTGCAGAAAGAAAACAAGAACAATATTATAACCAAAACAAATACATGTTTACTTAGCATGTAAAAACATTAGAAGGGTCAATTCCTTGCACTGGAACATCTTGAGTAGTTCTTTGTATAACTTAACAGTGACATTGGGATTTGCCATTAGTGACTGATAATGATCTTATGCAGCCTAACACATCTCATGTTAAGGGGTGACTTGCTCATCAGAGAGGAGTATTCCAGGTCATAGCTAAAGATTTTTGTATTGAGTCCTCCACAGTATCACTGTGATGTGGGACTTAGGGCAGTGTCCAATTCTGGGGCAGAAGGAGCACTGTGTCTGGAGCTACTGCAGATGGAGTCAGGAAGGATAAGGTCATTTCTGGAGTTAGTCTGAATCTTGGTCTTGGAGGTGTTTTAGCTCTACTGCCTCTGGTGTACACTTGTTAAGATTTCTTTTTCTCTTATTTTTATTCTGCACTTCTGGAGTTCAGTGGTCTATATTTACATGGAAATCACTGTCATAATTTATGCCACGTGCTTGCTGGATTTAGTACTTTGTGAAGGCAATAATCCTAAGTATGAATAAAAATTCAACACTCTAGGCAGTAGTAGCAGCAATTCTTATATTCCTAATATACTGTAGCATTTTTAAAGGTTTAAAAAAATTGTTTTCAGTTTGCCTTTAAATCGTTTCTGAATGATGGTCTTCTTCAGCTGATTGCTTCCTTGACATCCAAATGACATCCTGTGTTGCACATTCATAATTTAGGGTATGAAATGTGTTGCAAAGGGAAGAATGGAAATTGAGTTTGAAGTTAAATATATTGCTCTTAGGGTAAATTAGCAAGAAATAATGCATACAATCCTAGTCTTTATGTTTACTTAGCACATACACAGGGTAGGAATGAATATATTATATCATGATGTGCATGTTCTTATACATAAAATGGAAACTGTAAATATTTGCTGCTTCGTGTGTGGAACACCTACTCTAAATAGGAATGCTGTATTTAAATATTCAATTTAACTTCCAAGACCAAACCCATCTTGTGTTTTTTACTGGAGGAGTGAGGCTGGCTGCTGATGAATTTGAAGTTCTTCAGAGTTAAGCCTATAATCTGTACTTATATAAAACTCCATTTGCAAAGTTTCCCCTTGGCTTAGCCCTGTTGATGATTGGTATATTTAAAATGCAGCTTATTTATGCTACAACTCCTGTTGGCATGGATGGAATCAAAGCAGGGCATATGTTGTTTTATAATTTTTGCTTTGCAGAATTTTCTTCTACAAACTATTCTGGGGTGTGTGGGGGAACAAGCACTGTGGAACAATATAAACTTTTGCAAAAACTGGTGGAAGTTTGTAAATACGCTGTATTACTCCTCATTGTACCATCTAGATGTCAGCTGGGCTTCTGAAATCAATGTCATCTAGTGAAGCTTATTGGATTGTGAATGCCTAGGAGCAGCTCAGTTTGTGTAAACCAGTGGGTGGTGGCTTTGGTGATTTCAGGAGACAAAACATGTCACTGCCTTGCTGTTGCTGTGAAGGGGGGTGGTATGCAATCCTATTCCCTTACCTTTCATAACCTCATGCTGATACAGGCATTGCTAGCCTGGCAGTAGCTCCAGCAACAGTGAGCCATCTCCTGTGAAGCTGCCAAGGTAGTGGAAGGTTGAAGGGGAGTCACAGGAGCTGAGGAAGGAGTGGGAGTGAGGGAGAAGAAGGGAAGAGACTGGCCCCTCCCTGCCTGTTGTGGCTAGGAGCTCTTGGGTCTGCTCACCAGTTTTGGGTACTGCACTGCGTGGGACATCCGATGGCATCTGAAGGACCAGTTAAAATGCCTGCTTCTTTAATTCACCTTCTGCTCCCTATTGCCATCAGTTGTGAGATGTAGTACTCAGATTTGCAGACTTTTGTGAAGTTGTAAGAGTTTGTGCGTTTTAATGCTTCTGTATGAAAAATGATTGGAGTTCCTTTCTGTATCCATTATTACCTATGTAGTACTGCTACTTTTAGTCCTTGTCTGTTTAGCTGTTTCCTCTTCCTGCATACAAAGGCTTGAAAATGACTGTTTTAACAGGATCATACTTCCTCTGTCTTTGCATTCAGTAGTTCAGACACAGATTCTGTTTGTGATTTGCAAACTCCAGGAGTAGTAAAGAGTGAAAATCTTTTCTTGGATGTTTGCTTTTATCAAGATTTAACTTGTCTTTTTGCCTATGGTCTTTTGTCTGTAGTTATTAATTATAGTCAGAGAAACATTTTCAATGATTAATTGACTACTGCTTAAAACAATAAGGCTGCTTAATAAGCAAAACAGTGCAATCTTCTGCATTGTCTATTTTTGTGGGATCTTCAGTAACAAAGCTCTTATGCACACTAGCAATTTTTGCACTATAAAATGAGGGGAAAAGTTTCCTGTAGCTGTAAGTTCTTTGGACCTCTCAGATGTTGAAAAATATTTTTGAGATACTGTCAGAGTTCTCAAGGATTAAGTTGAATGGCCTGCAGGTAGTGCTGGCTTAAGCTGAAGCCTGATGAGATAGATGGCATCTCCACGCCACAGACTCCTCCCCTAACACTTCCTTTCTATCCGTGTGCTTTCTCCACAGCATGGACTAGCAGAATAAATATTTTGGCTAGCTGAGAGGAGGCATGAGGTTGAGGGATTATGATCTCCCACGTTCTAAGATTGCATACCTTAAATAGCTGTACCTATATATTTTACTTTTCATTTAAGTATTTAGTCCTTTATTTTTGATGGTTTTATTTTCTTCCTTTTCTATGTTCATCCCTAACAATTTATCTCGCTATCTTCCTGCTATTTCCCAACCATCTCTCTTAACTGGGGTGCTAATGTATTAAATATGATATTGCAATGCTATTTGAAATCAGGCAAATTGATTCCGTCCTCTCAAACTCAAACAGTTCAACTCCTAGTGATGATGTGCTCATTTCTCTGTCATTTTGACCCATCTTATTTTGGAACAGCACAAGATGGAGGTGTTTGTAGCCAGTGAGAAGGATGAGATTTTTGTACTGACAGAGACATTTGTGTCTAACACAGTTAATGGCAGCCATGGTGACACCTGTTCTAATATTTGTTTGCAAGCTTGTATGTCATTTTTAATAGTGTTCTCCATAATATGGAAGATGAAGGCACTAATCTCTCCCAGGAAGGTGACAGGGATGCTATTCATTTTCTTGAGTACTTTTCTCTTGCTGCTTTGCAATCACAAAACGAGCCTGATTACATGGTTTAGAAGCATATTTAGAGACTAAAAGAATCAAAGTTCATCTGCTTTCATGGCCTCTAGTAAAGGAGAGATTCCCTTGGAAGCCCTATGAGTAAAATTATCACCATAATAAGCCCAGAGTTTTGTCACTGACTTGACAGGAACGATGGCATCTTCAGGTCCCTAACCATAACCCAGAGAATGCATGTTAAATATATCAAGGAAGAAAACTCCAAATGTACTGTTTTAAGAATATTATATCCATTTAGTTTGATTATCTGCAAGAAGAAAACTGTGGTCAATTGAGTGTAGCAATCCTTTACTGGGCCAGCATATTTCTACAAGTTTACTGTGAAACTCTGTGAGTACAATAACCAACATTTAAATTCTCCTTCGCCTTGAAGAAGAAAACTTCATCTAATTAAAATAAATGACAAATTGTATCACTTAGTGGTAACTTTTTCATGCTGGGATTGTCCTTGGCATCCTTCGTCTGGTTCCTGAAAGTAATTGTGATGTAGGGAACAACAAAATTATCTTTACAGCTGTGCTTTTAGGTCTCTCTGTAAACTTTCAGATAATCCCTAATAGGCTGCAGATGCTGCTGCTTATCAATAAGATTGACTTAAACATCTTAAATCAAACCCTCAATTAGACTAAAATTGGCATTGCTAATATATGGTAGTAATAGGGTGGAAACCTCATTTTGTGAAACAATGATTTGTACTAGTTTGCAAATTAAAGTTTTAGCGTTATAATTGGCCTACTAATGTACTGTTGTTAATGCCTGAAGCAAGTTAAGTTGATCTATTGATAGGCAATAAAACTCACAGAAATAAATTGTGAAAATAAATAAGTTCTGTTAAGTGTGGGTTTTTTTTTTTTTGTTTTTAAGCTAAAGCCAAATAACTGGTTGTTAGAAATGGCCTAAGAGTATATTACTTGCAATGCTTTGTAGCTGTGATGTGGAGGATGGTGGTGTTAAGACTTGTGCTGAGTGTAGCCAAAAAATGATCCATCCAGGATTTTCCTTAAAGCTCTGTGCATTGAGGGTAAGCGCAAACATTTTAATATGAACATCTAAGTATGGTGGATGCCACCAGTATTTTTAGGAAGAGGACTAAATGTATAAATGACGATGTGTTTAAATTTAAGAAGTTCACATGGAGGCCCCTTCAGTCAGGTGTCTGGCAAAAAATTGTCCCTATTCTTGGCATTCAGTGTTGTTGCATTCCAAAGTACACATCAGATATCAGGGAGGACTTAAATCCACAAAGTGATTGTTAATGTGCAAGCCATGATGAGGTTTCCTCAGGCTCAAAAAAGAAAATTGTTTTGATCCTGCAAGGCAGTAGCCCTTATAGGAAGCTAAGAGCTCCTCACTGGGCTGCATAGACAGATCCAGTGAGAGAGAAGCTGTTGGTAGTCCAACAAAATCTGCAATCATCTTTATGTTACCATTTCCCTATAATACAGATCCATAATATAATAAACATCCATTATACCAATGCTGTGAACACTATAGATGTATTAAAGAACATTTTTTGATTAAGAATGTTTGAAATGAGTGCAAGTGACAATATTTCGATATCAGTGCATGGAAGTTGTCGTACTTAAAGTAGTACTCGGAAGAATGAGAAATCCTGATGAATTGCTTTCAGTTTTAAATTTGTATAGTCTTAAAATAGGAATTATTTATTGAAAATGTAATTCGTGTAGTTCAGTGTATTAGTTGTCAATGCCATGTTTAGCATTAAATTAAAAATACTAATCTTTCTGTTGACTTAACATTGTCACTTAATTGGAAGAAACTTCCATTGCAAATCCCTAACATAATGAATTTTGTTGATTATTTTATTTTGCCACAGTTCCTTACCTCAAATATAATAACTTCTATGCTCTAGGTACTTGTACCTTACAATGAAATGTGTTTAAAACAAACAAACAAAACCCACAAAACTGTGGTGCATTAATGCCAGTTGTTTGGATTTCTGCATGCTGTCATAGTTAGCCAGGTGAATATGTGTGGGTAGGGAAGCACCTTTGGGAGATGAGTTATGATTTCATTGAAAAAATGTATTTCCTTTTACAACGTAAGCTGTCCCTCAATGCTGGCAAAGATCTTTCAAATCTTTTTCCTAACTCTGAAGGCAAAATTACTATGGAAGTAAAAAAAAAAAAATTTAAGAAATACGTTTCATTCCCAATAAATAAGTTAAAACATGCAACAGACCTAGCAGAACAGGTGGTTAGGAAATGGGAAAGCTCATACAGAGAGTGTGAAACACACGCTGGTAGACAGAATAGTGAAATAGAGGAGGATACTAAGATTATCTGGAGCACATACTGAAGTCCTTTAGTGCATGCAGGTAAAGAGAAAAAAGAAGGTGGCAAGTATCCTCAAAGGCACTTTCAGGATTTGTTTGTGGTCCGAGTACGGACTTCCAATTACAGAGAATACTGTGAAAAAACACAATTTCTGTTCTGTGCTGGCAACTTGCTCTGTTTCTCATCTGACTCTTTTACAGACAACAGGTTCCTGACTGATCACCTAGAATTTCTGGTCACAGTGCTGATTTCAGACAATTGCACTGAGGTGAAAAAAAAAGTCATAAACCTTCCATCAGTACAAGAATGTGTGAACAGTCCTTGCGGACCTGATCAATGATTCATTACAACCACTTATCTGTCTCTAACAATAGTCTTTGCTACAGTTACAAAGTTACTAAATAAACCTGGAGCAACAAATCCTGAGCAGAAACTGGTGGAAGACCCCTTGTCATTAAACCTATAAATTATTTTGTTTTTTCTCAAATTATTTTGTAAATTTTGCTAAAGTACTGTTAATGTATGTTCAAATAAGGGGGAAACAGAACAAAACCCAACATCCGTTCTGACTTGATTGGAGCCATGTCTCTCCTGGTGGTAGTGATTTCATTCCAGTAGTATTTTGGTTTTGGAGTAAAATTTTCCTTCATCCAGAGAATATCAGTTCTTTACGTTTCTTGAATGTATGGCCTTGTAGGGTTCCATTTCCTACTGTGCAGTCTTTGTAGTCTGTGATGTTATTGGAGTGGCATAATTCTGCTTCAAGGGGCAGGCAGAAACAACAAACAGCCAAGATGCTGGCTGTGACAATTACAGCTGGAAAAAACCAACTCCAATGAAGATAAATCAGGCGGGAATAAATTTCTCATGAGTCCCTTAGAAACTTGCAAAGAGTTTTACTGGCACGCTTCTGCAAGTTAAAATGCTAACATAGTGTTTTTCTTTATCAGCTTTGAGGCAGGTAAATAATGGTGAAGAAGTGATATAAATGTTTGGAGTGGGATCTGGTGTGTGCTAATTTTCTCTCTTTTTATTTGCCCCAGAATTCTCTTATTCAAATCCTATGGGACTAAAGCATAAGGGAAGATTTGCACATTTAAAAGTAGAGCTTATTCTATAAATGTACTGGCATTTCAAACAAGCATGTTGGAGAAAGGAGGTGGGACTAGAGGGAAGGGAGGAGAGAGCAACAGGTTGCAGATATTTGAAATGGTAGCTCAGAGGATTTCCAAATGCAAATGCTGTGACTGTTGCGCGACTCACACAAAACAGTAATAGAAGTGGAGGTGATGAGAGAATGGCTAAAATTAATGGATTGTTAAAGTGCATTTTGGAAATGGGGAAGAGCCATGAAAAAATAAATCGGGGTAAACAAGAGAGCTAAGAGATGCGTGTGTCCCAAGCAGCTCAGTGTGTGCTAAACGTGTGTTCTGGAGATGGGGGGGGTCACCAGTGTTAAATGGTGAAAGGCATTAGCCAAAATGGGGTATGACAGAGGTGCTTAGATGAGGAAAAGTAGGACACAGTGTTTGAAGTAATGAGGAAGAAATGTTAAACATGGTCATTTTTAGATCTGCTAGGCTAACGAGTTCAGCCTGGAAGCTGTCCTTCAGAGCTGCTGTTCTCCAATCTGATGATTAAAATTTTCCAAGAATGTACAAACCTTGTCAATGTCCTAAGCTCATCATGAGCAGGGAACTAATAAAAACCAAGTGATTTCTATTTAGTAATTAAGTGAAGTGAATAGAAAGATGTTAGGTTTGAGATGGCAAACTGAAATGGCTATGTTAGTGTGGCTGTCCCTCAAATGCTAGGAATGTCACTGTTGTCTCATGTGTACCATGTGAGATGAAATCAGACGGGGGGGGAGAACTGTATTAAACACTAGCAAGACCTGTGTTCTGAGATGGAGAAATTACTATTTCGTAAGGAAGAAATACAACCAGAAGGGTTTGTTAAATAGAGTGCTAGAGAAGTGTGGATTTCTTATTCTTCTGTTTTAGACCTGGTTTTTACAAGAATATCTTTTTCTCAATCTGAGTGAAAATATAAAAGAAATAAAAAATAAGGAGCTGAAAAAAGGTAGCAGTTAAAATGTGAGAGTTGAGTACTTCGTACCATTTAACCGTAGGAAGCTGGAGGCTGTATTCAGCCAGCTCTTTGTGTGGGACCTGGAAATGGAGAAGTGTCTGAATGCTTACTGCAGAGTGCATCTTAGGTTTGTGCTAGCTGCTGCAGCTCTTTATTGCCACTTTTACCTTTCTCTTTGTGTGTGTGCAGTATGGAAGTGTGTTAGGGCAGCCTGAAGAAAGCCTAAGGGACAAATTCTACCTTCTGATGCCCTGCTAATACTTAGTAAGCAGGAGTTTTAAGTGTTTTGTTCTAAAATATGAGTTATGGCCTTATAAATAGATGTGCTATGGATAGAATTTTTAAGAAATCTTATGAAACTTCACTGGTGTGTTCTGGTCTTGTTCACTTTGATAATCACGGAACTCGGCAGCCAGAGGGGCAGCCCAGAAGTGTTGCACTGACATGTTCAGCATCTTGCTGTAGTGTTTCCCTGGGTCTGATAATGAGTGTGGCATTCTAGTATTGCCTCTGATGAAAGGAAAGCTTCCAAAAAATACACAGTGTAAATTAGTACCAACTTATCTGCAGGCAGAAATGTTCAAAGGACTGCTAATTATAGCTGTGTGTGTTATGGCTGCGTGTGCTGAGTGCCCAGTTGCACTGCTGGGTTGCAGGTGAGAGCTGTGCTAGGAGGTTGCCTTGGTTTGGGGATGGACTCGTAAGGAGGTGTTGGGCAGTCTATACAAGAGTGTGCCAAAAGTGCTCAGATTCAGATAGCCTTAATCTGCAGAAGTTATAACTTCTGTGCAGACATAAAAGCCTAATCATGCTATCTAAAGTTAACTTATTGGCATATTGGCACTACTTTTGGAAGAGTATGTCTCAAACTTACCTATCATGGATGGATGCACTGCAAGCCAGGGAGACCAAATCTTCTGAACTTCATTTTTTTGCAAGTGAAAGGACACAGCCAAGGCTATAGGAGCTGATAATTTCCTTACTTGCACCTTTTAATAACTGGAAGATAAGCAGCCTTTAATTTTATAGTTTCTCCTTAGAGATGACGTTGCTCCTGTGTGTCTCAGGGTTCGTCTCTGAAGCCATATTGCTTGCAAATGTTTTTCCCAGTTCATAGCAACCTCTGTGTAGTCCTTACTTTTAGTGCAGTTCTTGATACTGCTCTCCATCCTTATGTCTCTTGGCATTTATGGTGCTGCAACTCCCCTGTGGCCTTGCTATGTGCCTGTCTGTGTGCCTGCAGGTGTCTCCTTGTCTCCTGCTTTTATGGCCCTCTCTCGTCTGTCTCCCAAAAGCCACACAGTGTGTGTGCACAAATGTAATTCATACTAAGTACTGCTTTCCAGTTCAGATTTATTTATGAATTTTTCTAAAGTGGGTATTTATAGGTACTCTCTGTTTAATCTTTCATGCAGTTGGCGACTGCTGCTGTTTTGGTGTAGCGCCACAGGAGTAAATGAGGTCTTGAGTGAATAACTGCACGTCACCCTCAGCAGAGCGGTCCTCATGTACTTCATCTGCAAAATATTCATACAACTGGAAAGGCAGCATCATAGCAACCAGCAGAACAGCTGAGCCAGGTCAGAGCACTGGCATCAGAAGGCTTCTGTAGCCATCTCAGATGTGTCTCAGCCCATCTCTTGCACTTGCTTCCCAAGTGGGGGGAACACAAAAACAAACAAAACTTAAATGGTATCAGTGTCTACAGAAATATCACTTCAGCATCAATATGTAAGTTTCCGATCTGTCATCGTCCCATGTCAAATGGTGAATTCTTTGAGCTCTTACTATTTTTTTGTCCATCTATACCACTTGTACTCAACAATTAATCTTCAGTTTGGGCAGAAAGGATTTGTGAAGATTCATCTCTGAATCTTGCTGGAGGTGGGTGAGGGAAAGAGATTTAGATGTATTCCTGAAATGGGAGAGAGAGACGGGAGAAGAGAGAAACACCTTTGGGGTCTGGGAGTGAAGAGCCTGTTCTGACAGGGAAGAGGCCTGAAGAGAAGTAGATATCTCTGCAAGTCAGAGGTGTCTGAGCAGGACTTGGGGAAAATGAAGCAAAACCCAGCCACCTTAGGTGATGGCCAAAACCATAAATCATTCTTTAGTGACTTGTATACAATTAATTTCAATCTCAGTTTCTGAGGTGCATGGGATAGAGACAAGATCTGCGTGAGTTCAAGAGGAAGAGAATTACAGTTTTGACATGCTTTCCTGGCTGACCATTACCATTCTGAAATAGTCCAGACTAGATCTATTCATTTTGCATGGTTTTCCGTATAGTGTGAGGTGCTGTCTTAGTTTCCTACATCTTCCAGGCAAAATGTGCAATTGTCATTTCTTCCATGTGGAGAAATACCTCAGCTGCTGAAGAGTTGAGTCTGGGCTGACATATGCTTGTTCCTCTCCTGAGAAAATACCATCTCCAGAGGGGCAAATAAAATGAAGGGAAGGTGAAAGTTTAATAGTTTAAAGTAGGCCTCATGTCCTTAAACAAATAACTCTCTCAATCAAAAATGCAACAGAAAAAACTCAATCTTTCCCCCTTTTCCATTTTCTGGAGGGGAAGTGAGGAAAGGGAGGAGGAATAAATACTGCCAGGAAAAAAATTGCAGATACATATTTGGCAAAGAAGTCCTTTTTTTTCCTCTCCTGTGTCTCATGAAGTATGAATAAAAACAGCACTCACAGCCAACCTGTTCTATGTTAGCATATCTACTTTTTCCATTATGCTCAGTTTTCTTAAGAAAAAATATTCTAATATAAAAACATATTCAAGTGATGTAGCATTTCAGGATTCTACAAGCTGGACCCATCACCTGTGATTTTTCTTAGCTCTAATTTGCAGAGTGGCGATCTCTTTCCACAATGAGAATTAAATGCTCCCTTGTGAGTACTCCTTAGCTCTTAGGCAGCCACCACAGTCTCTGATTCCCCCGAGGAGCACGAATTGAAAAAGTAAGAGGACCATCTTTATTAACAATGTAATCTTACCATACATAATAAGCTAAAAATTGAGATAGGGCACTTGTAGCTGAATGAGCTGGGATTGGTGTAAGGGTGTTTTGAGCTTCAGTATCATTATAAAATAACACCCTGTAGGTAGATGTGAAATTTAACTTCATGTTTGCCAGTGGTCTATAAATAACTTCTGCAGCTTCCTTTTTAAGCTGTCTGTGCATTTTTGTGTCACTTCCAATTATTGTCGTGTTGGCTGTTTTCTAAAGCTTTGCACTGAATAGAGAAAGCCAAATCCCTTTTACCTTCCAAGAAGTGAAGAGTATGTGTAAGTGGGATTAGTGACAACCAAACCTAGTCTCAAGATGCAGAGGAGTTTGATCCAGATTATGAGTACTCGTTGCATTTGAGCACATTCAGGTCCTTGAAATAAGTTTTCTCTATCTAATACTTGACTTGAGTTTGTCTAATATTGAGATCTTGTTCTAGTAGTGGATGCTATGTTGATCCTCTTCTAATTGCTCCATTACATAAGAAAATACTAGCTTTGATATCTAGCACAAAAGGCATTTGTCTGCAACTTTATTTGTAATGGATCAGTCTACAATTAGTGCTAGACTTGTAGCTGCTGTCATCTTATGGATGAATGTGGAAAAAGTGCTTTCACTTGTTTTCAACAATAGTAATTCCTGTTCTTTGGCACTCTGCTCTTCTCATGGTACGCAGCAACTTCAGAGGGATTGTTTGAATAATATAATGGTTCATTTGCTGTCCTATTGATCAGTGATTCATCAGGGAGAGGATAATGTTTTGTTGTCAGGTGGGTGAGATGGCTGCCCACATGAATAATGTGATTTGTGACTAATGCTGGCTATGGACAGTAAAGTAAAGAAAAAAGTTGAGGTTGCTTTTGTCTTGCTGGCTGTTGTACCTAACTAGTGCTGTATGAAGTCATGTCCACCTGCACGCATTCATCTTTCTCCGTGGCTACTGCAATGAGCACAAAAAGCTTGTCTCATAACACAAGGATCTCTTCTGATCTTGTGGAAACCAGCTTACTCTCTGATGCTCTGTCCCTGTTACCAGGAACCAGCTATATTATTAAGTTGACTAAACTCAATACGCGTTTCATAGCCTCAGAAGTCCTCTCTGTTTTAATAAAAACACAGAAACCAGGTTTACTTGACCTTTTATTTGTATCTCCTTTTTTTCCTGTCTTCTATGGTTTTAGAAGAAAGCTCAGTTCCTTTGTGTCTGCATGTGCTTATATAAGCTGAGAGGGATGAGGACCCTTTGCATGAAAAGAACAGTAAGAAGAGCTTATTTCTTTTACTGCCAGTGGGTTAAGCCCTGCTTTTCACTTGGCTGTTGCAGTAGTGACTTCTGTAACTGAAACTTTAGAAAAGCTCTTCTGTGCTCTGGAGGCTGCTGTTTGACTGTCACTTTTGGGGCTTGAATGGAATCAGCCATTTAAAGATGCTCATCATCCTGGAGGGGAAGAGCCAAGGCAGGCCTTGAGATGCAGCTCAACAGCTTACATCAAGCTTGGTTCATGTGAATCATGAATTAATGTTTAACATATTAATATTGTGAATCTCATAGGAGAAACTACTAATCCTCAGGTATCTTTTCCCATTGTTAATACTGCGTTGCTACTGATGCTTTAAATACCACACCTTTCCACAATTTCTTTTTTTCCCCAGAGATATTTTTGTGCTTGAAGATTTGGATTTCAAATGGCATTCTAGTTAGGACTTTATGACTAATTTCAGAGTTCAGTAATAGCAGTATATTTTTTCAGTGTGTTTATTCCTTTATTCTGATAGGTCAAGTGGAGGAGAAAAACACCTATACATACAGTGCACATCACTGTTTAATGTCTGCTAGAAATAGGACTCATAGAAATGGCCTTTTATGTATCTTCATTATAAAATGATGTTTTCTCTAAATGGTTAAGTTCAATTTCTAAAGACAGGATTTTTATAAAATTTTTTTCCTCCAATTATCATTTACAAAGCTTTTTCTGTGCTTTCAGAATATTGAGATTATTCACTCAGTCTAAAAACCCTGTGTCCATGCATAATTGGAATAATTTTCATCCATTGTTATTACTCATACATATGAGAAAGCGGGCTCAGTTGTTGTCTGTGATCCTTTCTGCTCTTTAGAAAAAGGCCTCAGAAATTACCAGGTCAGTAAGTTCATCTTCCGAAGTTGCCTGCAAGTGCTGTAGTTTTAAGTGCTTGTTTGAAGGTAAGAACTGTATTCTCTCACTGTGTGAGCAGTATCATACTGTGAGATTTACAAGCAAGCAGCTTAATACCTTCCCCAGCATTATCTTCAAGGTATTCCACAGCCTTTATTTTCCTTCTTCAGTAAATAAGGCTGCAAGTTTCACATCGAAGTGCTTAAAATTAGGCTTTTACATCTGTAGCTGGGCTTTTAAATAGCAGTGTCCGCATTCCCAAAAGTGAAACCAGGTTGATTTTGAAAGCCTACAGAAGAATTAGATAAACAAGTCGAAGCAGACAGCTTTGGCTTTATTTTAACCTCAAATGTAAGGTTTTCATGGAGGTATTTTCTTCTAATCATGGGGAGCAATGTGGTCCTCTTCACATAGTAGCACACTCTGAACTAAACTGCTTCTGTGCAAAGAATTGGTGTCTATATGGCCACTGAGCAGAGCTGTCAGATTTTTAATTGCCTTTAATATCTTAGTTATCCCATGCTGGTGCATCAGGACTGCGTGAACTACTCTATAAGTGAAATGGATTCTTTATTCTGTTTAAATTATCTCTGAAGTTTGAATGATTCAAATATGAGGAAAAAAACAAACAAACAAAAAACCCGAAACTGTTGCCACCTTTTAAAACTGTTTCAGCTGTCAGGGTCACATTGCTTAGATCCATGATCAGTCTCTGTGTCGCATAGAATGGCTGGGTTGTAAAGGACCACAATGATCATTCAGTTTCAACCCCCTGCTGTGTGCAGGGTCACCAACCACCAGACCAGTGTCCTGCCCTTTGTGATGCTCAGGGCTGGCAGATTCCCACAGACCAGCACCCAAGGAACAGGGATGGCACCCCATAGTCTGCTTCATTCCTCCTAGACCAAAGCTTGACTTAGACTACTGTACGTCTTCTCGGTGATAGCTGGATTGGATCCAGTCCCATGTGCATGTAACTGCCCATGCTAAGCAGCCCTGTATTACTTCTCTGTGCCAGTGTTCTCTCAGAAGGTAGATTTATGACTATGTTTGTCAGTACTGTGGCTGGGTCAAAATAATAACCTTCCCTTGTAAGCAACAAAACATTGTTATTATATGGAAGATTTCTGAAAGAATAATGTGGAGTAATCAGCATGGCCACTGTACTTAGATGTAATTGCAAACAGGTGCCCTGCTAGTTGGGCACTCCTTTGTTTTGCCAGATAAATCCCACATTGCCATGTCTAAATGAGATTGGCTCAGTGCACGCAGGAAAAGATTCTTGCCAGTCGATTTAATCTCCAGAAAGTCATGAAAGCCCTTGATGTTCATCCCATGTAAATTGCCATTCTTGTTATCTTATAGCCAGCGAATTTAGGATACATGAGTAAAAAAAACCTGAATGTTTGTAGCATGTTTTCAGATGAGTCCACTGTATATTAGAATAAACATCTAGTGTTCCAGAGATACTTAATTTATTTCTCTGAATTAACCTGCAAGAAGAGTTATGCATCTACTTTGTGTCCTCCCATCACTCATTCAGCTATGGAGGAAGTGGCGTTACTAAGGTGGAGAATGGCACTTGCATTCTTGGGTAGCTTCAGCAGGCAGCTTTTCTTCTGCTGCTTTCACAGGGGACATGAGGTAATGGAGAGAGATGAGCCAAGCAGAGCATCAAACCTCATGTGTTGCTGAGGTTGGTCAGAAATATATTACTTGGAAACTGGACTGCATCATTTCAGCACTCACCGGACCATCCATTGCAGTTCAGGAAGCGAAGGATGATATCTGCTGTATTACCTGGTGAGATATTCCCTCCCAGATCTAGGGGGACACAGGTTTTCTGTCCCTTTTCTTTCATTTCGTCTGGTTTTGTCTTGAATATCTCAGAATTAAGGTGTTTCAGGAAAAAATAATAAATTTAAAAGTACTTTTTCTTCCTTGAATATCTCCCCATAGGAAAAAAAAAAATGTTTTGAGTCCTTTATCTGAACAAGTTGATAAACTTAAGGAAGGGGCAACTGAATCATCTGCCTGCAATTGTTTCATTAGGGAAATTAAGAAGTCTTAGGGGTAAGGTGGGGGGAGGAGGTCCTTGCACAGAGGGAGCTGCTCAAAGAACATAAGATAGCTAAGGCTGAGTGGTTCTTGCAGTAGAGGGCTTTGCTAGTGGAATTCCACAAGGCTGTGCTGTGTGTAAGCATGCTTATAAGTGGGCTTGATAAGTGGGGAGAGAGGCCAGGTGACTAAGTTTGTTGTTGATACAAAATTATTCAAGGTAGTGAGGGGGAGTGCAGGCTGTGAAGAATTACCCAAGAATCTGAAGGGACTGTGCCACTGGGCAATAAAATAGTGGATGAAATTCAGTGTAGAGAAACATGAAGTGATGCATGTGGGGGAGAAAATAATCCTAGCATCACATTTAAATGATTGGCTCTGAGCTGTCTGATGCTACTTTGGAGTGAGACCTTGGCTTATGATGGATAGTTCTGTGAAAACATCAGCCTGTGCTCAACTGCAGGCTAAAAAGCAAATCAAATTTTAGGAATTATGAGGAAAGGAGCAGAGAACAAAATGAATACAAACCTTATGCTACCACATAAATCTATGGTTCACCTGCACCTTGGTTATTGCACACAGATCTGACTTGTTCATTTCAATGACAATGCACTAAGACTGAGAAGGTTCAGAAGAAGGAAAAAAATGTAAGCAAAGGGCTGAGTGTTTTGGGTCTCTTACATGGGAAAAAGGCAATAGGAAGTGATGTGATAGAAGTCTACAAAATCAAGAACAGATGGAGGGGTAGATCCATCACTGTCAACTTCAGCATGCAGCTATGGGCCACCAAATGATGCTTGTAGACAAGAGGTTCAGAATAGGAGGTCATCTTCTAAAGTGAATATTATTTCTTGCCAAAGGTGTGTAGAGGCTCTTGGGCATATTGGGCCAAGGACTGCTAGATGTGTGAACAGCAGCAAGCTGGAGAAATCTCCTGAAAAAGTGTTGGAAAGTTTTAAGTTCCAAGCATTACGTGTTTGTCTGCTCTTTCCAGCATGCCAGCTGTTGGTCTCTGAGGTGGAAAGTGCATTTGAGATGAGGGCCAGCAGATCAACTGTTCTTTCTGTGTTTCATTCCTTCTGTGACATGTATGCATGAAGGCATTCCATACACTGAATACCACCAGGACTGTAATCTTTTCTTGTCCATGACTGAATGCAAACATAACAGAAAAAGCAGCCTTGATAGTGCAGCAAGCCAGTTATTCAAATCTAACAAAAGCTGATCATGTTAATGCATTAAAAAAATGCTCAGAGAGCAAATTCAAATGTGATTAATGCTGGAATCTCTGAGTGTATGTTATACGTTAGGGGAAGAGAATGTATACCTCATGAATTTGAGCAGCATTCAAGGGCATCATATAGTTATCGAAATTATGCATGAAGGTATTTAATGGTGGGAGTCAAAGACTTTAGCTGGATCTCTCTACAAATATATTGAGTTGTAAAACTTGGAAGAATAGTAAATACATCTCTCCTTTCTGTGTTTCAAGCTTTTTCTAAAGCCAGCTCTCTATTTACATTCACTGCTTGTTCTGGATATGCATGTTCTTTTCACCATTTATTTATTCAATTAAAAAAGTGAAGTATTGTGAGGAAGAGTGAATAAATGGTATAAAAATGTAATGGTTGTGGTGGATCAGGTTCTCATTCTCTTACTTGTCTTCCAAGGAGCACAGTGATTTACTTGAGCAGTTGTTGCTTGAGTCTGAAGAGAAATTTAATAGTTATGAATGAGAAAAACAAAGCAGTGTAATGTGTATAGCAAATAAGAGAATGCAAAATTTAGGAAGATACAGAGTAAGAAAAAGAGATGTGCACAAGAGTTAAGTGTATAAAACCAGTCAAACCGTAACTGAGGTGAGTGAAGAGTTTCTTTGAATTCTCCTACTATTACGTATTTCATGTCTTCTGTTGTCCAAATAAAAAAGCATCTGTTGAATAAAATAGACAGATGAGTACTGAATTTGCTATTTCTAAACCAGATATACTTGTACTTATTTATTTCTTTTTATACACTTAGGAGAAAAATCATAATTTACATTCTGGGAGAAATCCAAATGATCTAAAATGTCTTTTCTGTTATACAAAAGCATGTGAAAGTATTTCTGGTAGGGGTGAACAGGGTATTGATAAGCAGAAATATGAAAATTTTAAGTGTGAGGTGATTACTGGAGGATTGATGGATGCTGGGAAGGGTCCTGGCCCCAGCATAGCTGCCCTCCTGTTCAGGGGTGAGAACAGGTGAAGGATGGGGCCATATGACTGTGTATGGGTGCCCCAGCAGTGGGGAAGGGGTGGTAAACTGGAGATGGGGATCCTACACTAGGACAAGGAGCACTTATGACCAGGGCCGACACAGGCACCCTTTCTGCTAACTTGACTACTGCCTGGAGAGGTGTGTAGTGACCCCCTGTCCAGCATGAGCTGTGCCATGGGCTTAGTGAGAAGCATCTCCCTGAGACCATGCAGAAATTTTACAAAATCCTTTTGTCCCTTTATCTGAAAGTGTGAAGTGCTGTGGTACCTGTTTTATGCTGGAGGTTGTTGATGTCAAAATCTGAAAGATTATGATGGGCATCCCAGGTGTGGGGGCTGTATGTTAAATGTGCATGGGGAGGGGAAAGGTACAAATCATATGGGTAATTGCTAAAAACATCTAAAAATTGACTGCTAGTTTCTTCAGTGGAAGGTTCTATATGTTCTAACAATATAATTTGGCATTTGAATGAAAAAATAACTGATTAAATATTAACCAATACATCAAATTGTTTAAAGCATAAGTTGATTTAAAAGTCTTACTTTGATGGAAAGACTGAAAGGACTTGGGTTTTGCAGCATTTCTGGGATATTCTACCCTCCTTTGCTTTCATGAGGAGAATTGCTTTACATGTATTAAGCAAGAACTCTTACTGAGTTAGTCCTAAACTTGTCTTCCTGATCTTAAATCTAGATAAAATTCTGTAAGAGATCAGAAGGGCATAAGCTTTTCTCTGTATATCAGTAAACCTATTTTTCCAGCTCTTCTATACCTGTTCCTTGACCATAGAATAGAATCGTAGGATCACCAAGGTTGGAAAAGACCTCCTAGATCATTCAGTCCAACATTCCAATTACTGCCAACACTCCCTCACTAAACCACATCCCTTAGTACACATCTAAACATCTCTTGAACACCTCTGGGGGCAGTGACTCAACCACCTCCCTTGGTAGCCCATTCCAGTGCCTGATCACTCATTTGGAGGAGAAATTCTTCCTAGTATCCAAACTGAACCTTCCCTGGCACAACTTCAGGCCTTTTCCTCTTGTTCTATTGCTAGTTATGTTGAAGAAGAGGCCTCACCACAGTCTCCTTTCAGGAAGTTGTGGAGGGCAATGAGTTCTCCACTGAGCCTCTTCTTCTCCAGACCAAACAATCCCATTTCCCTCAGCCGCTCCCCATAACGCCTCTTCTTTCAAAGTAAACTGCAAGGTGAGGAGCCCAGGAAATGGTGGGGAGTAAAGAACTGTAGAAGTATAAGACCAATATGATGTTTCACTGATACATTTTAGGGAGCTTTTCTCTAGCACAAGGAAATATTCTTGCTGAATATTTCTTTTGAAAAAGCAGAAAGATGAAATCTAAAATACCTCTTGTTGTATATAGATTGCTGGGAAAGCAGGTAGAGTACTTTCTGCTCAGTGTTCATTTATCATCTTTCGTTTGTAAGGCTGCATTATGCTGCCAGAAGTATTATGACCTATTTAAATGCTCTCCTAGAGTATTGCCTAATATATATATATATATGGCTCTGTAGTACCTTAAAAGGTATGAGAAATGGGCATTTATTTTTAAATATGTTGTTAGTACAATGTAAGGTTCCAATGGCAGCTATTTTGTTCAAGAAACACATCAGCTTTCTTTCTGTAAATGATGACTCTAGCTCTAGAAAATATGGGAAGAGGGCTGTTCCAACACTGCTTTTGTGTTAGTATGTCTTTAAAAGCCTTTTAAAAAATTCACTAGTTCTACCAGTCCCTGACAGCCCATGAATACGTTGTCCTTGTTTTGATTATGCAACCCTCCAAAAAAAAGTGGGAAGTATGGGTGTAAAGGAAGTACAAATGCCATTCTTAATAAATACTGGTACTGCTTAGTTACTTCTGAAGGAAAATTTCATGTAAAAGGAAATTATTCTCTCACAGAGAAAGGAAAACTTGAATCTGGCACCAAATGTTCAGTGCAGCAGTGGCTGCAGCAGCAGTCAGCCACGCAGATCCATGACTCTTCAAGCAATTGTTGACTTCTTGAAGAACCTGCTGGGCTTTTCCTATGACTTTGTTTGTCCTTGATACTTTTTTTCTTTTTGTACACAGTACAATAACACTGATAAGGGGGGAAACCAGATGCTTTTTATCTGCAAGAATTAATCTGTATGTTTTCCTAGTTTTACGTGTATTTTAAGATGGCTGACTTGTTAAGCCAACTTGAGCTCCTTGATGCTGTACCACGTTTTGTATCCTACAGCTTGTGTTGGATGAAGCAGCTAGGATAATGTATTCATGCGATCATGTTTTATTGTGCCAATCAGCCACAATGGCATGACTACAGCCTGGTTTTCTTTTCAAGAAGCTTCAGTGCTTCCAGTGGGTTGTTGGGAGTACTGCAGAATTCTGATATTTTGTAGCGAGCTGTAAAACAGTAACTTTGTCTTTGTTGCTTTCCAGTTTAATCTGCTGGGCAGGCTGGAGTGTTTCTGCAAACAGTGTTTATTAAAGATGTTGCAATTAGTTCACAGTGCTTGCTGCAGTAGGGATAATGGCATATCAGTGGGCGCTTTCATTAGATGCTTCTGTTGTGTACTTTGTGGCATCACCTGTTTGGTCATTTTTTGGAATTAATAGAGGAATTGAAAGATTTTTATTTTTATATAAACAGCTCTTAAATACTTGGTGCACTTTAAGAGTGAATTTCTTTGAATGCTTAATATCTCACTGGCTGAGTTAGCAATTTGTGGTCCAGCATTACTTCATTCAAAGCAGTCTGTTCAGAGGTCTGTCTTTACATGCTCCTTTTATGACAGATTTTTGGGGTTACGAGTTTAAGATGTAGACATTGAGATACTGAACAGTAGTGAGATGACTTCTGCTATACTGAGAGTTACAAAGATAAGTGGTCAGAAGGTTATTTTTCCTTTCCTAACTTCCTGCTTCCATTAGAAAAAGGTAGGGATGTTCACCAAGGACAATTGGATTGACTTAACTTCGCAATCAGATGAAGGCGTCAGTTCAGGGCTCAGCATTGACCTGAATACTGGGGTTAGTTCAACCAGAAACTGGTTGTTGTTCCCAGCTGAAAGTCCCTCCCTGCCTTTTTGCAGGGCCCCGTTAACAGTCAGAACTAGGACGTAAAGGTGCTTTCTGAGAATTCCTGTCCCTGTGGTAAAATATTACAGCTGGAAATCTGAGTTTGTGACCTAAATTGCTCTGTTACAAATTTATTTTTATACAAATTTTTTAATTCTGAACTTTGGAAATACCCCATAGATCTAAATGGAGTGAAAAGAAAATTACCTAATCAAAATAATAAGTGTATTTTCTTTTATCTCTTCATAATTAGAATCATTAATGTACAGTAATAGTTGTCCTTGCAGTCCTCCAGGAAAAAATAGTAGTTTATCTTGACTTTGTCTTGTGGCATTGTTTCTCTGCATATCTCAGACAGCAAAACATTAATTTCTTATCTTTTTATTCTGTCTGCTGAACAAGGATCAGATAAATGCGTTCTTGACACCTTCATAAAAACTTGTAAGACATGGAAAGTGTCCTGTAACCTGTTAAACCTAGTATTTCACTGTAGAAAGATGTCTCCAAATGAAATATAATTTCAGAGATTGCTGTACGGAGCTGATACTTTGGTTCTACATGTTTGCTGGATTGTGTAACGTTATTATGGTTAGGAGACAGAAATCAGAGTTCAAATCTGTAAAAAGTTAAACTTCATTATGTTCTTTAGATGGCCCAGTTGAGTGATATGTGCTCGATGTGTCTTTAGGTTTTGTCGGGCTCATAAAGCTTATGCTTTCTTTAGAATCACAAAGCTTGATTTCTACTTCAGCTACGGCCTCAGGAAACAAAACATCCTCAGTGGTTTTCCAGATCTATTCTATGTCACTGCAGGAATAAAACTAAACTTATGGCAGTGACTGCCATAAAGAGTTTGAATGATCCATCTAAAAGCGAACTATTACAGAGCTCCTCACCTCTGTTCTGAAGTCCTTTAAATGAAAGCAAATACATGAATATTGTCTTGGGCTGATGAATGCTTTGGGACCTAAAAGTGAAACTGGAAGGGCTGTTAGTATTGTTTCAGTAGCGTATGCGAAAATGTGTATCTGTGTGTGTATGTATATATATATGTATAACTAAAAATCTACGGTTTTCTATCTCTAGGGACTAGAAAATGCCTCTTGCTTCTCCTAGTTTATTTCTGGTTTGCTTTCTTCATGCATGAATGATGAATAAGGTAGCGGGATCTTACTTAGAAGATGGATTCATGAACCTGCCAATGTTTTCTGAAGTGTAAATCTAAATTTTGATCTGATCTGTCACTTGTGTATTGCTAAATATTGGTGTAGGAGGCACCTGAGAACTTACTGATGCTGACCTGTTAGGAGATAGGCTGTACGCATGGAGAGAGCATCCTTGATTAATAGTCCTGCTGTGACTGTAACGTATCTATGCTGCTGTGTAACTTTCTGGATGCTAGACACTTGTGTTTAATGATATTTGCCGCTTCAATAGAAGGAAAAATATTGCAATGATGTTAAACTGCTTTTCTCAGGGTGTTGCACTGAAATGAAAGGGAAATGAAACAATTCAAATATTTTTTGTCTTTTGTGCATGTTTGCGAAGTGAGGATTCTGGTTTTAGTCTGCATGTGGGCAAATCTGAGTCATCTGTGCCCATTTGACAGGGGCAGATCCTGCCTCAGTGCTGCAGTGTTTCCTCATGAGATGGCCAACCAAGGGCAGTGCTGGGCAGTCATAGCTCCTCTTTGCAGCAGAAAAGCCTTTCCCTAAGTTTAGGAAACTCTCCCAGTAGCCTGAGACTCAAACGAGCTCTGGAACGCAGTTGCCTGATTTTTAAGTTCTGGGTTTGTCTGGCTCTTTCTCTGAAACATATTACTGTCCGTTACCATCGCTGCAGCCTGAGGCCTCCAAGAAGACAGCATTTCGAAAGGAATACCTTTAAAACCGCCCAAAAGATAATTATTTTCACATCGCTCTTAGCAGCGGCTCAGCGTGGAAGGCTATGGGAAGAGCTCAGTGGCGTGACTGCCACCTACTGCCCGCTGCTCAGCACGCCAACACCGGGCCCGGCTGTGGGACCGAGTGATCTGTCAAAGGGAAAACTATTCGTTACACGGGTAGTTTTGATCCGAAAGGAGGATGCAGCTGCGCTTGTAGGTTTTAAGTGTGGTTCGTAGCTTGCGATATATGAATTCCCAGCATGAAAGATGCTGAAGTATTTGAAAGGTGTATTTAGCATACAGAGATGGCAAAAAAATGTTGGAGAAACTCAGTATTTGAATTTCAAACCCCGCAGAATTAAACAAAGAGAAATGTTTGATTTAGAAACCTCCTGGGCTTGTAAAATGGCATGTATGGGTTTTCATCGTATTTTATTTTCTAGCAGTCTTATGGTGCTGGCTGTCAGTTAACACATTTCGCTGAGCATTAATTATGGGATAAGGGGAAATGGAGGTGCTCTCAATGCCCTGCTTCACCAAACGCCCCATCCTGCATTGTGCAGAACTGCCTTTGCTGGAATGTGGCACTGCTCCCCTCCAGCACTTTGTGCAGTATCTGTGCCACTCCAAATCGAAAGGCTTGGCACACTTCAGAGCATTCCGACGACAGCATTTCTGAAACACTGTTCTAAGATCTGTAATCCAGACTATAGCCTTGTACCTCTACTTTAGGAACTATCTAGAGCTTTTTCTATCACTTGGCATCCTGTATCCTCTCATGTATAAGGTAATTACAACAGATAATGTCCCCAAAATACTGGGAGCACAAACGTGACAAAATGACAAACATGAGGTGAAAACTTTATTGCTGTACTAGTATTTATTGATAGGATTAGGATAAGAGGCAAAATAGAGATTTCTTCACAAGAATCATAGAGAATCTTTCAGATGTGCTCACCATAAAATACGTGTGGAGAGCTTTTTATGTACCAGTCTTTCTGATGGCAAGCAGTTTGTTATCTTTGGGGTTTCACTTACACTGTGCCTTTTTAAACTTTATGTACTGGTGATGGGAGATGGATTTAATTGCAATGAAAACTTTTTGCTCTGTCCGGAAAAACCCTAAAGCTCATCCTTCCTCGGCTTGCAGTGCTGATGAAAAGCAATGAGGTGCTGAGCTGAGTTCAGTGGGGCCATATAGACTATTACAGGGAAAAGAGAAAGCTATTTAATGCATCAAAAAAAAAAAAAAAATTGTTAGGGCGCCTTCTATGGAGACAAACCAGTAGCATCTTTGCAATGCTCATATAATTTAATTAGGTAACAGAAAAAGTCCTATGATTCAGGTGACCAATCAAATTATGCAAATAATGAGTAACAAACAACTGCTTGGAGTCAGATGCTTGGAAATTCTCAGCCTAAAATTCCTCCCAACAAAGGAAAATGCCAAATACCCAACACTCTTGCAATAATTATGATCTATCTGTGGGCTTTTCAGAAATGTAGCAGTTGAATTTAGCACAGTCAGTAACTTAGCCAGCTCCACTCATAACTTCAGGGAGGAGTTATGTAAGTGGTGGTGTTTGTCTTGATACTGTCTGAGGATAAATGTTATTTAACTATTCAGAGAAATGCTTTTTGATCTGGTAATATCTAATCTTGAAATAGAGAAAAAAAAATAAAAGTAACTTTCTCTTCTGTGCTTGGTAAGAAACTTTGGTGATGCTTGAAACTTGATTTGGACAACTAAATACAGCTTACGGACAATTAATTTGTTGACTAAACCTTGAAGAAAGTATAGATAGACATGTACAGAACCACTGGGTACATCTAGCAGGGTTAAAATATTTCTCAGAAAAGAATACACGACTTAATAAAACTCTATAATGTATGTAACACAAGTATGTTGTTATAACCATTAAGAATGGTTAAAGAGGTTTTGAATTTACCCTTTTACTTTCGAAATCTTAATGCAAACGAACAAAATCCAGCTGATCGAGTGCTGTTGAGTAATGGCAGGTAGTACAGAGCTGCTGGTTGTTTTACTGCACCTAAAGATGTGTGAGACCCCTCACAGCACAGCCCAGTGCAAGGAGCTCACTGCTTAATTTCACATGACAAAATGAGAATACAAAGCAGTGTAGGTTGTATTAATAAACTGGTATGGTTATTCTGCAGCATCCATCTACCAGATGAGTCAGCTGCTGTTTTGGGGCAAAATTTATAAGTGTATTAGAATAAAAATGCTGTGTTTGACTCATTCTCTGGGACGTGGCAGAGGAATGGCTTTTAAAGGGCACTTTGGTGTCTGGCAAACCTGTTCAGTGCATGATTAGAGGCAGTTTTTCTAAGGAAGAGCTTTTTCTGCAGGCAGGCTTGGGGGGTAGGGCTCTTTTGTATCGGTGTACAAAGTTACCAGCTCGAATTCAGGGCTGGCCGTGTTCTTCAGGAGTGAATTGCACCTTTCATTCCAAACCAGTGCCAATGAATCCTTTGAATGTGAATTGCCAAGAGGTAGCATAATGGCAAAACTGACACGTACTTGATAGCTGTAACCTTATTTACATTGACAGAACCCATCACATTAGAACGGACTATTACTAATATGTTAATTGAACTACCAATTGTCATCAGCCACTGATGCTATAGGTTTTATATAGCTTCAGACAACCAATACGTTATTCAGCAGAAGCTAGAGGGGAAAAAAAAAAAAAAAGCTGTTACTTAAAATATTGGTAAAGAAAGGGGATGAATAAAATTAAGCTGACCTTTTGATAGATGTCTGTTTATTGATTTAAATTCACCATTTTGTGAACAATGTCGAAGAGGTCTGTTAGAATAGAAGCATGTATAATAACATGAGCCGAACAATTCTTATTTCTTTGTGTGTCATTACAGAGATTGAAGTAAGCTTCACCTAAGTGTAGTGATGCAAAAAAAATAATAGTACCCAGTCTGGATGTGCAAAAGCAGAGGAAAACAAGAGCTTCATATTAAAGTGCCTTCTAGGTAGCTGACATGACGCATCTAGTCAGACGTAAATAATGACAGACGGAAACTATCATGAGGTCTGTGAAGCATCAACATGCTGCCATCATTTTCTTTCTAACCTTGCCTTGCCAACAGCTCTCAGACTTACAGGCTGAGAGATCATTTAAAAAGCAAATCCTAATGATGCTGCCCACCATAACAACAGACAGTGAGATTGGCACCAATTTAGCCCAGCCTGGGAGCAGGGCTGGCAGCCTCGCTGCTCAGCACCCACGCTGGGCGCTGCCCTCCTGCCCCAGCTCTGTGCACCCTGGGGAAGGGATGCAGCTCTATAGGCACAGCAGAACTCCTTCCCCTGAAACCTCCTGACTTCTTTTACTGCACTGGTTCATTTGAGTGCAGGGTGCCTGGAATGTGCTTTTCTCTGATGAATTTCATGTGTGTGTGTAGGAAAACAGAGGGAGCAATATGCCACTGTCCCCATAGCTTCAGCTGATTGGTATTGTGGTTGGCATAAACACATCTGTATGTGGCTGCCATAACGTAGAGTGGCAGAGCAGTTTTGCAGATGCAACTTGAGGGGGGAAAAAAGCGAGACACAAAAACCTCACCCCAGTTATCTGTCTTGTCCGGCTCGATAGACTCTATTCGTCAGCACCACCGACAGTAAAACAGTCGCATGTTTCATTAAGGCGACTTCATTGCAAACCACTGGGAAACAAAGCTGATGCGCAATAACATAATGGCACGATCACTTTGCAAATCAGCATGTGGCTTTGCTTGGGTGCTAGCGGGACACAAGGGCTCAGAGAGAGACAGATGACAACGTGGGGGAAAAAGCAAGTGGCTCAGGCTGCTTGTTCCTGATTGTAAACATTATTTTCATATACGGCAATGAATCTTATCCTGTTTGGTAAGCCTGGCCCCAGGCTGCATAACTGTATTTCCATTGTTTGTATGTAAATTAAAACACGACCAAAATTCCTCCCCAGCCCTCCCCATCAGAAGGCTATTTACGCTTCACGGATCTTTCCAGTACTTGAAGCACAACTAAGCAGCTAGCTCAGGTAAGAGACGCTGCCTTTTCAAGGAGGCATTTTAAAAGATTTCCCCACACTCACTTCTGAATGCTCCAAATACTAATGTGGAATTCGTGACTCTCAAAGTAAATAGATGGCACTTAATTATGCTGGTGATGGCAGGTACTGTATAGGTTGATTTCCCAAGGCGTAAGTGAAAAATGTACTATTTGGTCTTAAATTTAGACTTAATAAATAGCTAATTTAGGATCTTGTTCTATATGCAAGGATATAATCACAAGGCATTCATTTTTAAGAGGTTTCATTTATTCTTGTGAGCTTAATTATTGCAAGGAAACCATGAGCAATTTGTTTTTTTACCAGTGTCTGATTTCTGAGAATGGTTATTAAATATTAAATGGATGCATAATTCAGGCAATTAAGAAAGTAATCACACAAAGTAATGTAATGGAAGTTAATTATTACTGCATAAGCAAATAGTTCATTAATGCTAGTAGTTGCTATGGCTGCATTCTTAATACATGCAGAACTGAAGCATGAATCCTCTGTGTATTCAGAGGTACTACGAGTACGGTGCTGCAGAAAGAGTGCTCCTAATGAATGGCGCAAGCAAATAAGGTCATATTGACCTCTGACTTGTCTGAATGCTGTAGGATCATCATTACTTAAGAGAGTTTTATCAAAACCGTGGATGCTTCAGATGCTTATAATCTCTCCTGTTTGTAATGCAGAGAGTGGCTTAAGTCAAGGAAAAGAAGGTAGGAAATTCAGCTTGTTTTAAAGAAGAAAAATAAAAAAATCTCCAGTCCTGTTTCCCCTGTTAAAATCCTACCTAGTGGTGCTCCTCTTGTTAAAAGGCTATAAAATCATTATATGTAACTTAAAAGGATTGTACAATTTTTCAGTACAAAAGCCTAATAGCTGACAACCACCTTGTCAGATTTTGCTCTAGTTGAAGAACAAAATCTAACATTTCCTTGCTAATGTTATTTCCCTAAAGCATAGCACTTCATAAAGACTATTTTAAGTCAAGAGACAGTGATGCAGCTATATTCCACCCAGTGGGCTGCGATGCAGAGATGCTAACCTTACAGCCACGCCGTTCAGCTGGGGATGGAAGGGTGTGACTGAAGGATGGAAGGTGCTAAAACAATAACGAGGGACTTACTGCAACCTCAGAAGTTGTGAAGGCAGAGCCATTGGGGCCGCCTTTTTTGCAGCTTTGAAGATGGGAGGAATGTCACTTGTCCATTTTTACTAATATGGTATTATCGTGATAGGGAAAGGAAAGAGCAAGACAGATGTGCTTGTGATAGAAGCAGTTACTGTGCTGGGCAGTGGTTGCAGAGTACTGCAGTTATCTGCATGCCCACTTCTGCTAGCTGCTAGTTCTTGCTCATCCTAGCCCAAAATGCACCCACGCTGGGCAAAGGGGATGGTTTTACTTGCTAGCTTTGCACTAGTGCTGAGGAAAAGTGGGGTCAGATGAGTTAGCATAGACTGCTCTGAGCTGTCTGAGATGCAGTAGCCCCAAAGGTCTGTTTGGCAAGCGAGGACCCTGAGGTTCACAGTTGTTAGTCATGTTGTCCTCATCTCAGAACGTCTCACAAAAGGACCGTAAGGGGAGGAGCTTGTAGGCACTGGCTACTGCCAGCTGGGTGCTTACTGATTTTTCCAGGGACATTTTCAGATGGTGTCTTTATGGCACTCTATGTATATAGCACTCGACCAAGAGAGGGAATCTGAGGAGGGGAGAGAAAGCATTTTGGTGGCAGCTCAGCACTGTGCGCTGTGGTCTTTCCCAGGAGCAGGGTCAAGCTGCTGGAATAGTGATATGATAAATCTGAAAATAAAGTGCCATAAGACACTGTGACTGGCTAGGAGAGAAAAAAACATTACCCCTTTGGATTTGAAAATGCACTCTTGTGCACTTATGCACAATGACATTTCTTCATTTATTTTTAAGTCCACTCATTCTGTGAAAGTGTTCATTATTTTGAAACTCTAAATGCTATTTCAGAATGAAAACAAATGTTGAAGTATTGAAAATTCCCATGGGACAGAATTTTTTTTTTTAATCAGGTCTAATAACCAGCAATGCAACAGCATGAGCAGTCAATCAAACAGGAACTGAGCCAGCACAACCCCAGGAAAGTTCCTTTCATCCCTTCTTTATTTGAGAAGCAAACCCTTAGTCTTTTTGCAAGCCCTATTAAACGTCCGGCTTTTGCAGAACGTCTGGGAAGGCTTGAGAGTTAGCTGCACAGGGCTGAGTGTGAGGGAACAAGTCCCAGACTCCTGCAGCCCCACAAACAACACCTTGCTGGGGCCATCTGAAGCTCTCCCTCCCCGTGCAGCAGCAGGGTCCCTCTGTGAGCTGCCAGCAGTGGTGTATGGCTCTGAGCCAGCCGTCTGTACTCTGTCTCACGGCATCACCCACACCTATTCTGGAGCCTTGCTGTCACATACTCAACACAAAGGCTGTCCTGGTGCATAGGCTGCTGGCTGGGGCATATTTGCACCCAACTTATTTCAAAGTGAGGCCCTGCATGGTACTACCACCCAGGGGAGAAAGAGAGCAGAAGTGGCTTTTTGATCAAGCAGTGATCCAAAATGATAACTCAGTCAATAATAAGTGTCCCTTCCAGCATGCACTGAGTGTGCCTCTGGGCACTGTGTTGCTGCTCCCTTTTGGGAAGAGTTCTTGATCTAAATCATACATTTCTGGGTGGCTGCCTTAGGAGCTGTCATGATTGCATTGTCATTGTTTTAATTGTCAAATGCACTGCTTATCCATCCTTTGGACAGATGAATGTGTGATCAGTGCACTCAGAGGCTGTGTACACAGGGGTATGTACCAACTGTTCCTAGTACTGATTTTATTTTTAATCTGAATGACACCAAAAAGAAAACAGATTTCTGGAAATGAACACATGAAGGGCAAAGATCTGATTAAAACTATGTTCCTCTGAAATGAGAGGATTCAATATACCTGTAAAACAATTTGTTCTGAATATAAAATTTACTAACATAATCTTCTCAACACTACGCGCTTAACGCTCTGTGTTTTTCTAATCCAGCAGTTGCAACTTACTCTGGACACAAATTTTAAGTCTCATTTGTATTGCAGAAATATCTCTCAAAGCCTTCCTTTAGCAGCAGTGACACTAACCATTGTTTTCTTAAATGAAAACAACTGGTCTTTTTGTGAAGTAAAATCAGCACTAGAGCTGCTGGAGTTGATTTTTATTTTAAACCATATTGCAATCCTTCAAAGTTTTGGTTTAATATAGATAACTGGTGGATGCTTTTTTCTCATTTTATGTGGCAAAAATTATGGATTCCCAAATGCAAAAGAAGTTTTTGAACTTTATGTTCAAAAAATAAATGAAAATTTTGGCCTTCAGTTCTTTAAGATAGAGCTATAAAATTACCTCGTTTTAAATTTGAGGACCCTAATTTCCACTACAGAAATATGCTTCAGTCTCTTTGAAAGGTAATTCTAACTGACAGTTGCATGATGGAGAAGGCAGAGTTACTAGAGCATTTGGAACGGAGGGGAAAAAGCCTAAATCGTGGCAAAAAGTCAGCGCTTTAATGCCTGAGATTTCTGATAGCGTACCAATTAGCAGGAGGAATTCATCATCACACCTACCTGGTGCTGTATATCTTTTTTCCAAGCATTCTTACCAACTGCCTGTGAGAAATGGAGAGTATTTAAACCACATAGTGCATGGTGTGGATTTTTTTAATGATACCCTGATGAGACTCTTCAAGCATTCTTTAAATTTCGGTTGAGAGTGATCAGATCAGAAGTATAGAAATAGTTGAGATGAGTATACCTACCTTAGCAATGACAACACTAACTAGCACTGAATAAAAATTACGTAAGTTAAAAAAAAAAAAAAGCAGAAAAACTGACTGAAGAAAATGAGGGTGGCTTCACTGTTAGTAGGGTTGTAGTGAGGTGGCTTGCTGATGAATTTATCTACCCAGGAATGCATATCTCCTCCTCCTCTTTGTGTCAGTTACCTACTCAATTTAATTTTATGCACTTAAAAATCATAATAAATGAAACTCTATGACATTTCTTCCTGGTTAAAACTAAGAATTTTTGCGACAGATTAATTAGGATGAACACTCTTTAGTTTTCAGCACCTTGTTGGCCTCAGAAGTGATACTATTTAAACTGATAGCTCCTTTGTTTTTAAAACGTCTTCACTAAGATAACAGACCAGCTGCTCTTACTGGTCTTATTGATGCCTACTTGGCCTCCTAAAGACAAATTGGGTGCTGCATTTGCAAAATGCCAACATGTCCTTTGCCAATTGTTTAAATGAACAGGTTATTAATCCTATCAAATGTGGCGTAGATTGGGGAGTGTGGGATCACGAACAATTTCCTAGTTCTCAAGAAGCTGTTGTGAATGGATGAGGAAATACAAAAATATTACCTATGAGAATTGTTCTACAGTAAAACTGAACTGGCTGATACAGTTGGAAAGGGAATGCATGATGGTTTGAGCTGAGAAACGGTCTGGCAGAACCAAGATACGGTGAGGGAAAACACTACACTCTGGAGTCAGAATTTCTGAAGTAAATTTCCCTTTTTATTGGTGAAGCCAATTATCTATGACTCAAAAGTCTGGGATGATTTTTAAAGTGGTATGGGGTGAAGTTCAGAAGATAGAGTTGAGCATTTAAGAAACAATGGTTCTTGTGAAAAGTACCAAACAACGTCAAGGTATGCAAAGGCATTTTTTCATGACTAGCTCTAACAGGTTATCACAGAATGGCTTATTCTGAGTGATTCTTCTTTATTTCCTCAATAGTTCTGTTGATTTAACTCAGTATAGTCATACAATAAACATTTCAATAACCAGGTCAACATGCAGTATTCATAAATTCTTGCAGAGCAGCTCCACATCCATCATGCAGTATAGTAAAGGTTGAACACCAGGCTTATCCTATTTTTCATTTTTCTTAAGCATATGCACATACTTTTTCAAATCATATCACACCGTTATTTATAGATTCTGGGAAGCTGTCATGAAATGTGAATATGAAAGATGTACATATAATTGTATGGAGTCTGACACCATAAGAAGAACTTTAGATTTAAATATTTCTTCAAGTTTTGGATTTCGAAAATATTTTCCTTTCTCTCTTTGGTCTTCAGCATGCAAGTGTAAAAGTAACAAATGACCAGTTGTGGACTGTCTGCCTGTGTAGGTACTGTGCTGTTTTCTGTTATCTGTTGTCAGTGTGCCTGAATACATTGTATTTGATCTCATTGTGATAGATACTATAAACAAATGAAGGAAATCCTGAAGACTGTCCACCTAAGTCTTAACAGAGAGTATCATTAACTTCCAATGGGCCTGGTGTGGAAGGTTTGCACAGAAGCTGAAAAAATATGTACCTGTGATGTTTCATCATCAACTGCTTATTTTGCATGTAGGTTTTGTTAGTAGTCCTTCATCGGAATATAATTTCAGGTTGCTTGGCATTATTTTGATGTAACAAAGGGCAGAAAACTTTCTCATTTGCTGATATCAATCTCTCCTTTTCATTGTTCTATTCAAACACCTTAACCAGGTCAGTCAACCGCTTGCTTTCTTGTATTATTTTCCCTGCTTCCTCCATCCAGATCATCCTGTTCTTGGGAAAATCTGGTGGTACTCTGGTAGAAGTTAGGCCTGGGAGCATACAGGCTGATCTTATTGGTTATGAATGTACAGATCATTAGTCAGCTCCCAGTTTACTATGAATGGTGCTACCAGAGCACAGCATTTCCCTCAAACTGGTCGCTTCAGGAGCCCAAACAGCATATGGCTTCATTTCTGCCATGGAATATTTGTCTTATGTAACATTTCATCTAGTCAATGGAGTTACAATAGGGACTTTAAGGGAGAAGAAAATGGAACTGCACAGAAATGCAAACAAAATGTATTGAAGAAAAGAGCTGAAGGCAAGAGAGGTGAACCCGTTGAATGTGATTGGGGTACTTGTAGGTTTGTGCTGGGGTTTTAGTGGTGTGTTTGTATTCGTGTAGTGAAAAGAAATCTGTGCCTGTAGAAATTTAGAAATTTAGATAATGTTAATCTTAAAAAGCTAATTCAGATCTGAGGTTAAGCTCATGCTTCAAAATTGGTTAATGGGATAATAGGAGTAGATTTATGCTGAATAGTTATCAGATCACTTTTAATATCTTTGTTCCAAATACAATCTGAAATACCTTGATAGTATTCTGTGGAAAAATAAAAGAATGATCAAAATCACTTAGATGAAATTTCTATTCTTGTTGGTTACTGCCTATAATATACTGTGAGTTGTATAATAAATACAGAAAATGAAGGCAGTTCCAACATGCAAAAGCCTTGTCTGAACACGAAAAGTAAGGAACATAGGATACTGGTTGAAAACCTAAAGCATAGCCTATTTAATTTTTTTTTTAATGGTAATTTCTTACAAAAGATTCACAACAGGCATCAAGTGCTTTGGTGCAACATTGGGAACCACTGAGCAGCCAGGCTGCTTATGGGGCTAAATAACTGCAAAATGCCCTCAGCTGTGATAGCAGCAATGTTGATTTCATGTAGAAAGACAAAGACTTGTCAGAGGGAGAAAAGCTCCATCTGGACCACCTGAGTGCACAACCCCTTCAATGAAGTGAATACTAGCATTTTGCTCTGAGCCTTGGTGGAGTAATATCTGAGTTGAACCTACGTAATGTGGCATGATTCCTAAGCAGTAACTTAATGCTATCCTGCCAAGGCAGTACATTACTGTCATAGCTCACTCTCAGACTAGTGTATGTTATGCACTGTTTGCCTGAAGTAAACTGAGAGGCAGAACATCTTGAAAATCACTTCTGGGCCCTTACTTGTATATGCAAGTCAGTTAGCAGAGATGGTTTTTTGGTTGTGAAGAATTAGCACTCATGTTTCCTAGAAACTGTTTTCTAGATCCAGAACTCATTAGTGGACTCCTAATAGGTCATCTCACTATTTGCCCCTGAACTGATGTGTTGCCAAGGCTTGTTTAGCAAAAGGCTCCAAGGGAAATTCTCAGGAGTATGAGATCTGCGCGCACTGACTCCTTCCCTCTGTCTTGGTAAAAATATAGAAGCCATTTAATCTTTTCCAGAGTTAGGATTTGTTACTTAAAAACATCAAAAAATGGAGCAGCACAGGATTTTTTTCTACTCTGCTGACGCAACTGTGCAGGGACCTTGCTTTCTGCAATCACCTACTTTCCAGAAACAGGTCAGCATTGTAGATACGACTCTTGCCAGCCATGAAATTACTCCAGAAATACTGTAACATTTTGGTGGACATCAGTCATTTTATTAATACAATGTATATAAGTAGCTGTTTTGAATTCAAGTTATTTGTTGTCAAATGAAAGATTGAAGTTAGTTATGCCTTCAAGTTTTAAGTAGGAAATTAAATAGTTCACAAGTTTTTTTTAAAAAATTCCTTATACGTAAATTTAGAAAATGTTCTTTTTTTCTTTTTTTTTCCTGGGGATATAAGAATTCTTTGTTTTTAGGTACTTTGGCATTCCTATTGCTAAGTTTTAGAGCCCACCTGTAGTGGAAATGATAAGTCATGGCCTGAACCAGTGATTGAGCACCTGGTGGGAAGGCAGGTCCAACCCAGGGGAGCTCAGGTGTATGCAATGCATGTGAGTGACCAGAAGGAATGGAGCCAGGATCAACCCCTTTCCAGACTGTATTTAATGATTGGCAGTGGAAGCAAGGGTGTCTTGCTGGAAATCCTTGTCTGCCAGAGGCCTTTTGAAGGTAACCAGACCTTTTTGTTTGTTTCTGTGCCTATGGCTGCTGTATTCGGGCTTGTTCTCATTTGCTGTAGCCGAAGACTTTGCCACCCTGCTATTATCACTGAGCTTTTTGTCACGTTAAGGTATGGTACCACTAAAATGCATTGAGAAATGTGTTGTCTTTTAAGAACATCCATAAAGTTTGGATAAACTCTGGGAAAGTATTAAATACTTATACCTTAAACTTCTAAATATTATTTTTCTGCGCGTCAGGCTATATTCATTCAGCCAGCCTTGTTAGTATGCTGTACAGTACCACATGCCAATTATAGAACATGAATAATAAAAATATATTTGTAGTTTTTATTTAGGAATTATGTTTATGGTTTGATGTGTGCAATTAACTTTACTATATCTAATACAATATCATATTTGTGTTCAAAGAAGGGCAACGAAGCTGGTGAGGGGTCTGGAACACAGGCCATATGAGGAGAGGCTGAAGGAGCTGGGAATGTTCAGCCTGGAGAAGAGGAGGCTCAGGGGAGACCTCATTGCTCTCTATAACTTCCTGAAGGGAGGTTGTAGTGAGCTGGGGGTCGGCCTCTTCTCTCGTGTCATTAGTGATAGGACCAGGGGAAATGGTTTCAAGCTACGCCAGGGGAGATTCAGGCTGGGCATGAGGAAGTATTACTTTTCAGAAAGGGTGGTCAGGCACTGGAATGGACTGCCCAGGGAGGTGGTGGAATCACCGACCCTGGGGGTGTTCAAGGAAAGACTGGATGTTGCGTTGAGGGACATGGTTTAGTAGGAGCTATTGGGAATAGGTGAACGGTTGGACTGGGTGATCTTTTAGGTCTTTTCCAACCTTAGTGATTCTATGATTCTATGATATTTCCTCCTTTCCTCATGTAACACAATAAAAATCCACTAGGAATACAAATTAAAGGAAGAAAAGGATGCTTCATTTTTCACTGAGCATCTTTACAGCTGTAGTGAAGCAAATGACATTTTAAGATACATAATTGTTAAGATATATCTCTTGTGTCCTATTCACAAGTCTGAAATATTGTTCAGAGCCTGAATGGTATGGTCAGTCAGAAATAATATACTGTAATTTTCAGGTCAAGGAGAAACAGTGATGTTAAACACAGAAAAAGTGCTAAAATACATTTTAACTAACAATTCTGTTTGAAGAAGTGAGTCCTGGTTGTAGTGACGTAAAAACTTTGTTTCCAGCTTCAACTTGTTGAGATCAGATCATAAATGAGTTTATGCTTTCCAGGGCATTCCAATTTGGTCAAAACATTTGTGAAAATAACTGATTGTTGTAGGCACTCCTGTGGTTATTTCACCCATGTATTTATGTTCAGTCCAAGGCCTTCAAAAATACTGGTACTTTCTTATTGAAAGAGCATCCAACCTGTAATGTATTCTCACTGAACAGAAGAGTGAAGGAACACTTTTCCTCTTAGAGCTGCAAGCCTAAAGTGCTTGCAATTCTGAAGTGCTGGCAATGTCCTTGGCCACCTTGGTCTCAATCGTTCCTCAATCAAAGGAAGGTGACTCCTACTGGCTTTGGAGCACCTTGGGTGAGACCCATTCTGAAGTTGTTGCTAAGAACCTCATGCTCTTCTAACAGTGTTTACTGTGGCCAGCTCCAGTATGTAAATTAATTCAAAAACTCCATAACCAGTGTGAAATGTTGCAATTGCTACTTAGGGATAATTATAAATCCCTGCAAAGACAGTACGTGTGAAAGTCTCTGCAGATTCTGTCTGGGACATTCCTGGGCGGGAGAGAAAGCTTGGCGCCATTTTTATGGTTATGCCTGTTAAGATTTAATAGATGGAAAGTTTCATTAGTGAACTGTGTTGCAATTAACTTGAAGGAGGTTCCAGCCTACTGTACGCCGTCCTTCCTCAGAGAAAGTTATTTACATTTCCTTTTGGTAATAAGTTATTGGCTTTTCAGCGCTTGAATGTTAATGAATGGCAAAGACGAAGATTTAAGAGAAAACCAACAACAACACATAACATGATTTTCTAATCATGGTAAGAGAGGATTAGGTCAGATATGTAACTTTCTAGTTGATGAGTGCACCAGTTGCTGAAAGACAAGACTGAATTGATCCAAGGGCAAGGGATAACACAAATGCAAATTTAAGGGAGTAGTTTTCTCCTTGGTAATATCTGTAATAAGGATTAATGGGGTAATAACTTGGGTTTTGTTTGGCTCTTGACCAGCCTTCCCTGAGGCCAGGTTCTGCTTGTTTCATACAGTATTTTCATTGCAAAATAGATTGGGATTTAGATAGTTTCAGTATCGTGGCTGACCTGCCACAGGTGAGAGAGCAGGCACAAAATTCCTACAAACTTTAGAGTTCCTGCAACTCCCAATACTTCTCAAAGAGGAATAAGTGGTTGCTTGAAATCAGAAAGCCATCAACTTTTTCTCAGTTTTGGATCTTCCCACTTTATTTAGTAAATGTGCTCTTAATAATCAACATGAAAATTAGAGTCGGAGTCAGGTGAAAAAAGGAAAAGGAAAGCAAAGAGCAAGCTTGTGTCAGTGTTAATGGGACAAAGCGTTGCCCATGTGGTGGTGACAGATCTAGAGCTGCTCTGAAGGGAGAGTGAAGGTGGTGATCACACTGTTGTGGGTTTTAAGGTGTTTGGAGATTGCCCAAGTGAGGTCAGCTGGGGCCGTGGTGATGTGGCTGCAGCTCAGTGGGACAGCTGTGCATTAACTCGCAGCACGGGACAGCCTTCCAGAATCCTCGTCTCTCACTCCTCTACCAAATTATTATTTGCATTTGATTATCACAGTCCTCAAAAAAATGCTTTCAAATGGCATAAAAGCAATGTCACGTGACCTTTATTGGTTTGTCACTACAACAGAGACTCCCCCAACCCCCTGTGACTTAGAGATGCAACCTGTAGTTAAAAGCTGTAGGCAAGGCCACACGTGTAAATGGGGACTGGTGATTTGGATAATTAGTACGAAAGGCAGAGCCCTGTCTCTTTGCAAGAAAGTTAGCAATGATATGCAATTAAAAATGAACTGTAAAAGGTAAAATTATATGCGTGTATGCAATGCAATAGACCAGGTTGAACAAAGAGACAAAACTACAAAAAAAAAAAAAGCTTAAGTGTACTAATTTTGAATGTTTTCAGTGAAAGCATTTCTAAAGGATGAAATGGGAAAGACTTATCAGTGGCTTCTGTGCAAACAGGAGCAGCTCCCATTACATAATGGTTATCCTGATGTTCATAGGTTCTGTTTTATACATGTGTGTGTGTATATAATATTTATATCATATTATATTATAGTATAGTATATATAATATATTATATTTGTATTATATATATAAAATATGAATTATAAGGTGTTATAAGTGCTTGAATGGCATACGCTGACAAAAAATAAAACTAGACTTAAACAGAGAAGAATGATGTACACAAATATTTTCTCTTATGAGTTTTTTCTACTACTTTTTTTTCTTACTGACCTCTGAAGTGCTCAGCCTTGCCACCAGTGTTCTTTGTATCATAGAGGCTTCAGGTTGGCCACAGAATTATTTATGTTTCAAAAAATATGGGCTCCATTCCATTTTCTGCTTATCTACTCCTCCTCTTTTTGTCTAGTGAAACTTAATTTCTGACCTGGTTCCTTTTCTTTGGCAATAGTCCAGGATTCTTGTTACTGGGATGCACAGTCTACTTGCCTGCTTACCCACAAAGAAATGTTCATTTGTTGAAAATCATATGAATTCATAGGTATTTTTTTTTAATGCTTTCTCATATAAAAGTATGAGGAAAAAAAAATCTAGACTTCTTGGTTGCAGTTATTTTATGAATAACAATTCTAAAAATAACTTTTTCTTCCAAAAGTATTCTTAAAAAAAAAAATAATCATTACTTACCTAAGCTTTTCTTATGCTTCTGGTTCTAAGCTTGGATTTCGTATTGGCACACACAAAAATAACATGACTGAACATGCAGAAGAGGAGGACAAATAATGAATTAAAAGTTGAAACTAACAGTGTAGAGGCTATACGTGTAGGGAGAAGCATTTGTCAAAGTAACTTAGTAAACACAGCAGTGTCTTGAGGAGACTTGTATGGAATGGAGTTTCTGTCTGGAATCTTTCAGAAAAGAGCTCAATAGCCACCAACCAGGGTTGAGTGACACAATTAACTCTGTTTGTGACTAGTGTACAGTGATATTGTAGTTGTGCTGAGTTACTGAGTACGAGGAAGGAATGCCAGGGTCTGTGGAAGCAAAACTTGGAAGTGAGTGCTTTGAAGCATTCAAGGATGTAATCCTCAGTGGGAGTCTCAGGAGAGCACTGACTATCCCAACCAAATCTAGCGTATGGCTTTACCTTGGCGTGGCAGGAAGGCCCTACAGAGTAAAGGCTTCCACTTCTTAGACTGCCTTAGCATTGTCTGGGTGCTTGCAGTACAGTCCTTTTGGGTTCTTTTGGTCTGTATATGGTTATAAAAAAGGAAGCGCATGGGAGAAAATACACTTAGTGATGAACTTGTTAGTCCTTTGTGTATGCTGTTGTATATGCACGCTTTTTGTCTGTGGGAGTGCAGCCCTGAAACTGTTCTCCTGTGAGAATGATGAAATCTGCAGGGGGACATGTAGTAATTGGCTATCAAAGAAGTTACTGAGAAGAAAAGCAGTTCATTAAAACTGTCATTCCAGCTGAACAGATACCTCTATTGTAATAGTCTGTAAGTACTGGTTATTCAGTTATGTTATCCTTGAAGTAAATCTGTTCTCTCAACAACAGAGGAACACTGCTCACTGAGTTTTATCTTGGATTTATTTCCAAGAAACCAAAACGGAATTCCCATCAGAGTGTGGATTTCTTAGTCTAGAATAGACTAAGTAGAATACCACCTCATGGGGAAGACAAAGAAACAGCAGGCATTTATTTATCTAATGCCTCTGAAAATCATAATCAGAGCACTATTTATTTAAACTGAACAGCTAGTTGTTTAAAGGCCTACAGCACTTCCATGAATACTCATTTTTGGAGTTGAAAGCTTTTACAGCTGTTTTAGTTTCCCTTTGGCTGACCAGACAGATCTTCAACTTCTTTTGTTCAATGGGCATATTTGGAGGAAATGGGGAGGTCTTGATTGTGCAGTGTAACTGCTTTCAGAGTGGTTTGACAAAATAGCAAACTCAAGTGTTAAGAACTTAGCATTTTAGTTAGGAAAAAATGCCTATGGCAGCCTTGGTGACCTTGGAAGAAAAAATTACCTTGCTCAGCATAGAAGAACACGACAGAGAGCTGTCACTTATGTTGTGTTAGAGAAAACATGAAGATAGTTATCATGTATTTCTAATAAATCAGAATGACTTCACCGTATTTTGTGTACTGCATATTTATTATACACCTCTAAATCTTTGGAATGAGGTAGGCTGCAATACACGCTGTCACTGTCTAATCTGTCTATCAGATGATATAATACAGAGGTCCTAACTGCTGAGGTTTCTAAAGAGCCCCAAACATGCCTCACAAAAGAATGTTTAACCTCATTCTTCTGGAAAAGTAGATTTTAGATATTTCTTGCATAGTCGTGTTCTGCTGAAGTAAGTTCTTTCCACAGATTTGGTTTTACATAGTACTTTATCTCATTTCTGTCCATAGTTGTGCGCTGCTGAGTATATGATGCCATACAGATATTGTGTAGCACTTTACCAGCTAGCTTTAATTTAGTAGTCGGTGGATATGTACATTTTTTATTTCAAAATACAGCAGATAATTATTGGAGAATAGAGACTACCTCTTGCCTTTTTAGTATACAAAGGCTCTGCGGCAGGTTTTCTTAAACATTTTTATATATAAATCTCTGGCAGTATGCAGTGTTCTTTCTGATTTTGTCAGTTTCATGTTACTTTAAGCACCAATTAGTCAAATACCCTCATGCAGCCTTTTAATTTCAAAAAAAAAAAAAAAAAAAAAAAAATTCTAAATAGTCAACTGATGTTAATACGATACCTTTTCTTAGGAACAGCAGAAAAGCAGATGTACAAGAGTTGCTTTCTCTTTCTGAGGATTGTTTGTTTAGTCTGCTTTCTTTGTGTATTGATGTCACCAGTGTAAGGATGTACCTCATAGAAATGGCACCATTCAGGTGCAAAGGAAGCATTTTATTTCTAGACGGTCCAGCATTTGAAACATTCGTTTAGGAGAAAGGAGTTATATCCATTCCAAAAGGAGTTATATTTTTTGTTATTTTTACCCCAGAACTAAAGATGAAAGAGCCTTGAGTAGGATTAGAATGAAATCTCTTCGGTGACTCTAAACTAATATTTCTTGGGGATGCATTTGCAAGAAAAATGCTCAAAATATTTGCCACTCTGCCCCAAACCTTTAGTGCTGTGTGGATGCTCATTTGGATCAACTTTCACTGGCTTGATTTCTATTTTCGTTCTTTTTCAGAATAAAATCTCAGTCTGCAGCAAGTCCATTAAGTAGCAGAGATCATACTTGTCCAAACTGCTAGTTTTGTTTCTCTTGCTCTCTTCCTTTTTTTTTTTTTTTGTTTTTAATAAAAAATGTTGAGAGAAGTTTACATGCATTGTCAAGATAATTTCTCTTTGATCACTGCAACCCAGGCAAGCCGGAAGGTTCTGTCCAATGCATGGTGTAGATGAGAAAAGCAAAACATACACACACAACTAAAACATTCTGTTTGGAGTTAAAAACTTCCCCAACAGACTACATCTTTTGCAAGTAAAAGAAATACTGTAACTATTTTATTGTAGCATTGCTTGAAACAGAATATTTTTCAGCGCTGCAACAGGGTTGTACTTCTAGGGGCTGTTACCCGATTTGTGGGATGGTTGCTCAGTGAAATTTCAGAGTTCGAAGACTGATGTGCATTTGAGAAAGTGTTTGTGGTGCTTAGGATAAAGGCCTCCTGTTCTGTGACTCCATCAGCTGGGCATTACTGTGATATCAGTAGTTTACTAAGAAACTTGGCCTTTGAACTAAACTGCTGCATTAGCAGGGTTTTTATTTAATATATTTAAAGAAATTGATCCTTTAATGCAGGACCTCCAAAATCCCTGTCTTTTCACATCCTTTCTGTGAATCATTTTTTCTTAGATGGATAAATAATATTTTAGGTAAGAGTTGACATGAGTGATTTTGAACTTGCATCCAAACAGTCTGACGGCATTTTCTTTGTATTTCTGTGGATGAATTTAGCTACTTTTCTCTCAGAAAATGCAGAGCTGTGACCTGTGTAAATGAATAAGAAATGCTATGAGATTGCAGTGATTTGTTGATTTGCATATTTAGTTGAAAGGAAATTCTAGCTAATTAATGAGCTATGCTTGTTTTGATTTAAATAAGCAAGCCTAAAAGCCACCGCTGTTTGTTTAACAGAGGCTTTGTCTCTTTGAACTTAAGTTAACATACCTTAATGACAGGTAATGATTGATAATGGTGTATTGTAAAGTTCAGGTAATAAATAGTGTTTTACTCATAATACTGAATAATGTACTTTTTATGGCCCAGTTTGATGGAAAATTTCCTTGTCAACTCTGCCTAATTGTCCAAACAAAACCACCCATTACTTAAAAAACTGCATGTCTAACCTAGACACATTAATTAGGGTCATGACTGAGCCACGCAAAGGAATATAGTAACACTTCAGCTATCTTTAAGTATGATCTTTGGACAGTGGTCCTAATGTTAAACTGAAGTTTAATGGGGAGATGTTGTTTACACTACCTTTTGTAGCTCACAGACACATGTTGGAATCCATCCACGGCGGCTGGGTGGTGGGAAAACAGCATCTCCCTGAAGGTCTTCAGAGGTCATAAACAATATTAGTTTGAACATCAGAAATCACAAAATCAAGTAAGCCCGGATGAGAAGGGAGGAAAAGAGGTTTCTGGGTTTTCATCCAGTCAGAAACTGAAGTCAGTAAATATCATGTTCCATCAAGGTGAAGGTTAAAAAGCACCTTGGTCTTCAACTGTCAACATCCTGGAATCCTGTACATCAAAGTGCTGTGCCAAACCCTCTGTGAGTGCTGGCGCTCTCTCAGTACTTCATCTGCTTTGAAGTTTCAGGGATTTTTTGCTGATAACGTAGTTAGTGAGGATCCTGAAGTACCAGAATAGCCTGGGAAATTTAAGTCCAAATTTCAGAAAGCTCTCAGTTCAGAATTGAACATGTTCAAAGTAATTTTTAGGTGTGTTGTGTTTGCTATTTTTCCTGCTCAGAAGATTCAGCACATGCTTCAAGTTTGAGACTCTACAACTACTGGTTTTATTGTATTGGGCAAGCTCACATTTCTGACCCAGGATTCAGTACCATATTTAAAATCATTTGGATTTATATTGTACTTGAAAGTTCAAGAAAATATGTTCTACATTGTTTCAAATCATTGGTCCTGTTCTACTATAGCCTTTCATTTTTCTGTAATGACTAATCTGCACAAATGAAATGAATGCTTTAATTGTCACATGTCTTTATTCACAGGATAGAGTGGCTTATTTCCTGTTATGATTCCAAATTAAAAAAAGAAAAAATAGAAGCACATAAAAATTTGTGCTTTCTCATGATTTTCTGTTTAAAAATAGTATGGGATTCTTATGGTCTTTTTCATTGCACTTATGCTGAATTCAGAGGGTATCTGAGGTTGATGCTTGTGCTGAGGTTAATACAATAAAACATGACAAGAGAACCTGCCTTCCCGATTATTTGTTTGATATGTTTGTATGATTTTCTCTTTTTTTTTTTTTTATCTACAGAAGTTTAACTCCTAAATCAGGACAAGCAGGTGCTTTTACCTTCATAAGCTATGGTGGCAATTTGACTGCGTGATAAGTGATTGTGTTTCATTGCCTGATGGAGAAAGCAGAGGCTTCTTCTCCAGTGATGAAGTCCATGAGAACTTTACCATGACTCTTAGTTAATTTGATCATGATGATTATCTGGATTTTCAAGCAACATCTACAGGCTAACACAACAAATTCATCAAAGAAATTAGGTTACAATTGTATTCCTAAGTACTTGGAGAAATATTTCTCCATTTATGTGATGGAATGGAGGATGTAGGGCAGTTTTTCCTTCAGACTCATTTGTGGATTTGCAGGTGATTTGCAGGTTGTTCTGCAAACAGGGGAGAACTCATGCAGACAGCATTCCTTCCACACCTAGACAAATGCTAGCTAAAAGCCAGGAGAGATTGGTGGAATCTCAATAGTTTTTTGTGTGTGTGTTTTTTCCCTCCTGGAATGTAAGAACTGATGAGCCACGTTGGTTCATTTCATAGGAGAATGCTTTTTAAGTAACAGTTGTGTGAGAGGAATGTATGTGCAAGCTTGTGATACAAATAGTTCAAGAGAACTGTTAACTGCACTTACTCATTTTATAGAAGTACCTAGTTAGTTTTTTCCCCATATATTCTATCTCCTATGTAATATAATTTTCCCAGGCAAAAAAAAAAAAAACCCTCCAACAACAAACAATATCATCATGTGTTTTCCTTCTCCTTGAGCATGAGTCTTTCCACGGTTCTTAATTTGACTGCTATAACTGTTGAAAATAAGTACTAAGATTCATGAGTAATGCTTCACTTAAGAGACAAGTTTTGTCTTCACAAATGTATTATCTTATGCTGACCTCCAAACTGACAATTACTCAGTGACTCATTCATGTAAGTTTTCTGAAGGTTGTATTAGTGTAGCCTGTTTACTGATCACATTCATTATAGGTTTAACAAAATTTGTCCTGTGTTGTATTCAGTCACATGATCTGATTTTTGAGTGGTACTGTGTGGAGCCAGGAGTTGGACTCGATCCTTATGGGTCCCTTCCAACTCAGGATATTCTATGATTCTGTGATTGATGGCTCTTGGAGCAATAATGGTAATACTATATGAACTCAAATTAAATTTATTTTCAACCAGTTCTTTTTATAAGTGAAACTAAGAAAGTATCTATCCCGATATGAGTGTGACTCTTGATGAAGTCTGCATTTAAAAATGTGATATCCAACCTACAGTGACTTACTCAAATCTACAATGAAAAATAAAAAAGATAATTCTGGGGAAACTTGATCTTTTAAGAGTGGTTGTGGGGCAAAGCTAATTTCTAATGGAAATGTCCTCTGATGTTAAGTTTAGAGCCCTTTGAGGAAATAGTGCTCAGTCCTCTATGTATTGTACAAGGAAGTATATAATGCTGCTGATTTAAAAAAGTTCTCTCCCCATGGCACCCATGAAATGGAGAATTCCCTGGGTCTCAGAAACACAGCAGCTTCAACGTAAGACTGGGTGCATCAATACATTTGGAATAAATCAGAACGCACCTCCAGAAAAATAGCTGTCCTTTTCCTCTCTGTTGTTTTCATTCAGTATTAGAAGTATATAAGGTGTTATGCCAAAAGGGATTTGTCCTTTTTATCTAGAAAGAGAAACACTTTTGTTATTTGCATTTCTGAATTGCTTAGCTGCCCAAGCATGCTTTATATGTGCTGCTTGAAATGTGTCATTGGATCACGTGAGCACTGTTCTCTAGCTGATGTTGGACTTTCTCCAACAAATATGGATTATGTTAAAGTAGGTTCTGAATTGACGAGGATATGTTAATAACTCCCAGATGGGCATCTTTGCTCAGGGAAATACAAGCGGTGTATGGCAGGAGCTAGTGTTTGGCAGGTCCATCATTCCGTCATTAAAGGCCACATTATTACTTACAACTCTACTTGCATGACAATTGCTTGCATAAACTCAGGCTCTCAATAACAAATACACACAATTTGCTTTTTAGTATATTTTCCTTTTGCAAGGATTTTTTTATATGCCAGCTAGTTTTCCCTCCAGTTGAAGGTTATGTGTTTTTGAAAATGAAATAATAGCATGAAATATACACTTGAGTCCCACAAATTTATGATAACAATCTTTTTTTTTCTTTCAAGTATATGATAACAAACAAACAAACAAAAACTACTTTCATCTTCATGTTTTTGTAGCCTGTATTCAATGTTAAAGGCCATCTCAAAAATTCTGTTGACTTGACAATTTAAATTGTGATATAATTGGATATACTATATTTAAAACAAAATAGTGTTTATTTTATGCTCTAAGGGGATTTGTCGTCTTCTGGGTTAAAAAAAATATTTTTCATCCAGTTTCATGGATGAAGTTGGGGTTAGAAAACTATATAGGCGTATACATGAGCGTGAATTATGTGTTAAATATGTACTCATTATGCACCTTGATCACTCAACTTGCACTTAATCTGTTTATCTGTTTCACCAAAACATTCGAAAGCTCTGTTCATCCAACAAACTTCTGGAAAATGTGACTGGCTGGAAAGTACTCCTTTCTTCTCTTTTTGCCCGACTTTTCACAGTCTTACCCTTCTCAACTATCCAGTTATGAACTTGAAAAGAGATGCAAAAGCCCTGTCATTTTTTTTGGATGATATTAAAAAAAATAATTATAACCTTCAATGCTGTCTAGAAGAAAAGGTTTTGTGTTTTGAGAATGGGATGCTTTGGTATTTCTAGATTTCATTCTTATCTTTAGTCCCAGAGTTCAGACTCCCGGAGCTGAAATTTATAAAGCTTGATCTCTGGTGATGACCTGGGGGGGTAGTTACCAGGTAAGATGATACAAGTAGTACAGACAATAAACATTTTTTTTAAGGAATCTTCATAAAACATGCATTTTTTAAGATGTAGTGAATGAACTAAAAATATTTTTTTATCAGTTGCCTAGGTAATTCTATCCCAAAGTCAGTTCTGTTCTTCATTTTAATGTTTTTTTCACAAACGTACATCTGTATTTTCTCACTCATTTATACTCAAACTTGGATTTTGACTGGCATGTCAATGATAATGATTACTTTACAGTTCTTAATAGTGAAAAGCAAAGTATACATTTTGCAATAATCTCATTGAGCCAGCTGATGTGAATTTGCATTTTACAGTATATTCTGGAGAAAACTGCTCTTTTGGGGCAGTATTTTCTGTTGATGACCCAAAACATCAATACCATCCGGTGTCTGGAGCTGACCCAAGCAACAAAGATACCATGAGGGCTCCACATATTTTTGTACTTCTCCAGTCTCCTTCTGCATGTTATGATATTATTACTCTCAATCTGGCAGTTAATTTTCTTGGCTCTTAAAATGAGTGTTGCAAGAGTAGTTGAATGTAATATGTGGTATTTTAATATTGTGACTCTTAATGCTACATAAAACCTTTGTTTCCTACAGGTTTATTGAGCTGGTGTATTAGATTTCCTGCTGCATGAGCAAGAAGATTATGGTGGCTTACGTCTAAGTGTACTTTTGGGAGGCATTTTGTATTTTCTCTATAAATAGTCTTTCTAAAACACAATTTTGAAACTATTAATGTTTATATCACATTATACATCTCTCTAAGTTTACTGTCCTGAGTATACAGTATGGTTGCAAGAGGAAATCTTTTTGTCTAAGAAACGTGTTCAGAATTGTCATTGTTAAAAGGCTACTAAAAGGCAGGTTTGTTATATTTATCTTCTTATCTGTATGGTATTTTTGGCTTATTACACAATGTCGTTCCTGTTTTCAACAACAGTAAAATTGCATCTTTTAAGGAGTTAAGCACTTCAATAGAAATTGCAAGTGTGTGAGCATCCTGGCTATTCTGTTTGTGTCAGAAAAATGTCAAATGAGTCAATTGCAATTATGAGCTCTTCACAGATAAAACTTAGACTTGAGGATTAGTGAAGAACTTGTATTTTACACTGCATGAACTTTTTTTCATCTTAAGCAAAAGAATGCGCTCATTACAGAATTTAAAAAAGAAACCCTGGGAAGATCCTTTGTCCTAAGATAAATGGAAAATATACGGGGGAGAAGGAAGCAGAGGTAGTTCATATGTGTAGTATCTCACTGATGTGTATTCTGTTTTGAGAATAATTTAATGAGCAATTTCTCCACGATTTATAAGAAGATGCCACAGGCCTAACTCTGGAAGGTCCCCTGGAGCCATTTATTCATCCACACATGAACAGCCAGTTTCATTTTTAAAAATAATGGAACATGAGCAAAACAAATGGTTAGCGTAGTTCTGTCCAGTGCAATGAGAGATTATCATCTTAAACCACGATCGTCTGGTGGGTTGGACCCAGCTTCACATCCTCCTTGGGTTCAGGTGTGGGTGCTGTGTGGGCAGTCTGGCAATTTACTGGGGCATGGGCATTGTTAGCTGGCTGTGCCTCCGGGTAGGATTTGAGGCAGGCCTGGAGCAGCTCTGGGCCAGGAGGGACAATCAGTGCCCTCTATCAGTGCCGGAGCTGGTGCCAAAGCCCAGGTGACATGGAGGAGGCATTAGGTCAGATGAGTTACGCTAAGTGGCAACTGATAAATTCAAGATGACAATCTGTAACAATGGTATTTATCCTAGTAATTAATTCCAGTGGTGCCCGAGGCAGTGCTGGGTTGCTGCAACCAGTGTGGCTGGAGCTGAGCAGCTAATGAGAAAGCATTACAGTGAGGACTGAGGGTTGGTGTGTTCTGGCAGGATGAGGTCACTGTGAGTAGGAAGTGTTAATGCAAGCTTCGTGTGATAAACTATGACAAAGAAACACTGTGTTATTTTGAGAGGCTAAAATGCAGGCATCCTTTGGTGTTTTTTCACATATGGTCTGTAGAGTGGCACCACCCATCATTGCCTTGGTGCCGACACGTGCACACCATGCCTGTGCTGGTTAGCTGCTGCAGTGGAGCACAGTTCCTTTCCTCCCTATCATTTGTTCTAATTACTGTTGTCAGGTAGCACTGAACACTCAGCTTAGAGGAAGAAGTTTGGTGGGTGTTACTGATCAATAGAAAGAATGGTGAGAAAAAAACACTTGGGCACTCATCATTCTCCCCGGTCAGCAGCGGAGATGGGACTGCTTGGCACTGGTGTGCAAAGAGCCAAGTGCTTCCAAACACTTCAACTCTGCAAGGTGTGGGGCAAGGCTACCTAAGAACGATGGCCTAAGTATAATGATTGTCCTGCCCCGCTGCAGCAGCAGCACAGGTCTGACTGGGTCGTGTGCAAACTAAAATCCACAGTGGAATTCGAAAAAATATTTGTGAGATTTTCCCGGGCTGTTAATTCCCCATAGCTGCCAGATTTCCGTTATGAGTAACTACAGGTGCTGTCTTAACAGAAATATGTGGGTGACAAAGTGCTTACTAAGTGCTGTTACCAACAAATCTCAGAAAGTGTTCTAATTAAGGAGTGATACTTCATAACTATTGTTAATTGTGAGGATATAGATGAGACGGACTGCGTATTTTAGCATTTGCATTTTTGTTGTCTAAGATCTAGCAGATATTTTAACATTTTTGCTTTGTTTCCTCTTGTTTCACATTTAGGTGTAATGATTGTTTTCTTCTGAAAGCATTACAACTACTTCAGTAAAAATACTTCTATTTGCATTCTGTTCTATTTGTACTGAAGTATGGTAGATAAAAGGGTAGATAAAAATAGTGTTTAATCAGATCAGTAAGACTGCATCTAGTCTCAAATGTCAAGTAATATTATTAGTTGCCACGCTTGTAACCAAATCCTTGCGTTATCTCAGAATATACTGGACTATTGTGGATGTTTCTGCATGTTTTCTCTTCCAGCACATACCTTTATCTTCTAAAGCTGACTTCTAAAAAATATTTCAGCAAGACCTTATGCATTTTTTTCTGTATTTTGCTCACATCTTATCTTTTAAAACAATACCCAGAATACTCATAAAAGAAAACAAATTACCATACATTCTTTCTCTCATTCAATTATTTTTACACAGTATTGAACTGTAATAGTGAAAATATCTGCTCTCTGATATAGAACTTGAAAGTGATGTTTGAGGCCTGCAGTTGCAGCAGATAATTAAAAAAAGGTATTTAATACACTGACCCTTTCAGTAATCAGATTTGCAGTGACACTGTTTCTCTGATGAACAATGAAAGAATCATCAAGGGTAATATGCAGTAAGACAAGCTGTGATCTAGCAAGTGACAATTGTTTCCATGGTACTAAAATATTTTGAACACATTCCCTTCTTCTATTTGTGTAACAAGCTTGTTAGATTGCTGAGGCTTTATTTATTTATTTCGGTAGTTACACAGAGAACAATTATTTTGTCATCATTTTCATGAAAAAGGAAAAATATCCCATAGTTCAATTTCTGTGGCACAGTCTTAGAATTTCTATTAATTAAATGATGAAATGGAAACTGTTGTTAAAATATACTAAATGCAACAATAAGGCACTATTGCCATTTATTTTTAATTCTTAAACCACGGGCCGAACACTGTAAGGGCAAATTAAATTTTAAGCAGGATGGTGAAAACCCAGGTGTAGAACTACTAAAGTTATAGATAAATTTTTGTAGGATTCTGTGATGTCACTGCAGTGTTGAAACGGGTGCCTATGTAATTATCTGCATTTCATTACTGGATAAGTATGTTCATGGAAGACATGGGGAAATGCTTTTTACTCTCCATTTGGTCTCATCTTCTGCCATATGAAGAGATTCAAAAATGTTCATATTGGTGTTCAGAGGAAGAAATGTGCGCTTACTAGGTCAGTAGGCGAGATCTATGTAGTACTAATTGCTAATCATTTACAACCCACGTTAGATCTATTCATTTGCTCATCAGAAATTTGTGAGCATAGTAAAATTTGAGCCGATGTAAAAACTCTGCATGGGTTTTTCTATCTGCAAAATATAAGTGTTGTAATAGTTTTCTGTAGAAGGCATTTTTAACTGTCCTATGTGGCAGGAAGGCTTCTGAATGTAATGCTAATTACAGAATCACAAAGGTTGGAAAGCACCACTAAGATCATTTAGTCCAACTGTCAACCCATCACCACCATGCCCATGAACCAAGTGCCACATCTGCATGGTTCTTGTTACACCTTCAGGGACAGTGGTTCCACTGCTGCCCTGGGCAGCCTGTTCCAATTCCTCACTGCTCTTTCTGAGAAGAAAAGTGTCCAAATATCCTATCTGAAATGGGGAGGGGAATTTCTACCTATGATACAGCCTAGAGAGGGGAAAAAAAAAAGTTTTGTGATGAAGAATGTTTTTACCTGGTAGTGAAGATTGCTGTTTTGCTACTATTTAGGTGATAAACTTTTAGGGAAGGCTATTTTGAGAAATGGTTCAGGCAGGTTAAAGATGTAAAGTGCTAGGCTATAAATGGATTGTTAATTTCCACATTTCATATTTTATAAAGGATATTTCTTGTTAAATTGGAGAGCCTGGAAAATATATACTTTCTGCAAGTTTCTGAGAACTTCATTATAACTAAAAACCATTCCAAAATGTCTCATTAATACAGTAATGCTTTTATCAAATAGTGTCAGTATAAATCCAGCTTTAAATATGAGTTATAGGGTTGGAATTAGAAGTAATACACATTAAAACTTTAAAAACATATTTTCACTATGGCTGAATGGTATCACACCTGAGGATCGCCAATGAATCTGGGTTTTAATCTTGATAAAATAAGCCATATTATGGTTTAAATACAGTGGGTTTTTTTCCCTTTAATTGCAACTACTGAATTTCCCAGTATCAGAGGAAATGTTTTACATTACAGACTTTTTTGGCAAGTCTGTGTGGTTTAATTTCTTTAGAACAACCCCACAGTTTATTAATAAATTTTACTTCAGGTCCCAGTGCAAGACCCACGCGGTTGGTAGGAGAAGAGATGCTTGGAAATCTTTTTTGCTCTGCTCTCTGACCCAGTAGTTTATGCTAACCAGCACTTGTGTTTGTGCATTCTTCCATCCCTTAGTACCTGCAGCTACTTAGCGTAGCAAATGTGTGGCCAGCTGAACATAAACACTGAGAGATGACAGGGTTTTGCTGCAGAGGGAGGCCAGGCAATACATAATTGCATCGTTGGCTCTCATTCTGTTCCCACATGTAGCTTGGTTAAATGTCACTTCAGGCTGCAGGCTCCCACTCTCCCCTTGGCTGTGGGCCTCGTGCAAGCCACATTCAGGCAGCACAAGTGCAGGTCTGAGCCAGGTCCACAGGGATCCGTTTTGTCTCCAGGCCTCACCAATCATTGACCCAGCTATTGTTGTTTGTGGTACTTACTGGTAAACTTTTGCAATCAATACAACATCAGCCCGTGCAGCTCCTGGGAATGGAAACCTGAAGTAGCACATTTAATCTTGAGGCCGGCTGCTGCTCCCTGCTCTGCTGCTAACGGGGCAGTTGGCCTCCGAGATGCAGCATGATTGCTGAAGGGTCGGGAATGTGTGATGGATGGCTGCTCCCGATGTAGCACCTCTCCATCCAGACCAGAGGTGGTTATAATGACAGACCACAACTGCACACACGAAAATTCTTGTAGCTCATTTGTAGGCTTGCACAGTGATAGCTGAAGGGTGCAGCACTTTGGAGCAAGTCTTTGAGGGGGAGGGGGAAAAAAAAAAAGTGGTGGAGAGTGTGAGAACTCATTAAAAGCTAGCAAAATCTTCTCGTTCATTACAAAATTGGGACGGCTGTTACAAACACCTTGCCATACATGTATTTTCCAGCCATTCTACTTGTGTTGGATGTTTTCCTTGCATTTAATTAGTAACAACCATATTGCAAAGGGTCAAAAACTGGAAGTTATCTCAAAAGCCTAAGAATAACATTTGGTTTCTGCTGTAACTTCAAGAAGTGTCCTCCTTTTGAATCAGGGATCTGTTTAACACTTCATTTAATACGTAGTAAACTGATGCAACTGGCACTTTGAATCTATATTAATACAAAGAAATGGAACTAAGAAAGGTCAGCTAAAAGAAGCATTATTTACTAAAGTAATCCAATTCTTAGTCTTCAAGACAATTAAAACATAGTAAAGAAAAACAAGCCAACTAATCCAGACATTACCTTGCTAAGTGCTCAACATCTATTGGTATGGTTTATACCAATCTGGGAATCATAACCCCCCTAAAAATGCTTCTGATTATTTTATGTTGCTTAACAGGGGAAATTGTTAGTCTTCTGAAGAGTGAAATGAAGTAATTATCCATTGCGTATGTATATGTTATATTATAATCTCAAGAATAGCTAGGAAAAGAAGACTTAAGGGAGTTTGTAAGAATTATCTGAAGGTTGTATGTAATTTTTCTAAAGTCATGTCACTGTGCCTGAACTTCTCACAGAAGACTCTGAACTACCAGTGGAAATTAATATTTTCTGTCCTTTATCTTATTATATAATACAGGAACTGTCCTCTGTTGGTTGTTCCCAGCACCACCGTTCATTGTATGCACTGATGATGTTGCTCCTGTGGATGTTTAACTGAAACAGTCGTGTGGCTTGTACGTGGTACATTTTACCAAAATCATGTATTCAGGGAAACAATATTTCACAAACACTTTCTTGTGATGGCTGCACCTATTTGTTTCTCCTTACCATGAATAGAAACATAATGTTAATTAACTTCTCTTTAGAATGCACGTTAGTCACTACCGTTGTATTCCAGCTGAGTACAGGTTCCACTCTCCTGGCACACACCCTTCTTCAGAAGATAAGTGTAAACATTTGAAAAACTATTTTTTATTATGCAGAGTACATATTCAATAATGTCAAACCTCCTTGTCATATTGTTCCTGTTGTGTGAAAATTGTTCCTGGCTAGGAGTTGGCTGCCCTTCTTCTCACACAAGATTTGAGTACTCTTCTGGTGGCCTGTTATCATCAGAAAGTCTTGCAAAGTTTTTAATAGAAGAAATCCTTCACTGTCAGAGTGACAGAGCACCGGCACATGTTGCCCAGGAAAGTTGTAGTGTCTCTGTCTATGGCAGTATTCAAGACCCATCCGGACAACCATTTTAGGGAACCTGCTTTAGCAGGGAAGCTGGACTCCATGATCTCTAGAGGTCTCTTCCTACCTCTACAATTCTGTGATTCTTTGAATTAAAATTAACACAATCTCTCCATTTAAACTGTATTTTCTATTGCCAAATACCATGTTTTGTTTGAAAGCGGTGACCCGAAGTTTGATAGGTGGTACTTTGGTCCTGATTTTTTTTTTTTTTTTTCCCTCTAGAAAGACAAGAAATGTTTGTGAATGAAAACAAATAGCAGAAAAGCTCATTTCTCTCTGCAGGCAGCTTTACAAGATTTGCATCTTGAAAATACAATGTTAGCATAACTAAATAGTTACTTCTGGGACACATGCATTATTTTTTTCCCCTCAAAGTGTTATCCAACAATTTTACTTTACAGATTTTCTGTATCTCATCCCCTCTTACTTTTACAAATAAAAATTGCAATATCAGTGTGCCTTTCCCCAAAAAGACACCTCCCCCCCCCCCCCCCCAAAAAAAAAAAAAAAGTCAGAATGCTAAAATGACAGGCCTATGATACCACAGTAACATCTGTATTGCTCTCTTCTGCATCAGATTCATGGAAAGGAGGCAAAAGGGTTTGTGAACCAGGATATTTACAGCCATGGAAGCGCTCCTTACAGAAGCAGAACACCACTAGAGATCTGTTGGTGAGTACCTCTATGTTTACTGGTGTTTTAAGATACATTAAGCAGTAATGTACTTACTGAGTAAGTTGCTGTCTGCAATGGGGAAGGTGTGAAAGCTGGTGAATTACTTCCAGCAGCCTTGCTTTTTAATCCTCCCCTTAGCTTGCAGATGAGCATTACTGTGGAGAAAAGTACATGACCTAGCTCAGAAATCTCAGTCCTTTGAGTTGATGTTTTTCAGCTGAAAATTCAACCATGTGGTGAAGTGTCCATTTCAAATCCCGGCACTTCTTTGATTCTAGTATTTCATGTGCTTGAAAACCGTTGTGTAGGAAGTAAGAGTTTTGATCCAAACATCTGCATGTTTCCTGTTTCAGTCCAATAATCCTCTTTCTAAAAATAGAATGAATGTTCTGATTGCTGAAATACTATGTGCATTGTGTTCCTAGTTCTGTGATAGAGCTGCATTGACAATTCTGTAATATTTAATACAATGTAGACGTATTTAATAAATGTAGATTTCTGTAGGTTTTAGATGTGATTTTACTACTGAGGAGCTCTAACCTATTTTTATAGGTCTGAGCCCTTCCATCCAAATGGCAAAAGCAAACCTGGTCACATGAAAAGCAAACTACAAAGAAAGCAACAGTCAGAAGCAGGCTTTTGTTTGTTTTGAAGCTGAGCTAAGGCAAGAGATGTTGCTTTGCCTGAAGTAGGACTTCTGCCAGCTGACTGACACAAAGGATGAGATAAAGGAGCAGCTCTGTGCCACCGTTGTCTGTGGAAAGGTGTGCACCCTCCACAAGAGTGAAAGCATAACCAGTGCAGGAGAAAGCAGAGGGTGTGTCTGCAATCCATAGAAAGCTGGAAAGGTGCAAATATTAGGAAGGATATTGGTATGGTCTTTAGAGTGAATGAAGGAGACCCAATTGCATTAAAACTGAGCATCACAAAAACATACCTAAATTTAAGGTCTATTAGGTTAGGGAACAATCGTAGAAAATAAATTGTGTAGGCCCCATTTCTTGAGATTTTAAAACAGAACAATTCAAGACCCTGGAAAATATAATGTAGATAGTGTAATATAACAATAGGAGGATAGAGTTACTCTAATAGGCCTACTTCATTTCTAATTCCTATGAGTTTGTTAAGCTATTTATGCTTAATTTTACATAGTTATGAGTACAGAATATGTTCATCCAAACTGTAATAAAATCTTTATAACAGATAAAAATAAAAAAGTGATGCCTCATTTTGCTCAAATGAGCTAACCTACCTCAAAAATGAATGACAATCCACGCTGCTAGGGCAGCAGAGGGGTCACCAATTATGCCTTTAAGTAATACTAAGTTCTGTACAGAATTACAATCATGTGTTTTGTTTGTCCAGTACTATAAACCTAGAAACCATGCAACCAACTGGGAGGGGCATGCGGAGCACCTTGCTGCTGGGTGAGAAAGGGGCTGTGGGTCCATGCCCCCCAAGCAGGTGGTGATGTCTGTGGCTGTCTGGCCTCAGACCACTGTGTGAGGATTGTTGGAATGATTCCCTGCTGTTGTGCAGTACACCTTCCTTCCCTCTCTTCACAACTGTACATATGTATAGACACAAAAACGTATATGTTTAGATGCATAGGTTTTCATTCAGCTCCACAGTTTTACTCGGTGCTGGTTCTCCATCAACACTTAAACTCTGCTTTAGTTTCATTATGGTTGCAGACTACAAACACACTCGAAAAAGTATTTCTTTTGCCCTTTCTTAAATGCAAACATGGCAAACTCTTACTTGGAGTTATGTGTGCAGCTATTTAGAGAGCACTTCTCTCATGTTCTGCTGAATACTTTTTGTTGCTGCTTGGCTCTGAGATTTAGAGTCCATTTTGTTTTTCACAAAGCTCCATTCTGAATTTCCAACAAGTGAAAACATGCTGTTAACAATTAACATGGAAAAGGCTGCTCTAAATTTGTATTGGGAACAATTTTGGTGCTTGTAACCATCTCATGTATTATATTTTTAATTTCCATCTGGCCAATTGTACCCATGCACAAGATGTATCACCCTGTGAATTGTCATTAAATTCAGCACTAAACCACCTGATTATGACAGGAAGAGAGAAATCTGAGCACTGCAGATTTCATTTTGTTAGGAAATATGTTTATTCATTGCATTTATTTTAATTAAAATGGAAAATGTTGTGGAATTCCTTATTTTAGAATACAATAAACTATTATCTCCTAATGGGTTAAAAATAAACAGAAGCCATCATATATAAAAAAAAAAAAAAGAAAAAACAAACTGAAGAAAAAGAGAAACGGTAATGACAGTTTTGAAGTATCCAGTACCTGTTGTGACAGGAATAACAAATTAATTGGGACTATAACGGATTCTTTGTAAAGGTGAAGTAAACACACTTGACTGTATATTTTTCACCATCAGTTAAGTCTCAATTGGTTCTAAAAATAAACAGAAGACATTGAACAGTTTTAATGGATTTTGACACCTAGGTATTATGCTGTCACTCCAATATAAATGAATCATAACTTCAGACTGCGCCAAGGAATTACTACACATTTGGAGAAAATTTATGGTGCACCAGGCTTTGAATCATGATGTGATATCAAAACTAAAGTCACAAGAGGAAAAAGTCTGGCATAAATTATTATTTACCCAAACCATGCATACCCGCAAACTCAACAGGTATGGATTACAGGGGTAGTTGTAAGTTCCACTGTCACTCCTAGGGGTTGGTCTGTGTGAGCTGAGCATGTGCTGGGTGAAGTGAGGGCCAGAGGTTTGCTGCTTCTCAGGGTTCAGGCTTATTGAGGCTAAAGGAAAGGAGAAATTTGGCAGTTGACAATATACTTACGTTACACTTAAATTTGTTTTTATCCAACACAGGACTTACAGATTGTGAAGTTCTCACTTTGGTTTTGAAGATGTTGATCTGTTTGTGACAGGACGAACATCTGCAGTCCCTGGGCTCCACATTGGTCACCTAGCCTGCGCTGCATAGCCGTACATAGAGGTAAGCTCATAAAATATATTATCAAATGTTGTATGTATTTCTGTACAAAATTTCCTCTTAAATTCTATTTGGAAAAAATAAAAACAAACAACAAAAATAAAAGCAACCGGAAACTCTAAAGCTATAATATGTACAGTAGATGATGAGAGTGTGCTTTTGATATTTTAAATGAAGGTTGGGATAAATATTTTTTGATAGAATATTTTAGAGAGTTAAATTTTTGGTAGGTTGGATCGTGTTCAATGCACAACTGTGCAGTAGCAACTTCTGTAAATTTTAATCAAAATTATAATCTTCTTAAAAATGTATTTATTCAAAGCAGAGGTAGCTTTTAAATATTTATCTTGTAGTATTTCTCTAGCTTTCTATGCAGTTCTGAGCGAGAAGTTCATCGGTTCTAGACTTTTGTCTTAAAATTTAGCCACTTTAGAGATGATTACAAAATACTATGAAGAAAAGATCTAGTTTTTAAGTCTATTAAGTGAAAAGGAACAAATCCAAAGAAGATTATCAGCAGACAGAGAGAGTAGGTTTTATTTGGGAGTCCACCGTGTATTGATTTGAAATCTTTTCTATGTTCTAGCCATAGCTCATTACAAATCTGGATTGATTCATTATTTTTGCCCACTGGAACACTAATCAGCCTCTTAATGGCTTTGATGCTCTTGCCTTTGAGCCATGGCATGGTGCTGAGCATCCCATGACTGGCCTCAAGGTTGAGGCCAATTCCACAAGTTGGGGGAAAGGCTGAGCCTGGGAGGGAACCTCTTGAGGTCATCTGGGTCATCTGCTCCCAGCCCCTGCTCAAGAAGGCAACCTACAGCAGTACACCCAGGACAATAACATTCATAAAATCATAGAAAATCCTAGGCTGAAAGGGACCTACAAGAATCACCAAGTCCAACTTGGTATTCAGATTATTTCCCAACATACTCCAGCCAAGACCTTCCTATGCAGCACATAGCCCTCCCTTAGGACTGGCAAGGATGGAAAGTCTCAGCTAATCAGAAATACACACAAGTTGATAAAATATCCATTGCCTCAAGCTGGGTCATTCTTGGATGCAATAATGCTAACACATCAGCTGCTGGTGTGCACACTTGAGAGATGGCTCTGCAATACGTTTGAGAAATTGTACTCTGCTGGGAGAACTTTCTACTTGTAGCCAGTGCCAAAAAGCGCATGGAGGAAGACACGGGGAGGACACATACTGTGCATATACTGGGCTTAAGTGCTGCCTGGCAAAGAGAGGTGGTGAGGAGGCGCGTACTGAGCACCTCAGATTGGGGTGCAGGTGGAGTGCTCTATGGTTCCCCAGCCTGCCTGGAGCTGGCAATATCCCATAGGGAATGCTGGGCTCCATAGTGGCTTTCATCACCTGGTTGCCTGCTTTCTAATATGGTGTTTTCTTAAAATATTGGAGAATATTTCTTTTGAGATATTATAGTACTTAAATTCTCATGTTAGTCTCTCAATTCCTATCAAATTATGTTAGTTATAATAATATTTTATTAATGATATTAATTTAAGGAGATCTCGAAGTGCTCCCTGAAAGGAAGCTGAAAGCATCCTTGTAGTGTGATTACTTTGAAGATGCTCATTTTTAATCTTTCCCCATTTCATGTTTATTTGGGGCTTGGCAGCCTAAGAGCTATGTTCTGCATTTCTTTTTGCATACAGTGCCTTACTTAAGGAATGTCAGTTAATTCTGGATGGATGTCCTCTGCTTTATCTGCAAATTGTTCTGGTAATAGAGATGTACTGCTAAGATGAGCATCCTAGGGACTATTTTTCTGTAAGGGGACTATCCTGAAATTTTTATTCTAGTGTTCTACGAACTCTAAGGTATTTTGTTTTCATAAATTATGAAAGGAAAATGTCACAAGCTATCACTGTTTCTGTGCTCTGCCTTTGCTGACAGCTGTATGATGCTCATTCAGTGCAGCAGATTGGGAGCTGAAAGTTTCATCAATAAATATGACTCTGATGGCTTCATGTCAGCGGTCAAGGTAATGGCCTTTTATTATCCTGGAAACATTTCCACAAGGCACACATACATATATTTTTTTCAAACTCTTCCAAGAAGAAAAAATATACTTTTTTACTTATGCTCACAATTTTAGTCCCTCTGCTTTGCAAGTGACATAAGGAATTTTGAATAGGGGAAAAATATCAATTATTTTTATTAGTGTATTATTACATGCTAAAGAATTAAAAAAAGAACAAGGATATAGTGCTGAGTCATCTTATTACAAACTTCTTGTGATGACTTTAGAATATTTTGCAACCTATAAAAAATAAATATAAACATGGAACAGACCTATTTGGAAAAGTAGAAATGGTAGCACTGAAAGGTATGCAGTGTTAAAAATCATGGAACAACATTATTCAGGATTTGCTGGGAAAGACACAGTTCTGAGTTTAGTTGAATATGCTATTGTTATGGTTAAAATACTGAATTATTAATTGAGCTTTCTAGTTTGTTGTCCTATTGAAGAATTTTTATAAATCATACTGTCAGGAATAATATGCATTAATTTTGGAAAGAATTGAGTATAACAATATTTCAAACTTTAACTGCTCTTGTTTTATTTTTACTCTATTTTATAATTTCACTAAAGTACTTTCTAGTATCTAAGTTGATTTTACAGTTTTAACTTATCATGTTTTTCTAACTGATCTTTTAAAGGTATTTATCGTTAATTAAATAACATTTAATTACAATTACACATGTAATTTTTTAATGCATTTTCTAGGTGATACTCAATGCTTGGTCCTCAGGACTTTCACAGTAAATAAAGATCTAGGAAAGGAGATACTCCTATAAAATATTTGTCATTCACTGGCTGTACTACAGTTTTATATTTTCTCTGTGATTTAACATATAATGTAAAGTTTTTTAAACATCTGCCCAGTTTTATATGGTATCAAAACGCTATGTAATTTGCAAAAATTTCCATGTAATAGTAATATCCATGAAAGCAACCTAATTTTTATCACGTGACTTACTCCCATCCAGTAAAAAAGCAATTTCTTTGACGTATTTTGCACCTGGCATCCTTATCCCTTTGTAGCATTTTAAATATCAGTATCTGATCAGTGCTCAGAAAATTTGCAATCCCAAATGCTGCTGGTGCTGTGTTTGTCCCGAGGCTCCTGGTGAGCTCTCGGGGGCTGAGCCTTCTCCACAGAGGGGGCTCTGTTTACAGGGGGCCTTGGCCGCAGCAGATCTCAGGCATTACCTTGTATGCCCAAAGTAAAACTTGGGGGTATTTAGCTGTGCTCATTGTGGCAGTAGCATGTATGAACTACTGTTCTCTGTAAATAATGTGAAAATACTGAATGTTGTTTCATGAGCTACATCTGTCTTCCCTGATCACTCAATTCAATAGATGAGGAGCACCCATTTGGAGAGGGCCACCAGTTGGATGGTGTGGCCCTATGGCCCTGCTCCTGCTGCAAGCCATGCTCATGTTTCAGCAGCACCGGATGGGCTTCCTGCTCCTCTGCCTTTGGCAGAACTTAGGAGTTAAAATTCCCATCCTTGCATGCTAGCTTGCTTCAAAAAGTAGAGATATGAAGCAGAGAAAGCAACATTTTACTGAAAGTTCATTCATCAAATAGCTGCATATTTTGAAAAGGGTAAAAGTACTACTAGACCCATCAGGGATAAGTAAAGGCTATATACTATAGATTATTTTAATCCCCTTGCTAGATATAAAAGGGATAATTACATATTTGTGGTTGAAGCCATGCGGTGGAAAAATCAATACAACTTTTTTGTATGACACTTCATTAGTGTGAAAAATTTTAAAAGCTGAAAAGAACTGCCTTGCAATTAAATGCCTCTGCTACTTCGGATTCAGTAATGGGTTTGTATTATTATCTAGTTTATTTGAAATAGTGGTTGCACTATAGCAGTAATTGGAAAACATTGATTATGCACTTGTATATAGAAAACCTGGCAAATCATTACAGGGCATAGCAACAGTTAGTTAGCCTTACTAATGAAGCACTAATTGCTGTAAGTAGGTTAACATGTTAGTGAAACTATAGGGAGATACAGCCTTGGAATTTTTTATCTGTTCAGTGAAATGTATTTTTTTTAATGGCGTTTTAAGAAATTTCATTTTGCAAATACAAACCACAAGACACTCTTCTTGCTGCATTTGGAATAATTTCAGAGATTTGTTTTTGAACTTGGATTTTTTTCTTCCTCCTTCGAATATAACGTGTAGTACATTTAAGTCATATTTATGCTACTCCTATCAATGCTGTGACTTTAATGTATGTAAATGGCTAACTGGAGTGAAAGGCTGGTCGGCTCCATTGATTTCCTTATTCTAATGCAATTATGTCATCCATGCTATGTTCTCCTTCAACAGTCTTTTTTTAATTAGACTGCTCTATGTTTTAACTGATATTATAACATATGACCAATTGGAATAACCTTTTTTTTTTTTTTTTTTTTTTTGCAAAAATCTTCATATTGTGAAAATCTGAATGTCTCCAATTTATTTAGTAAAATGTATCAGAACTGGGAATATTAACAGACAATTTTATTTTACACTATTAACTGGGAAAACTGTGACAATTTATCTGGTTGTTCTAGATTAGTACATTCTGTTTGAGAATTGTACAATTAAAGCATCCTTATGTCTGCATTAAAAAAAATCTTTATGAACAGCCTAATGTAAAGCTAAAAAGCTTCAAAATTTGCCTGAAAATTTGTCACATCTTCAGAACACAAATTAGAAGCTAGATGAAAATTGAATGTATATGTTCAATCAATAAGCTCATATAAATCTGAATTTAAAAACAGAAAAGTTTTTGTTAACCAAAATTAGACATTAGAGATGAAGGCCTTCTCAACAGCTTGCCCTAAGGTGTGTTTGTCCTGGAACAGGATGAAGTCTTTATCTGTCTAATGCAGTAGATGCCAGCAAGCTGCCAGTGTTACACAAGGAAGCACTTCCGTGCTGTGCGGTTGCTGGAGCCTTGGTACAGACTGCCCAGGGGCAGTGGGGTTTCCTCCTCAGAGGTTTTCAGAAGCCATGGATGTGACCCTGGACAACCTGCTTGAGGTGGCCCAGCAGGGGCTAGGCCAGGTGACCTCCTGAAATCCCTCCCAGCCACAACATTTCTATGGTTGCAGACAGATGTGCATGCAGTGGAGGTGCAGGATAGGATCTGTTTATGGAGTTGCATTTGTATGCAAGTTGGGGGGCTGTGGTTGTTTCTAGATGTAGGCTCAGGTGTCTGCTTGGGCTCAAGCAGATGGCAGGGCGGATGTGCTTCCTAAGGGCCAAACCTATCACAAGGGAAGTTGCAAATGTTTGGACACATTTCTTTCTCTAGTCTGACAGAAGACGTCTCTCAGTGCTGACAAATGCATTTCATTTGCAGAGAGGTGGTGTGAGACTGGAGACTGATTCTGAGTGAAATCGGGCAAGACCCAAGCATGAAGCTGCAGCCTGAGGGACAGCTGGAGGAATGACATCCTGTCCCATCCTGGAAGCCAGGACACTTACTGCATCTCCTCTTAACGCTGCTTTCCAAAGGCTGCTCCATGGCATCCCTCCTACACAGTGCGATGCTCTCTGTCCTGGAAGCAGGTGAGACGAGACGACAGTTTCCCACAGTGTGCCCGAGGTATTTCTTAGGATACACAAGCACAGGGCTTGGCTGCACGGGACAGATTGGCAGAATTGTAGGGGCTGGAATGAACCTCTGGAGAGTCCAACACCCTGCTAAAGTGTGTTCCCTATAGCAGGTCACACAGGTAGGCATCCAGACAGGTCTTGGATATCTCCAGAGAAGGAGACTATGACTTCTCTGGGCAGCCCATTCCAGTGCTCCACCACTCTGACAGTGAAGAAATTCTTCCCTGTGGTGGTGTGGAACTTCCTGTGTTCCAGTTTCTGCTCGTTGCCCCTTTGCTGCCATTGAAGAGTCCCTCCCCATAGATTCAACTCCCCACTCTTTAGGTATTTATAAACAGTAATGTGATCTGACAGGTTGCAACATTCCCAGCATATCTCTTTTTGCCTCCCTCCCACTGTAGGATGCAGCAGTTCCATTGCATTTTGATAGTGCTTGGCTACAAAAGCATAGGGCAGGATTTCCTTGTTTAAGTAGGTGTTAAATTCGCTCTCAGATTCGCAGGAATAAAGAGTGGCCCCCTAAGAAGTTGCATAACGACCTCAACTTACAGAACATCTTGGAACAATTCTTAAACTGAAAAATAAATGAATAACAACACACAAAGTTTACTGAGCAAGTGTTAGAAAATGCAGATTGTGATTCTTGCCACATTCCAATTTTTAAAAAATAAGCGTTTGTGTTTTTTCAAAAGATTTTAAGGGGGAGGAGGGATGTTTTAAAGGGAAAACTGCTTCCAGTTTGAGAGCTAACCTCAACTATTTCTGCTTTGACTTAGCTTTCCAAAGAACTTAACAATATTATAGACCTCTGTTCATAATAATGAGCTGTTTTGTGCAAAGCAGCTCATTATTATGAATGTAAAGGCATGTTTCGAATAGTAAAGCAAATCATAAAAACTGCTGCCCGTGTCATATTTTTTTTCTTTGTCAATAAAAGACTTTCCTCAGGGTCAGAGACCATTATTGACCAGAGAAAAAATTCAAGTCCTATTTGGAAATTTTAAACAGTGAATGTGAAAGTAGGGGAGAGAAGTTATGAAACTAAAAGTATGTGTGGTGAACATTATCTGCAAGGTCTTTTATGTTAAGGAAATCATGACATCTGCCAATCTTTCAAATTCCAAAGGGTAAAGAATGAGGTCTGTTAGGCTGTCATTGAACATGACAGGCTTAATGTCAAGTTTATAACAGAAAAAGGGCAATCTTATTGTGGTTTATTCAGTTTTATGTTGCTTGTTGAGTAGAAAAGCTCATTTTTTATCTAATTTATAGCATTTGAAATACCAAACAGATTTTTTTTACATATCTCCTGAGCTCACAGCTCCTCTTGACTACCCCTTAGTCGTTCCTTTAGGGAGCAGTCTTAAATCCTTCCAATTTAGCATCTATGTGAGACCAGACAATTGTTTTACTTGAGCATATCCTTCAGTTGTTATAGAGCTGTTTCTAACTCCAAACATTTTAGTTTAATTACTGCTTAGAATATTTGCTATATTTTTATCTAGGTTGCCTCTCACTTGAGCCCATTGGGCTGAAGAAAGAATTACTCCCCGTGCTGTTCTGTAGCCCTTCTTGTTCAGATCTGTAATTGGCCCTGTGTTTTTGACTTTTTGCTAATAAGCAGCTTACTTGCTCTCCCACTAGACTCAACCCACCACTTTTGTTTCATGAATTTTACAAAGGATTTTAATAGATGCTTTAGGCTATGCAAAATGTTATATGAAGGAAAGCATTAATGCTCTAGCCTTGACACAAAGGACGTGTGAATGGCTGCTTATCATTACCGTCAGGTATCAAAATTTTCATTAGGAGTTCTGGAGGACAAAAGGGGAAAAAGTGTAGCTATATGAAAGAATATTAACCTATACTGTGTAACCAACCACAATTGCTTAGCATTTTACATTAACTCTCCTCAGACACTGGCTCTCATTATTTTTACACATACATAATAACTGCTTATTATAGCGGTACAGTTCACACTGATATATTGTAGATAAGGTTGTGTCAGCACTTCCATTATAAACCCTATTTTCAGAGGTTTAAAAGGCAGCTGTAAAAATTTACTCCAGACAGAAGATTGGTTTTCTAGTTTTCTGCCTCAAGCAATTTTTTTTAAACCAATTAAAAACAATTGGCTGTTTTTTAAGCTATAGAAGTAAACAAAACAAATTAAGAGGTTTAAAGCACTTTTTGCACTTCTGTAACTCACAAGCCTTTATTAAAAAAAAAAAAAAAAAATGACGAAAAAGAAATTTAGAAGGGAATCTGTTAATATGTTATACTTGCCAGTAGTGTTCTTAGAAGAAATATATAGTGGACGCTGCAACGGAGTTATATTAACCAGGATACCTCAGCTTAGTATTACTTACTACTGAGTTCAGCAGATGCTGTTAACAAAAGCATTCTTTTTAGATCTAAAATATAAATCCAGAGTTTACTGTCACCAATCAACTACTTTTTTTCACGTCCCCCCTCTTCCAGGGGCTGAGCAGAATTGTTTCTTGTTAAGCTTCTCCTTGGGCTCACTGAGAAGCTTGAGGTATGATTTGCAGTCACATGGATTATCAGGAGACCCAAGTGGTCTGGGATGTTGGAGGTCACTTCTCAAGGTTTTCCAGTCCTCAGGGGCCAAGCATTGGCAGGGAGATAGTACTGGCACAGAAGACTTCTGGAAAAGTGATGTACTTCCAATTCTGACACTGCCACCTTTGCAGAAGGTTAACTCTTTTCCCTGCTTTGCATTAGGTAGTTGTCTAAAGAAGCAGCCTTGCTGATGAAGGGCTCATTGAGGAAAAGTTTATACAGGGAGTCCCCAGGTGAAACCTAGTTTGCTGATATGAGGCATTGTAGCAGTTTTCACCAGCAGTGATTGTGAGCACGCATGTAGCTGATGATGGAGAGAGGCCAGAAATTCCCTGGAAGTTGGTGAGCAGTGAAGGGATGCATCCCCAGTTGTGTCTGACTTGTCCCCAGTTGGGTTTAAAGAGGACTCTGTGGCATGTTAGATGTGACATCTTCTTGTTGCATCTTGAAGAGGAAGGTGAGGCTGTTGTTTGCAGACCCTTTGGGTTAGTTAATTCAGTGAATGATGTCCAGGTGCTGCACATAGTCAATGGATGAGTGCTGCTGGATTTTGCTCTGTAACTGTACCTGGCATTCAGAAAAATAACAGCACACCCATGGTTACGGAGGTTACTTGGGAGGTACCCAAATTAGTCAGTTTGCTATCCCAACCTTTCAGCCCATCTGTTCAAACAGGGATTTACCCACTACTGTGAATTGTGCCTTGCTATCTACTGGATAATATTATGCATTAATTTCTGCAAATGGATTTAAGTATGACATTTCTGACAGTTGTTCAGCTGAATTGGATTAATAATGCATTTTTATAACCCTCATTTCACTTAAAAATATATTACGGTGCAATGTTTTGAGAACCTCTAGAATTAAAATAAATATTTTAAGTGTATTTAAGTAAAGTTGGCTCATTGCAGCAGACATCATCAAAAGAAAACAATTCCCATGCATGTTCTTGAAATCTTGTTGCAAATTTGGAGGTGCTTGTTATCTTTTCCTGTAACTGATTTAATGAGGGAGTGCTCTGTTCCAGAAACGTGGCTGGGAAATGTCAATGCTATATCTTTTATCGTGAGATCAAGAGGCTAAATCCTGAAGTTCTTACAAAGTATTGGCTCAGTTTCCAATATGCTAAACTTCAAATTGGAGAACCAAGGGAAGTGCCTGGAACTTAGGAAGGAGTATAATGGCTCTTAAAAACAAAGGCAGGCTTTGAAAAATACTTCTGTGATGTGTTTTGAGGTGACAGCTTGTACAAATCAGAAAAACATGCATGGCAAACCCTATGTTTACTTGCTTATCTTTCTTTCAGTATAGCATATTGATAACAGCCCAATCTGTTTCTTAATGAAAATAGCTTAGTAAGATATTGAACTTCTGACACTGTCGGCATTCGCTAGTTCCTCTTCTAGCAAATAGATGGCCATCAAGCCTTACATCAATAATTATCTGCATCCTGATAGTAACTGTGGCATCTGCATGCAGAGAAGCACTAACCCCAAGGATGGCTGTCATAGGGTGTGCTTGCATTGTCCAAGTCCTGCAAGAGCTCCTGCAGGCTGCTCTGCACCCAGACTGCCATGCAGCAGCATGCTCCTGGACGCACTGGGGTCTGAATTACTCAGCTTCTGGTTTCAGAAAAAGGACAACTACCTTTCTGGTAGCAAGGTTAGGGGACGTATGGAGTATCCACAGTCGCATCTGTCTGCCTTCCAAGGCAATAGTTGCATGAAAAAGCATGAAATATATTAAGGAGGAAAACATTGAAAAGAAATTTGAAAAAGGTAGAAAATTTTGTGCAACATAATGGGATTTCTATCTAAAGAAAAAAAAAAACAAATTTAGCTCTAAGTTTGGAACAATCTTGTTTGTTCAAGAGCTAACAATATCTGTAAAGTTCATTATATATAAGCCATCTTATTTAAATTTGCAATTTTAATTTAAAAAAAATCTCTTTGCAGTCTTGTAGAAGAGTTGCAAATTAAAAATTGAGCTAGACTCAGGCAGATTTCATCTGAAACAAAGAATTTTCATAGTATTTCAGTGTTTTCAAGATCTCTCAAAAAAGCTGTTTGAATACCACACATGGTAGAGCAAGCTAGCAAGACTGGGACTGCTGTACCAATGGCATTGAATAAGGGACATAGAGCTGGAGGTGGGGTAAGAGGGAACAAAATTCCTCTGCCCAAATTTTGCAGGACAGTTGCTCAGGTTTCAGTAAGTAAGGCTGTACAGCCTAACAGATCGTCTTGAATCACCCACGTTGCAAGCTACCCACCTTATGTAACATCTACACTTAATACTAAATGGAAAAAACAGTGCCTGTGATAACCCAGAACCTTTTCTTCTGTAGGCTACTCACAATATTTTGTTCAAATGAGAGACTGCCTCTTTTCCTGCATGGAAGTGTTTCCACAAGAATTTCACATCATTAGATATGAAGATTGTTGCCAGAGTTATATTACAGGCTTCAACTATCTTGAAGCAAATTACAATATCTTTAAAATATTGTTGAAGAATTGAACTTTTTAAGAGATAAATTTAAATTTTAAATTTTTACAAGGGAAGCATGGGTACAAATTCCTGCCAGCCTTGACAGATGTGTGCTGTCTTCCACCACTGGGATGTTTCTCAATGTTCTTCACCTTATTTCCCTGAAACGTTACCAAAAGCATTATTTAAAATAGATATTTCTTTTTGTAATCCAGACAGAGGATGAAAACTGCTTTTGATTGTCTAGCTGGCTGTGATCAGCAGGAGACAGAATGTAGATTTACCTCAACGAGCTGTGGTTAGCTTTGAACTGCAGTCCATGTCCCCAGGGAAGTAAAAGAGCAAGGTAACCAAGTCTGAATGAGCAGCTGAGTTCAAGAGATGTCCCTCAAAATGAAGACACAGCCAAAGTGCGTGAGTATGACTATGTCCTAAATAATATTTTAAAGCTATTTTAAATTCTTCACTCTAGTTTACATGTGAAGAATAGGAAAAATATACTCATCCTGTGGAATGTGAAATACATGGCAAGTTCTATAGAGAGTTGTTATAATGCATGCGACTTCCTAAAACTGTAAGCTGTTCACAAAATTACCTATTTTGTAACCCTTTGAGAGTGGAACTGGAGAAGGATTGCGGTGGCAGAACATACAAAATATACGGGGGTTAAAACTTCCCAGCTCACTTGACTAAAGGTAGTTATCAACAGCTAAAAGATCTCCAAACACAGAGTTTGTAGAAATAACATCATTAACACAGAAGCTTGAGAAAATTGATTTTCTCCACACACAAATCAGCAAAAGTTTAGAAATGGTGTTTGACAGTGCGTGTCTGAGGAAGGCAGAGCAGCCCCAAAGAGCAGTTGGAGGTGAGGGCAAAACTTTCTCTGCCGGTGACAACATTTATTGTTTAACTTGAGCAGATGGATCCACCTTAAGAAAGGTCCAAGGAGCTCGATGGAAACCAAATGCAGCAAAAGGAAGTTGGGGATGTGGGTGTCAGGTTGTCAGTAATCTGACAGCTGTGGTAACTACCCTCTAATCCAGCGGCTCCAGCCACGCTCTCGGCTGACACCGCAAGGACTGACTGACAGCTGAAGAGCGGGCACTTCGTACAGGCAGAAGTGACATCCAGTCTATTAAGGCTGACAAGCACAAAGCAGAGATTTGCCCTGAATGGTTTGGTACTGAAGCCTAGTAAAGGGGTTATTTGAAAGGTCTTAGAGAAAGTGTCAGACTCAAGCTCAGATGATAACAATATTGTAATGATAGCACTGGACAATGAAGTGCTATGATTGCCCATACAGGCCAGTAAGACTGCATGTGGATAGTGAGCTCCAGAAGCCAGTTTACAGCAGCAGATTCTCAAAAGAAAACATGCCACCCCTCAAGGACCACTCTTTGTCAGGCTTTTAAAGGCATTTTTTTTTTCAGTGTAATGATGTGCTTTTACTTGTGCCTTTGCTTTTTTTGCTCTGATGTCAAGGAAAAAAAATTAGCAGTAGTAGCAGTGATTGCAGAAATCCATTGAAAATGTAAATGGATAGTATGGATAACACTGAAGCAGTGTTATCTTGTAGGTTAAAACAAAATGTGCATTTGTGTGGCTTGTAGGTTAAAACAAAATGTGCAGACTAATGTACTTAGTGTTAAAATTAAATCTACAGTAATAATGGAAATAGCAGGATTTTAGTCCAAATATTAAGTTCAAATTCAAAAGTTGTGGAGTAATTTGGGTGAAGTACTGCAATGCACAGACATGCAGGTAGATGTGCTGCACAAAATGGGACTCCATCCATAAGTAAATATGAAGATTTAGCATTGTATAGAGGTAAGTACAGGAATTGTGAGGTTCCAGAAGGGAAATACGATCATTCCTAATAGCAGGATCTGTATCTACTGTTGAGTAGAATTTATAGCAAACCTCTTCCTTATTCAACAAAGCTTGTAAGTTTCTGTTTTTCTTTTTGTATTTTAGCATTTAATCAAATAAGTAAGTTCTTCTTTAACATTAAAGCTTAATTTTATTAGCTTAAATTTATTAGCAGTTGCTGTCCAGTCGCTCCTTTCCCCAGCAACATCCTTCAGGTCTCTCATTTAGTACCTCCAGCCTACTCTTTAGTTTGACTTTCCAAGCAGAAGCTGCACCAATCTATGGCTAACCCATCCTGTATCGTTTACTGCATCTCAGGAACATTCTTTAAGTATCTGATTAATTATCTGTCCAATATAAAATTATCCTGAAGTATATTTCTTCTCAAAGTTCAAGACGTTGCCCCTTCTTTCCATTATGTTATTCTTTGTCTCTCCAATCTAGTAATTGAATCTAGTTTAATAGAGATGACGTTTGCTTTTACACACGTTCTACATTTTCTCAGGAATGAAAGTTAACAAAACAAGATAAAAAGTGACATTTAGAAGCAATTCAGATCCTCACCAAGAAACAAGTATGGTGGAATCATGGTCACTGCTTGGGGAAGAGGTCACAGGAAAAAACCATTCTAAGCCCTGCTTTGTAGTTTGTCAGTTGGTGAACTGCCAAAACTATATTCAAACTGCCAAAGAATATAATAATATAATATAGCATGCTTGTAGTTGATAGAATTTCATATCTCTGCTTACAATCATTAGCCAGAAGTTGAAGAATCAGAGTACAGCAACAGAAAATGACAGCAGATGGACACAGATCACCCAAAATTATGAGGTTTTGGCACTGAAGATCACTAACAATACTTCCTGTGGTCTTGGCTCAGCTTAACCAGTTTTTAATATGGTTGTGCTAACACTACATATGTGTTTGCTTCCAGCCATATCCTTACTCAGCTTGGGCTTCTCAGAAACCTGCCTGATATGCTGTGCCATGGTTTGCAGTGAGACTTTCTGCGAAAGGAATAGAAAAATATGGCAGTACTGGAGGCTAGCATGACTGCTGTTCTTTGGTAGCCTTTACACTAAAGATGTCTTACTACCTATTTCTCAGTGATTTTTGTGTGTGTGTTCAGTATAGAGTGTTACACAGTCCTCATCCAGAGATGGAAAAGATGTTCCTCAATGTTTGTTCACAAAAAGCAGTTTAGCTCTCCAATTGTTTCTTTTCCTTTACAAGTTGGCATCTTTGTGATTTCTTTTCTCAACTCCTTTAAGCTACCAATGAAAAAAACAGGAAAATCTCTCCTTCAGCTGTCCAAATAATGTTTTTTTTTCTTTTTCTTTCTTCCATGTTTTCTGGATTTCTTTAATGTTTTGGAGATGTGATAGGTTTCAGCTAGTTGAGCTGATAAAAACAGTGAAAAGGACTGAGTCCCTGAGTTAACATATGCTGTGTGAAGGTGAAAGCCCACTCTTTTAAAGACATCCCTACATGTCAGCATGATCTAAAGGTAAATTATATAAGTTTTTTAAATGTAGTTACCCATTGTATAAAACATGCAGTGTCCCTCCGCACTTCGTCTGTTCAACTTCACTAGTATCTAGTATGTGTTTTTCTTTTTGGTAGGTTTTGATTGTTTTGGTTTGTTTTATGCTTTTTTTCCTTTTTGGAAGCCTGAAATGTGCACTTTTTTTTTTTGGCCAAAATTCCTTTTTTTTTTTTTTTTTTTTTTTTCAGTTTCGTGTTTTGAAAGATAATCATATGTAGTTCTGTGAAAATGTATTTCTTTGCTTAGTGTTTTACTGGAATGACAATTTAATGCTATTTTTTGTCACTTTATGTATTACTAAAGACGACCAAACCCACTTGCAGATTTTATGCAGGACACAAATACATCATTTTTGGCAAGAGTTCAGTAGTAAGAATAATCTGAAGCTTGGTGCCAATGTATTCAAGTATTTGCTGTCCTAGACTAAAAAAACCCACTCACTTACTGTGTAGTAGCAATCTGTCATTTACAAAATGACACATCCAATTTAAAACTACTTGGAAACAAAATGTTTAATCAGAATTTTAGGAATGTTTGCTAACCGTGGATCTTGGAGGTCTCAAGACTTCACTGTTACAGTGCAATTTGCCTGACAAGCTGTGTGGTCCACTGCAAAGGACAAGCAAGTCAGCTTGTCACCTTGGGCAGGTTGCATTACTTGTCCTTTGCTCCCATTTTCCAGTCTGTGGAATAGGAAACAGATATTTGGCCATTTATATAGGAAAGGTATCGATGGGAGAGAAAGCCCATAGAAGTTACTTAGATATAAGATTTCCCTTTGATTTTTATTACGTTTACTTACCAAAGATTTTAGAAAATAACGTCAATTTTTGGATGTTACTGTTTAGCTTTATTTTTTGGCAGAATTATATGATGTGGTGGGATTTGATAGGGCAGGAAGCCTGTTTTAGTTGCATGTTGCTGGGAAATAGCTACAAGGTATGTGTACAGACCGTGGAGGTACAAACCTTGGTGATGAAAATCTTGGCAAAAGATTTATACAGAGGTTGACATTTCCTGGTTCATCAACCTCAATCCCCTTGCACATAGTTCTGCTGTATTTTTTACTCATGTATTGTGCCTAGTTTCTATTATCACCTTAAATTTTGGAGTTAGAAAATAACTAACATAAATAGATGCATAAATACACAAAGCAAAACAAAAACCCTGCCCTGAGGAGTTCAGTCTAAACAGATGAGACAGATGGAGATGCGAAATGATTCACCCAGGACTGCAGCAGAAACAGGAGGTCAGTAGCAGGCGAAGGTCTGCGGACTCCAGGCAGACCCTGGATCTTCTCTGTGCCTCCTTAGAGAGATACTCTCCTCCAGCCGCTGTCCCATCTATGTTCCTTCATTTCTCCAGAACAGAAAATCCAACGTGATATGGGTATAAAGTTTTAAATACGAGTTCTGTTTACAATGGGAAATACAAATGCCTGATGATAAAAACCAGAAGCGTTACTGGTTTTTACATACGTACATTAAACTGGTTGCATTGTATCCTGGGTGTGTTTCAGAAGACAGAGCAGTGATGGCATTGTAAGCTGTTGTTTAAATCGTGCATGTAGCCAAGAGAAATGTTAAATCTTTGTTAGCAGCATTCCTCTGCTGTGCTTCAGTATTTCCCATTAACAGTAGCTTTTCAAACATGGTAAGTGAATCCGTTTTCCTTGCAGTAGCTGTGGGAAGCTTGGTAGACAAACAAAACAAGATAAAGAGAGAATGACCTCTGAAGACCTGAAAAAAGAAAAATTGGATAATAAATGTTCAATCAGTCTGAGGTATTTTGTAAATCAGACCACTTTTATTTGGATATGCTATTGTTTAACAGCCAGTTTAAATTGGGACCAGCATCCTGATTCTGGACAACATGGCTTTTATTGGAAGTCCCTGCCACTTTTAAACATCTTTAATACATTTTAAAAATAGAACTGTAAAAACCAGCAACCAGACTTCAAAGGGAAGACATGTTGTGCCAGAATTGCGAAGCTGGTGCTGATTTTCACTGGTTGTAAAGCCTCGGGGAGCGCCTTGCGGTCCGTCCCACAGTGATGAACACCAGGAGTGCTGGCAGCTGGCACGGGAGCACCCATAGAGTGGCACGGCCTTCAGGAGGACATTGAAGTTATTGTGGAATTCTACACTAGGTATGACCAAAATCTGAGAGAGGGTGCTGGGAGAAACACCCAAGGGAGGGCACAATCCCTTCTTTGTATGACTGATTTGTTGATGATGCTTTCTGTGTGCTAAAATGAAAAGAGATGCTCTCTTAGGCTAATTAGCACTAGTCGGCTGGAGCTCTGTGAACCTGGGTTGAGGACTGCAGAATTAACCCTAAAGTCACATCATTTTGACCTGTACTGATGGAGGATTGGATGTTGGCATTTTTTGACTCTGTCGGTGGCAATGGCATCTCATGTGCAGATTTTCTTCAGTAACAAGTGAGTTCAACTTCTTCTAGAGGAGTTCTATCCCTGTCAGTAACAGAATTACTTCTCCCACACCCAATGCCTGTCTGACTGCTTTTCACAGACAGGTCCTTTAAAAACATAATAATTTATTGGCAACTTTGCTGTGTTGGTTGTTATCGTTGCTACACCCCTTTGCCAAGGGAAGCCCTGTGTTGGGGTATCCATCCTTGTGGTCCTTCCTCAGCAGGGTATGTTGCAGCACCACCAGTGTTGGAGCATGGGAAGGTATTGCTGAAGCACAGCTTTAGAAATCTATTTGAAGTGTGAAGGCTGCGACAACTGGTTTATTGCTACCTCTAAATAGACAGGGATGTGAAAGGGACTCTCCAGTGACATATCTGCAGAGAATGTTCACCTGGGAATGGGCTAATTGCACATTTGATGTCACTGCAAACCCACCTATGCATAACTAAAATGAGCATGTATCTGACAACTGCATTGAATTTTTAAAGAAATTTAAAAATACAGTGATTATGGAACTCCAGGGCTTAAGACAGTTATGTTCAACACCAAAAATTTTATTTATTACAGATCGGCTCGATATCAAATCTGGGGAAAATTAAGATCCAAAGATGTGCTTCACTAAACGTTTAGTGGAAGAGCTTTTGGCAGAATGTAAATTCACGACCATGTTAGGAGTATCCCTGGCTAAAGCTTTTGGCATGGGCTGCTCTTAGTTTTACTGTTGGAGTTACAGCTTTTTTGTGTATTGTAATCCTATTTTTAAACCAATAGCTGTTTGCTGGTATCCTTTGCAAAAATAAATATTCCTGTGTAAGTGATTTCTGACATAACTGAGATATTTGATATCTCCATGTGACCATAATTATGGTTTCAGATCTTCTTACTAAATATAATATGGTGTCCAAATAGCCTGTAGAGAGTTGCCTTGTCTGAAGGAACTCAAGGTTGGTTACAGTGCAATTTTTTCTTGGTTTTTATTTCCTAGCAGTGCTGTATTTTTCTAAGGTTTCTGCGTCTTAGCAGATTTAGAGTTCAGTTAGCTGCAATGCTACTGCTGTTGTTGTGGTGTACATGCTGCTGGCAGCACCCTGGAAGCTGGGAAGACTGTGCAATGTCCTCGTGGCTGAGTGGAAGGAGAACCTGGGGATTCACACCAGGTGCTGCTGACCACACAGGCAGCCCTGTTCCCTTTGCCCCTGAGATTGCAGCGCTGAGTGTTGCTGCTGCACACAGCGTGACTCCATCTTGGCAGGGGCTGAGCAGCCTTGGAAGGGGTTGCTGACTGCATGCTTGGCAAAGGAGTTTTTGGGGGAGGATCGTGAATGTCACCAAGTCTTCTACTGGTTTTCTTCACTCCCATGCTGAATTACTGCAGAGCTTCCTGTATGGGACTGCTCTGGAAAGCACTTCTGCACCTCCAGCTGATGCAAGAAATCACTGTCTGCCTGCTAAGCAGGTTTTCATGCCTGTAGTCATGATGATGTCCATGATGCCCTCAAGCTGGACATCCAACAGGGAATGCAATGTGCAGGGCTATCCACCCCTTAGAGCATGAGGAGCATATAGTGTGGGGCCCCACAGCAACCTGCGGCTGTGTTGGGATGAACCCCTGAGGCAGGGCACAGGAAAGAAAAGTGTAAAGAAATACAACATAATGAGAAGCAGCAGTTGAGAGAGTATTTTGTAATTATGAGTTTCTCTATCTTTCTGATAGCAAATAATTTTTCCACTGGAATTTCCCTGTAGCCCAGCCTTACTTAGTTGATGGATTTCTTGCGGGTATCACAGCATGAGCAAAGAATCGGGAGTGCGGAGAGGGCCTCAGGAAATCACCTGATCTGACCTTTTGTATGGAGGCAGGATTAGGATGCTGGCATGCCTGCCTGCCTTGTCCTTCACAGGGCTACCTGCACTGGAGGCTGGTTCTCACACTCCTTACACACCTGTGCATGTTCCCATTCAGACTCCCCATCAGTTATAAGCAAGGTGCAAGGGCAGTGGGCTTCGAGGTTGTACTGGGAGAGTCTTTGGAGCTACTGTTTTTCACTGGCAGCTATTAGTAAGTTGGGGTGAAACTCCAATTTCAGGAAGAGGCCAATAGAGAATTTTACAGCTGTGGACAAATAGGTAATAGGATTTGGCTCATTAAGCATTAGCAACAAACTGCACAGGAATGCCTGAATATATTTTAAAGACAAATAAAATGTGTGTTAAATACACAGAAGGCTTTCCTTTCACTCAGAGGATAAATAAGAATTTTCTTATGTCTTGTGAAAGGTCTGCAAGTGTGAGCTTTAATGAAGTTCAGGAGAGTTTGCTCTGACTAACATCATGGAAAAATACTTATTTGTGACAGAAACAGATTATCTGTGTCTGTGTGAACATGATGGTTCTGCTAATCTCCTGAAATGACCTATTCTCTGACACTGTGTATGTGGTATGAGGATGCTTCTTGCGTAGCAGCCTTGGTGAGTGCCTTTCTAGAGTGGTCCAACACCATAGAGCACTATAAAATGGTGACTTTGTGTAAGTTATAAATGCTTGACCAGTTTTACAGCTACTTGTCTGACATATATTCAGTCAAAAAAGTAAAACATTCTTAGTGTTTCCACTCAGTGTGCTGCAAAAATATACTATTACAGTATAGAGAAATACAAACTTACATACACGGTCATTCTTTCACTGACTCTGGATAGCTGTTAAAAACAAAACAAAACAAAAACAAAAAAACCTGAGTTTGACTAATTATGAATCCATGCACCTTCCCTCTGTCCTCCCTCTGTGTACCTAATGGAATTCTGCAACTGCATTACATTGTTAGCTGTATATGGTGTATAGGAGAATGTTCATTTTAATTCAGTCAGTTTGTTTTCTGTTATTCTAGGAAGACAGCTCAATAAAGAAAGCACTGCAGCTTATATCAGTAAGTGCCACTTACGTATGCATTGGATTTAATTATAAATGAAGATCATTCTTCTGACTTAGAGACAATATCAGAGGTTGATACATTTTTGACTGTGAGCAGAATATTACCAGTATAAACTCAGAAACTCAAGTCTTGGAATTTCTAACATAAAAGTTATGCTCCTTCAGCAGACAAGCATACGAATAAATACAGATTACTTACCTCAGGGTCTTGGTTCGTGTTTGTAGGAGTTAGAGCCCTCTATATAATGCTTTCTTTGTTTCAGCAGTGTTTTCTGGAATGCTGCCCAGCACTGTTTGTTCTTACAGTAGGTGGGAATTAAAAGGACATAATGGTGCCAAAACTGATCATTTTCTTTCTAGCAATTTAGTCATTCAAGACCCAAGCTTTTCTTGCCTAGCAGCTCTGTTTGTCTGTGTAGTGCCAAGTAAGCACCCCTTAAATTTCTCAAAAATTAATTAGAAACTGCTAATTAATCTTTTCTTCTTTTTTTTTTCCCACTAGAAAACTGGAAGAAACCACTAACTTGAAGAGAACTTCAAGTTTCTGCTTGAACGGATTCTGATTTGTAAAATGAAGTCTTCCATTGCCCTTGAGAGTCTCAGGTATGATGAATATCCTTACAGAGCGCATGAATTTGTGAACAATCCTGGCTCCTGTTCTGAGGTATCAGAATCTCCTTGTGAGATATCAGTGGATGTCCTGAACACACATGCCTAATTACTGTGGTCTAAATATTGTTGAAAACTAACTGATGGTGAACTACAACCTTTCCTGCAACCATCCTGCACAAAGGCCATGACAAAAATGCTGCTGCCAACTGTGAACGACAGAAAAGAGTGAGGTAGAAAATCAACCAACCAACCAAAACCACTGAAAACTGACAGGTTATAGCCTTTATTGTTAGGAATTGCTGGGAGTGGGACATGGAGAAGGAAGAAAAGAGATGGACTTTAAAAAAACAAAACAAAAAAAACCCAAACCAAAACAAACAAACAAAACAAACAAACAAACAAACAAAAACCCAAAAAACATGAAAGATAAAATGATAAAGTTAAAAATGACAGATTCATTTTTGAAGTACCCTAAGTCCTTGGGTGGCGTCTTTATTGAATGCTTGGTCTGAGTTTTCTCTTGTGATTTTGGAGGAGGGAAGAATGCTTTATCTAGCATTGTCGGTGCGAAAAGTCTTGTTGATGCGTTTGTTTTGGAGTCTGTTCAGTGAATTTCCTTGAAATCAGCAATGTTCATACAGGTCACTAATCTCAGATAATTAATTCTGGAGTTAAGCCAGCTGCAGGCAGCTCATATTTCTCTTAAATGCATTCGTGCAGTACAAGGAGAGAGAGAGATTTGCCGTGATGCTTGCTTCTGAGAACTGAATTTTGGATGTGTCACATAAGAAAAGATACCAGGTCAGATTCACATTAGGGATAGATTTGCCCATGTGAGATCTTCAGGACAGGGCTCTCTGGGAAATGCTTGCTTCTTGCAGATGACTGCTCACTTACTGAGTGGTAGAGTGAGATCAGTGCTTCTGCTATTGATTTAATTTGACCTAAGGGAGTCTTCTCTTTTCTGAAGAATGGGTGATTCTGAGCACCTCAGAGCTTGTGTTTTGTCTTTGCTTTTAGAATTACTGTACAGCGTTAAGTACCATTGACTTTTGGATTAATTTGCATGTGCCATAGATCTGAGGGTATCTCTGAAGTTTCTGGGTAGACTGCCAGCAGGGAGATTCCCAGAACAAGAGATTTCCCTGAAAGCAATGACTGAATAGTCTGACGGGACAATATTGGTATTCTTTTTGCAGTAGAAGATATACAGAAAACGTGTTTGCAAATGAAGTTGTTGTCAGACACTTGTGGAGATGACAATTAAGGACATTAGAATGAAATGTCTGATACAGCAGATCAATAAAACTTACACGAAGCCTTCTGCTGCTGAACAAGCAAATTTAGATGCACACATCCGAAGGTCTATCACTACACCATGCAATGTTTTTATCACGGAATCATGGCTCTTAAATTGGTAGAGGATCAGAGCATTCTGGTGTTCTCGCTCCCAGTTCTTCTGGTTTGTGGTAACAGTAATCTCTTGGTGACTCAGGGGTAATCGCCTTCATTAGTTAATTGCATCACAAAGCAAACATGGGATCAGTTCCTTTGTGTTTAGTGAGTTTGGATGTGTGAGGAGGCTGATAGCTTTCCACATGTGCGCAAGCACACACTCATGAAGGTGAGAGATTTGTTCTTTGGCTCCTCTCCATCATCTGTTAAAATACCTGACACCAGTGTAGGAAAAAGCACAACAGAATGAAGGGTTCTTAGTCTTTGAGCATCCTTAATTGCGTGTATGAGTGGTCACACTCGCAGAGCTGTGTGCGAAGTCATGGTGGCTGTTACATCAGAAGGTGGAATCAGACATCAGATATCCAACTCTGCTCCTCAAATCACTGTATGGATATCATGAGAGTTTATTTATTAGCTTTCAATATGTACTTGGCCCTTCTTGTGATATACTGAATTAAAGAGCTTCCTTTCATTGCTTATAAGCAGTGACGGACCTGAATTCTACAAACTTGCTCCCTTGTCTGTGTACATACACTCTGCATTTACAGTGCCTCTGCTAATGCAGAGGCATATGTTATTTTTGGCATTCTTAATTATAGTGTGGTTAATGTACCAGCAGTATTTCTGCAGCATTAATAAACAGTGTTTATCTCTTTATAATTTATATCAGTTTGGGTCTGAATACCCAAATAAGCAAGCTTAAACTTTAATTTCCACCACTGTATTTACAAGCAAAACATTTAATAGGAAATCAACAATTAGGCATGGCAGTAGGAACATTTAACTTCAAATATGGGACATCTGATGTCACAAAAGGATTTACAAATGGTGTTTGCATCTAATTAGCCTTATACTGAGGCCCTAATATTTAAAAGGCTTGGATACATGTTAAATTGGTAGAAATATTTGTATATGAAAAGTTATGTGAATGCAGAAATGTCAGAATTGGGATGTAACTATGGAGAATGCTAAGAAGTACAATTCTAAGGCTATCTAATCTAAAAGAATGTAGTATTAATGCTTTCTATTTTACCTGGTTTTAGAAGTACCACTTTCCCACTTATTTCTAGCTATGAAAATATGGATATTTTCAAGATAAATGTTACCTCATTGAATTGAGAACGTATCTTAAAAAAAAAAAAAAAAAAGGTTGTATGGGGGAAATTATTTACTTGTCAGTTACTAATGTTACTAGCATTAAAGTATTGCCATTTATTCTGAAGAGCAGAGAAAATAAACTCTCTGCAAAGGAAATCTAGGAAAGATGAAGGAGCTGTGTTGTCAAGAGTAAAGTCATAGCCAGGAATCACAAGATACATTACTCATTAAATGTGCAAATTTTTATCCCCTTTCTTAGCTGCTTTTAGATGATTTTTTAAAAAACTATTTAAAATTTATGAATACCAGTATGAGTAGGATATGACCTTCAGTCATCAGATAGTGTTATAGAAATACAATGTTGTTATCTTGTATGTAGGCAGGTAATAATAAGATTTCATTTTAATACTTACTATCCAGCTTCTTAAATGGTCACTCTGAGGCACTCACTGTTAAGCATAGAGGGTTAGCCAACAAAAAAATATTTCCCTGAAAAATGAATAGCTTTCGAGTTAGAGGAATGGACAAGTAATTGTAGAGTTTTTGTTTCTGTTTTCTGATTTCTTTCGTTTTTACAAAAGTAGTAGATGCTATGTTCTGCTAACTCTGATTTGAAGGGATGTGGCTAAAGTGATGGCTTCTATTTCAAATACCTTTGCATTCATAATATGAGCAAGTTCTTTCCCTGCTATTAACTGAGCACATTAGACATGTGATCTTGCCTTTAGACTGCTAAAAAAAGTGAATATTTAATAGCAGCGTTCTGGGTTTAAGAAAAAAAAATAAGCCAGCTGATGATAACAGCTATCACCACCCAATAGCTCACTCTGTCCCTGTATGACAAACTTACACTTGTTGAAATGATTAGTGCTGCTTTGGTTTGAAAATGTGCCATTGTATCTGTGTATCTGCTGCCGACTTCATTGCATTTAAAGATGTAATCCTGTAATGTGCAGCAGTTAATAAAACACGCTGTTCAGGATACTTTTTAAATGTTCTGAGCCCCATCCTCCTGGAAAAGCAGTGCTCCAGTTGGTAGTGTGACACTGCTGAGGAGGTTTTCCCCCTAAATCTCAAAAATAAGCACACATTTCCCACTCCATCAGCATTATTCCATGAGAGCTGGCGGTGAGCTGGAGCTTATTAGGTGCTGAACAGAACTGGGATTTGTCTCAGAGGCTGCCCCTTACACAAACAGAGCGTGTTTCCTGGGGATGGTCAGCTCTGTGGAAGTGGTTACCGATCACTCTCTTACTCCAGGGTGGTTGTTTGCCTTTTTTTTTTTTTTTTTTTTTTTTTTGTATTAGCAGCATGGTTTGCTTCAACCGGTTATGCAGTGAAAAAATGATTTCTTAGACTGATTTACTTATTTCAGGTCATTGCCTTTATGCCGACTGCAATTCAAATAGTTAAACACATGTCAAATAAGAAATAGAAAAGCTAAATTTCAAAGGATTTGTATCTGGAAAAAAGATTTTAATGTTATGAAACTTTTCAGAACTGTCAATATAACTGACGTAGTTGAAAAATAATGTGTTCTACCTAGAACAAATACAGTTGTTTAGTTCTAGAAATCTGAAAAACATGAGCAAGGGCAAAAGATCCACATTTGAGCTGCAAATGGTACTTAGTTACCTGTATGTAACATTGCTGTAACACTGATTTGAGAATGCTCTGCAGGTTTAAAAATTTAGAACTAGAGCACAAATCCTACAAGGGACTGTGAAATGACATGTCATATATTAGTGCCTGTTAGTCCTATTTCCACAAATGGGAATATGTCTTAGGTCGATCATGGTTTGCGTTGTTGACAAAACTGCTTTTTCCATCAGAAAATGACAGGTCATTGAAACGGATTTTTTTTTCCATGGCAGTTTTCTGCTTGAATTAAATGTTAAAAAGATTTTGCATGGGGTGGAATTCTTCTTTAGAGGAAGAGAAATTAAGGACGTTATGAATAAGACACCGACTTAGGTTGGAAAGATAGCGGTTTATATCTTGCTTGACTTGACTCTGCTTTGGATTTTGCTATAATGTAGAATAGAGTAGAATCTCAGAAAACACAATTGTTTTCCAGTCCACTCTGGATTCAAGGGCTCTGGGTAAGTGCGAAAGATACTCTCAAGCTTGTAATATAGGAGTGAATGTATATATTGATGCCCTTAAGAACAATGTTGCACAGCAAGGATTGGCAAAGTGAATAATCAAAAAAGTAGAAACGTTTAAATGCATCTACTAAATTCTGTGTATATATCCTCAGACTGGGGCATGGGTTTGATTGTAAATATTGCAAACTATTTCAAAATGAAAATTGAACTTGAATGAATCTCAGCATGAAGATGCCAACATTCAAATTGATTCATTAGCTGGCCTGAATGCTGTGATAAAATTTACCAGCACGCATAGGTGGAGGATTTATTCTGGATGATGCTTGTGTCATTAGCAGGGGCTACTAGTGGCAACATACATATAATTTGAGAACAGAAAAAAATTATAAACAAATAACAAATATAAAAATCCTTTAAAAAAAAAAAACAAAAAACAAAAAAACAAAAAACACACCAAAACCAAGCACCCAAAGCAAACAAAAGAACCCCCAGCAAACAATCCACATTATTTGAAAAAAGCAAAACAAAACAAACAAACAAACAAAAATAATAAAGAAAATAAAGAATAAAGAAAATCAGGTTAAAATAATTTTTCTTTTTTTTTCTTGTAGTTGTAATTTTGCAAACAGTGTATTAACTAGAAGGCAATATAATGGAAGTTTTTGTTGAGCAGAGTATGCTTGCTTCAAGAAGCTGGTGTGCCAACAGAGGCACACATCAAGTGAAGCTAACACACTGGGTGAATTATGTGTCCCATCACACCAATGACTGCAGAGCCATAAAACCACCCTAAGTGTTCTAGTTACAATCAATTACTTCATGCTTTAATCACATTTTAATGATGTATTAACCAAGATTTCAACAGCAATTAGTTTAATGGGTGTTTGCTTTTTTTTAAACTATTTTAACTATGACTATATCCAGTAAGATTAGAAAAATAATAAAGCACTGATTGTGACCTCTTTCTTCTCCAGCACTTTTGTGTGATGGGACTGAAAAGAAAGTTTTTTTTATTTACTGAGCCTTAAGTAAGCCTGAAGTAATAGCTTGCTTGACATGAGATGATATACTGTGAGATTTTCTTGTCTAGAAAGAATCTGCCAAATATAACGTGCTGCACTGGAAATAGTTAATGTGTCTCTCATTTTTAGGGCAGAAAGTATTATGCTGTCTCTTGATATTTAGGCAAAAAAATACATATGAGAAACACAGAATGAAAAATCATAAATTGTACTAATTTTTAATAGAGGGGTTTAGAGAAGTTCCCAGACTCTCCAAGGCATTTTTGTTGATGTGCATTCTCCTTATAGAAACCTGAAAAATGTCTGTGGGCATGCAGTTCTTGTAAAGCACTCCTAAGAATATTAACAGATAAAGAAAAGAGATTTCACAGTTAAACCCACATAAAAACCCACATTAGGAATGATACCAAACTTAAAGAATGTTGTAAAATGAGCATGGAAAAATGTACAAAATGAATTCATGCCCATTTACATGCTTTCAGTCAGGCTACCAGATAACAAAGCCTCTGTCTTTGTGTTAACACTGCAGATTAGGTCAAGTTTTTACCCCTCTGAGCTCTTTTCCTGTAAATGACGGGTTTTGATGTGAAACAAGCAACATGTCAAAGCAAGTTGAAAGATGTAGGCATTTTATGCCATGTCACAATGACAGGCCGGTGAATATTTGGGCCATTAGGGGCTTATTAGTGAATAAATGACCAGATGGTTCAGTGATGCACAGAGATGGACAGAACTGGATGCTACTAATCAGCACTGTCTGTACTTGATGTCAAATCACATGACACAGTAACCCATGGATACCGAATAAAAGTTACCATTAGCAAGTCAATTTGATATCTGTGTGGTGTAAACAGACTTTTAACTGCACTTCAGAGCTGCCTGTTGTTAAGAAGAAATAATGGTAGGCTATTTAAATAAACACACGCTCCCCTTATCAAGTTATGATAAATATAAATAGAATTTAAATTCCTAAGACCTTCTTTTTATTCGGGAGAGACTGTGGAAGGACATTTACATATTAGACCATTTCCAGAGACAAAAAGGCTGAACTGGAAATTCCGTAAAGGAGAAACACGAGACACTTTCTTCGAACAACGTGGTTAGCAACACAAAGTGATGCTTTGTTTGTGCATTTGTCACAGAAATACAAACTTGGAGAATAGGACCTGTTTTCTGGGAGAATGCTGTTTGCGTGCTGGTGTATTTATTCTTTGATTTTACTGATGTCAATATATATTCACTTGCCACTGCCTTAAATTTTTCCCGTGGGTTTTTGAAAATTTATTTCGACAAACCCTTGTTAGCAAGTCATATCCAAAGCATTGCACTGAGGTTAGAGGCGTTGGGGATCTGACAAGGATTGGATCTTGTACTGCCGTGCAGAGAGATGGTGCCAGGCTGCATGGAGGAGTTGAGTCAAGGCTGGGGTGAGGGCAAGAGAGGATGCGGCACTGCTGCACTAAGTCTCTGTAATCCTAAAGGAAATTGCAGCTGGAATTCAGTGGAAGGACTCTTACAGGACTGGAGAGGCTTGGACTACATCGCTCTCTACAAGTCCATGACTAACATGCCAGCAAACACATGTTATTTAGGCAGAAACGTATGCTCTTCTGGGGTACTTATTACTTATCTATCATGATTCTTTATAGCACATGGGGACAAATGCAGAGTTATAACCAATGGTGTTGGGTGATGTTCTAATGTGATACACAAAGTGTTTTGAAATGCTGAAGAACACTAGCTTGAATTTTTCAGTCTGAGAAAAACACTATAAATGCACGTTCTCCTTTTCTACATGGTGAATTGTATTAGTATTCACACTGTAGGTAGATGGTGAATAATGCAGTAACATTTGATGGCTGTAATTGTGGCTAACCATTAGTTCCCTTTCATCATGATTCTCTCTCTTGCACCTCCTTTGCAGAAAAAGTGTGGAAGAGTTTTTTTTATATGAGTGGCCATAGAAACTGAAACTGTGATGTTCCAGTGATTAAATATGGCATCACAGTGTGATTTGACTTGCACTGTTAAAAGAAGCACTCCTATGTGCAGTCAAAAAAATGCTGAGACTTTGTGCATACTGCAGACTTGGATTAGCAGGAAATACCATGGAATGGATTAGAATTGAGGAATATGTTGCCTATTTTAAAACCCTGCTAGTAACACGAATACATTTTTATAAAGATGACACAATGTTAATAAAATATAAAGTATATTTTAACTGCTTAGTTGTGCTTTAGAAATACAAGCTTTACTGCTTGAACTGCCACAATAGCCACTGTAATGATGTATTCTTACGCTAATATCTTTAACTGAATCTGATTCAGTGATCATCTGAAAATGTCTGGGGATAAAAACATTAGGAAACCAGACACACATCTGGGGACCTTTTGACTGGAATTCACAGTCATGGGATATTGTGGAGAATGAAAATCAAAATGGATTAGAGATGTGTATGTAAGGGATCCAAAGTGTTAACTTGTAGAAATTGTTAGGTGTGTATTGGCTTGCTTGTGTCAATGACATCAGAAATTTTTTTTGATACTAAATTCTCCACTGATGCAATTCTAAAATTATTCTATTTGTAGGAGAAAGGCCTTCTGCCTTATCCCTTTTCCATTCTTTTCTAACTAAAACCTGAAAATGAAGTACATCTGCAGGCTTAAACAGAATTCTGAAAAATGCAGTTGTTCATGCTCTGCTTCTATTAAGATCTTGAATTCTGGACTTAAGAGTCTACAAAGAGCTGAAGATAAGTGTCACGTAAACTGCTGTGGCTTAGAAAGGCTTCGGCTATAACTTGTTAACTTGTGAATGCTCATTCAACAAAATAGCATTCCTTCTTAATGTCTGATGTTGAGGGAACTCTGCTTTGGGGAGCTGGATCAAACATCCACTAGTTGTGACTGAGGTCACTAATTAACACTTCTTTAGCCACCTTCATTTATTTCCATAATGTTTAACTTAAAATGCGACCAATGTGAAGTCTGAGGTATGGAGTTTACTACAAACCAGATTGATGCTGACTTTCCTACTCGCCTTGTGATGGACTGTTTTATGCCTATGGTTTTCTCTGGTTTATGTAACCAGGTGACTACGGATTGATGGACCAATTTAACTCTTTGCAGACGTCAGTATGTTCACACGGTTTTTTTCTTTCTGAAAAGAAGGACCTGATCATGTTTACTATTGATGATAATGCTTCTTTAAAGCAAATGCAACTTTCTTGGATCTGCTACCCCTTACATAAGGATTTTGTGTTATGAAAGAAAATTTTTGGATGGAAACAGATTTATTTCCAGCAAATTCCATTGATTTTTTTTCCCTCTTGGTATATAAGATATTTGCATGGCACTAGTACTACTAGGTAATTTTGAGAAGTGAACAGATGTTCTCTGTGGTAGTTATGTTAGGTAATGGATGTTCAGTGGAATACGCTTTAGCATTTTGTTAGTTCTGGAGTGGTCTGACTCTATGATCTTTGTAGGTCCCTTTTATCTGAACTATTCTAATTCTATAAGCCCTCAGCCAAAACCAAGATCAATACATCTCAGATGTTGGGTGTCTCCAACCTCATTGCAAAAGGTAGGTGTCTAACAAACGGTTCATAAGAAAGGATTAGTGTAGGTATGCTCTCAGATGTGATGTGTTGCTCTTCCTCTGACTTTCACGTCTGAAGGCACACATTGGTATCATTGTTGGCAGGAAACTGTTTAGACTCATTAGCATTACCCAGGCAAAATTTTTCCCTGTCCTGCCTTGCAGTGCCAGCTTTCCACCGCTCCCTGCAGTTCAGATGAAGATTTGCTCTGTGGCTTGCTGGACACAGACAAGGATGCTTCAGGGATATGGAGGACATGAGGTGTTCAAGAGCCCAGGGTTTGTGCTTCACCTTTGAGTGAGTACTGCCTTGCTTTTCAGTTGTCTTAACTCACTTCTGAGTAAAACTGCTCTAGGGTAAAGCAAACCACGTATCATACATTTGAAAGTGTATCACACTCTCTAATCCAGACAAAAATCTTCCAGATTTTTCTACTTGGTAGATACTTGGTAGAAAATTTTAAAATGCAAATTTTTATTTTCACTTGATATGGAAAGCCCCCACGAAACAGTCATTGTAAAACTTTAGTGTATATGCAAAGTTAAACTAGCCAATGTTCAAAAATTCGACAAGTATTTTGGAGGACAAATCTAACTATGTAATAACAGCGTTAGAGAACAGTGACAAAGAACGTTTGAGGTAATTGTGTTAAATTCTGTGTCTTAAAGGACGTGGAAGAAAATCTAGCTGCATGCTTAAGGGCCATTTCTGTTCCTACTGAAGTCAAATGGATCTTTGACATTGCCCTTTGCTGAAAAAGCATGACCCCATATTTAGTGCATTACACTGAATAATTGCAACATAGCTGCAGAATGACAAGAAAAAAAATTATGTCTTTGACCTGCTGCCTCTAGTGGCTTTGTTATAAGTTTGTTGAGGATGCAGCAGCATCAGATAAGCTGCTGCTTATTTACTAATTAATTTACCTGTGTACGAATAGCTCTTTTGCAGTGGTTTCCTAGCAATTCTGTTCTGATATGCATCCTTTGTTTTCAGTGACAGGATGTGTGGGTGACTGGGTGTGCATGACCATGGGCTTTCCTGTCATCAAGTGTTGGGATAATTTTCATGATTACCTGTTCTTTTGGCAAATTAATTTGAGTAAGTCTCCCATTTGTCTATACCTTCAGAGGTTTGGGATTTGAGTCAAACTCCTATCAGAAAAGCGAAGCAGCTGATCGTTATATCTCTATTGCATATTCAGTTTGTTTTAATGAAGTTTACGAAGGAAGGTTTTGAGCACTTTTATAACAATAAAGACTTAATTCTACTGTGACAGAGGAAATATTCATTGCAGTAACTGACCCAGCAACCTTTCTTCTTACCGTCAAGATGTAGTCAGGAGTCTATTTCAGCATCGTAATGCACGTGTGTGTATTTTTAAATGGGCATGCTGCAGTAGGTAAGCTGCACGTAGGCAACATATAGTGCCTTCTAGTTGTATCTGAAAAGCACTCTCCGAAATTACTGTTTTATAGAGAAGGTGTTTTGTCAAATTCTAATATTTTTAGGTGAGATGAATAATCTGTAATGTTCTCATTGCTCCATTTGCCCTTTCTGTATTAACCCACTGACCAAATCCAGAGGGCCATATTTACCCACCAGTCTTGGCCTGCTTGTGGTGTCAGTGCTGGTGGCTGAAGGAAAATGAAGTCCTGCTGTCCTTGCTGTGCTAGTTTGATGGAGCATTTACATTTATGACAATTGAAAGAATCCAAATGAAGAAGAAATGTTCCCCGCTTGGGGTGCCCTATCTGCATACACCTAATGGTGTAGCTTTTTATGGTCTTTCTGTGGCAAAAGCAACGTATAAATGAATGGAGGAAGGTCAGTTTTTGAGAGGAATGAGACAGCACAGGCAGCCTCTGTACTATGAATGCCCTGAATTCCCTGAAACTTCACAACTTCTCATGCAAGAGCACTTCCATTGAAATTTCTGGCATTGCTGTGCTTCAGATTTTCCAGACCAAAAATTTTCAATATTAATTTTAACTCAGGCTAGAACAAGAGCAGATACCTCAAAATATCAATGTCACAGAAGAAACAAATTATCAACTCCAAATGAATAGATGATTAAAAAAAACAAACAAACAAACAAAAAAACCCTCTATTTTCTTTTTCCTATCCTGCTCTTCTTCTCTGCTTTCTTCTGCCTTTTCTCGTGCTCTCAGTCTTGAGTTAATTTTCTCCTCACTGACCAAGACTAAGCAAGAAGCAAGTATGACAATGGAAAGGTGTGCTGCTCACTTTTTCATTCTCTTTGAGCACCAAACAAACACAGAACATCAAAGTTCTTAAAGTCTTGATCGAGCCACAAAAGGCTCCTCCCTTCTCACTCCATCTTTTATTCACCATGCAGGTGATGCATCCTAATGCCAGGCTGCTTTACGCTTTATTATCATCCTGCTTTCAGCAGGCATTACTTTCTAAACACATTAAACAATGAAAACAAAAATTCAGATTTTCTGAAAAATATTGAACTTCTCTGAATTTTGCTGTGTATAAAATTTCTGAATTTTATATGTATGTATCTGAAACTTGCAATTACTAAGACGGATGCTGGTAGGGGCAGCATTGATTTCTACCTTGAAATATCTAATTAGTTCAGAATATATTAAAATACTTCGGTCAAATCTCAAAAAACAAACAAACTGGTTTTCATGTAGATATAATTTATTAGAAATAATTAGTTTATCTGGACCAAAGATAGGCATTTAGTCTTATGTAATTATAACACTTTGCTCTGATGAGGTTGACTTACAGAACGTGGGTGATATTATAGCCAAAACAAGCTTAAAATTCTTATTTTATGATGAACAAGTTACCTGGCTGTTAAGAGGAGTGTCTGATGTAATAGATATTCTTAACTTATGATCTATCAAGAAATACAATAAATCTAAAAAAACCCTAGCCACATGTTTTTAATAAGTCTAGTAACTTCAGATTTTAAAAATTGCCTCTGGTTTATTTATCCCAGTCTGAGAATGTAGGAGGGGCCCTTGTATTTTCCGGTATTTCACAGCTGGGAATGTCATACTAGTATTGCTACTGTTGGTAAGTTTTAATATAAGTTGATTACACTTATTCTATCAGCAGAAATTTAGACATTTTGAGGGGACAAAATTTCAGAGGGGTCATCTTCAGGGTGGGGAGGAGGAAAATGCTCTGTCCTCCAGGGATGATGATGATGAGAACATGGAATATGAATGGAAAATTAATTGGACTTAGTGTTTTCTTGAGTTACAAGGTACGGTCCCCTTGTGTGCAGAGTCTCTATGCTGTACCACGTGCATCCAAAAGCTCACTCAGAATTCAGAATCTGTAGAAATGATGTTTATGTTTCTGCATCTTAGAAAGACAGAGCTACAAAAAGCTGTTTCATACACCTTGTTTGAAGCAGCTAACTTTGTTCAGAGTCCTCTGGGACTCCACACAGTCCCTACATCTTCATATGTAGGCATGCAAACTTGATGTCTAATGTGGCATGGGAAAAAAGGCCAAACGCTGCCACTACTGGGCAATCGTTACAGAACAGAGCTGTGATCCTTGCCCACGATTCTGAGTGGTTTCCATCACCTTACTGAAACGATTGGCAAAGACTAAAGAATTTGTAGGAAATAAGATGAGAAAAGGAATGCATAGATTTGTTATGGAACTACTGTAATTCCTCAGCAGTAGTGCCTTTTGTTTCCTCTTGCAGACAGTTGGACATGAATAAGTTCTTAAAGTCCCTCATTGCTTACATTCTCTTTCATACAATAATTATCTGTTAGAAAAATTATTTCTTATATGTGCTTGCCTGTGGTTATTTGGGCAATGTGCTTTCATCTCTGTGTGGACAGCAGAGTTGAATAACAGCGAAAATCTTTAAGACAGAGGAAAAAATGCTTCTTATATCTTTTTTTTTTTTTTTTTTTCCAATAGAAAACATGGAATCATTTTTAAATTCAGAGGGATTTTGAGACTGAGCTTTAAAATCCTGGGGTATATGTGTGAAATAATCTATCAACTAAAAGCTATGGGCTGGTCAGCTGACCTACAACCTCTGCTACTCTACTACTCTCCAGTGTGCAGTAGTATATGATTCATATGCACTTATTTCTGACTGTGTTCATCTTAGAAATAATCACTTCATTCTAGATAAATGTATTCAGTGCTATGACTGCTCCATCCATCATATTAGGTAGGGTTGTGCAGCCGAATGCAGCTCTGTTCCAAATAATGATGGTCTCTAATATTTTCCTGAAAATGTGGGTAATTTATTATCATAGGCTAATTATGCCCAATACGGCTACAGGCTGACATTTATATCGAGAGGTGGGCTGGAGGGAGTCAGGAGGCATTGCTTTGTCACCAGACCAGTTTCTGGGAAGGAATTTAGATGCTTGTCCAGCATTTCTGCCAGAGCTCTGGGAAGCAGATCCCTCCCTGCAGAGCCTCTTGGATGCATTCTCTTCTTTCTCATTTCGGACAGGATTGATGGCTCCTGGTACCTCTCCTTGCCTGGGGATCACAAAGGCTCCTCCTCTCCCCATATCCTGGGCAGAAGTGCAGATGCTTTGTTTCAATGGCAAGCCCCTTCCCACCTAAGCTAGATCAGTTACTGGATTTGCAGGTTGCTGATTCCTGAAGTCATGGCATTGGTTTCATACCGAGTGGCAACTTCCAGCAATTTCTCCTCCCCATTTATGAATGCACAGATAAGGGATGCAGAGCAGTAAAGGTTTACAACCTTCTGCCTCTCATCTGGGACACGTCCAGTTCTGTGTCTGCTCAGGAAAACTGAGACCTAAGAACGTAATTCAAGATGCGATCTCCCAGGCAGAAAGAAGAAATGTCACCCAGCCTCTCCATTGTAATGCCACCTTTGCAGTACTTCTGTTGCTGTTCTTTGATCAGGAGTGAACAACTGAGTGAAGCATCATTTTTATTCCTAGGCAAAATGTTTTTATTTGTCTGAGGGATTACTCCAGAATAGCTCTACTTCCTCCAGAGAAATGACATTTTATTTGTTGACCTAAGTGGGAGTGAATACTACATGTATTTTCTGTTATCTATGTGTGAAATAGTTCAGTTCTCTGATTTTTTTCTTGAATCCCAGTTTTATAATATTTACTCTTCTCTATTTGTGAATGTCTCACCACTGTAACCCAAGGCATTGGTAAGAATTTTATCACAGCCTTTCCATAATTTTGAAAACTTCTTTTAGGTCACAGCTGTGGCAGTTATTATCCGGGGAGAATAACTCAACTCCCTTAACCTTTTCTTACAGCTTAGATTTTGGAGACCTGATATTATCTTTGTTGCCCTACAGTATATCCTTTGCACGGCAGCGCTGTGCTTTCTGCATCACTGTGCTCAGCCCTGCAAAAAGACGTAAATGTACTCCATATGCGTTATAGCTATTTAGGATCTTTTCATACAGGAAGTATATCACCTCTTCTTCACCAGTCTATCCCCTTGCTAATGCTGCTTTATTTCTTGTTTGCCTCTCTTCCAGCTGCTGTGCACTAGGTTGGTGGTTTCAGTAATTTTTCTACAATTCCCTGAAGCCACTGATTATGATAGGGTGCCTTGCTTGGGAAGGGACTTAGCAATTTCAGCATCAGGGAATTTATGCTGGGTAGTCCTGGGGAGTAAGGGAACCATATCAGTCAGAGTGATTTGAGGCAAAATTACCATTCGTGAAAGCAAACACTGTGGAGCACATAATGATGTTTTAGGCCAGAGAATAAAAATACATCAAGATAGTGGCTCATTGCAACAAAAACAAAACTGCAGGAAGCATTTTCCATTGTTGTTGTCTTTGTGGAGCTATTCAGCAGAAGCAACAGCATCTGCAGAGAGCAGTGCTTCTTTCTTAGAGGTGTAGGTCAGAGGGGCACGATACTGAGGTTTGCATAAGGAGAGCAGCTAAGATGGCAGAGAACAGTTTCGGGTCTGTTAAACTGCAGAAATGTTCAGATGGCAGTCAGCAATTTCTGTATCTGTGAATAATCATGTGTGAGTTTAGACAGGACAGTTTGTTCTTCATCATAGAAGGCCAGAAATAAGCTGGGGGCTTCTAAGCAGATTATTATGTGTTTGTTTGTCTGGGAGTTAGGGTTTGTCCTTGGTTTTATGGTTTGTACTTGAAAACAAAAGGCATAATCACATTTTAGCCTGGTTAAGTGTGCTCATCTAATTATCGGAATGCAATTTGCTGCCATCAAATATGGGTTGCATTGCAGCACCTGGAGTCCAGATCCACATCTGGATGACTCCCTGCAGTTGAGGCAGTGACCTACCTTCCCTTCTTTAGCTTTTACTGACAGTAAATCAAAAACAAGAAAAATACCTGTGAAAACAGGGCAAAAGCAGTTTTCAACACAATTAAAGACGGTATGATTGAGATGAGTTGAAGTTTAGGGAGGCAAAGAAGAAATGATGAAGAACCCAAATTAAATAACCGTGATAGAAATGACCCTCATAGATGAATCCCCCTCTCCTCAGCCAGAAGAAGATAGTGATGTGGCATTGGTTATACTCTTGACCTTGATTTCCTAATCCACTAGACAAGGAAGGAAAGCACATCTGTTTCTTTGGCTGTTCGCTGTCTTTGGTGGCATAGAGAAGAAACACTTCTTTGAACGATTTCTAAAATCTTGGCAAAATGAAGTTTTGTGAGGCCAGGTAAGTGGGAGAAGAAATTACTTGAATGAAATGCTAACTTATTTTGAAACATTTCCTTTCTAGCAGCCTCTCTTTTTGCTTTTTCACCTATATCCCATTTCATCTACCTAGATTTATCTCTAAACTTTAGGTAAGTACCAAATGCAAATCTCCAGAGGTTGCATCGAAAGAAGAACATGGTTAGTGCGCATCGTAATAATGGCTTGATAGTTGGACTAGAAAATCTTAGAGGTCCTTTCCAACTTTCATGATTCTATGATTCTAAGTTGCATGGCTAAATTAGAGCTGGGCAGCCTAAGTGCAAATAGTGCTGGCACTGTGGGGGAGGGATCATCAGCCTGGGATGGATAAAGGGAGGCTGTGGGAGATGGCACAGCCAATTCCCATCACTCTTCACCTCTCTTTGTGGTCCGTCTTCTTCATTTCTGGTTACTGTTGAAATGGGTGATTGAAAATCACTTTGAAATCCCTCAGAAATATCAAAGTCCTTGTCTAAGTGTGCAGTTTCCTCATGATCTGAAGTATTACCCCCAAACACTCAAGATTTGTATTAAGCCATACTGTGAAATAATTTTTAAGCATTTCTGCTTGATTGGAAAAGCAATGTTTATTTCCTAGTGCTGGTACGGTACTTTAATCTGCAGAAGAGAGAGGATTTAGGAATATGTGCAAGCTGATGACAAATCTTAACTACTGTATCAATAGAGACATTAACGAGGTGAAGGAAAATGGGAGACTGGATCCCTCCTGTTGATCGCTTGACCCAGGACGATGTGGGTATTGGAGGGTGCTGATGTGTTTCACTGTTGTGCCTACATCCTCAGTGCGATGGGATGAGGAGATGTTGATCCTGAACAAAGCATCAGCTGATTCATTAGAAAATGATTATTCCCAGTCAGCAAGCTGTTGCAGAGTAAGCTGTTCAACAGTGTAACTACTTTTATATTGCAGCAGAAATGCTGTTTTGAAGCGGCACAGACTACTACTAACTGTATGCCTGAGAGACCCCATGGAGGGTGGCAGCACCAGATGTGCACCAGCCCCACTGGCTTCTGGCTGTTTGGGCAGAGGGGAGATGCAGGGTCTCTCCCAAGACTTCCACTAGCACTGCAGCCTGCACTGGCACCAAGTTGCGGTGCAGAACCTTAGGAGGTATCCTATAGCTTAGCAAGGTGCATTTCTTGAGGAAGTAACAGGACTTCTCTGCAAGTAACTCGAAACAAAAGTACATTATAGTTGTTTTTTGCACTATAGGAAAACCTCTCAGCTAATGGCAAGCGATTTCTCTCCTGCGCCTACCTTCAAATTCCAGGAGTCTGACTGAAGCTTGGCTGCTTTCTCTCTATTTTTACATAGAAGATTATTAAGGAAACAATCATTGCTCTGGGTAAAATAGACTTAATAGAGATTAGAAATGTGATAACAATAGAGTAAATATGTTTTTAGTGACATTTTACTGAGAAATATCTGGGAGTTTTGCTATTTTAATTACTCATTTGGCTAATTAGATACTGGCCATAGGAATCTGTCATTGAAAAAAAAAAAAAAAAGAAAGAAAGAACTGACTTTACTGCGATCCCACTTTTTTTCAAATGAATTTCATTGCCATCAAATAAAGAACATGTTTGTGTTTGTTTCCTCTGTTTAAATTCTACTTCCTCCTTGTGAAACTGTTAATATGGTAGGGCCCTGCTCTGAAATTGCCTACAAACTCTTAAAAACATAGTTAATTACAGATTGCCCAATTTAAAGTTTACAGCATTCTTGATACATGCAGAATATATGGAAGGTTTTTTATGTTAACCACCAAGAAGAAACACATTGTACTTTCTCTGTGCACTTGGAGATCAAGCAAGAAGGGGGTCCTCCTGCATGCAGCAGCAGAGACAACCAGGAAGAAAAACCAAATTCTGATGGTAACGTAGATGAAATCTGTTCAACCACTGTACAATGTAGAGTGGAGTCTTGCTGTTGTAAAATACATCACTTCTGGCTGGAGATCATACTACTTTAACTTACGGTCTTAAACCTGTTAACAATGTAAAGTTAGTTTGTCTTTCAATTCAAAAAGTCAAAGTAATTTCTGCAACTCTTCCCAAGACTTCTCAGAACTGTGGAATGTGCCAAATCCACTATGGCACCTGTTTGTAAGGAAAGAGGAGAGCATCTTGAAGCTCTGTAGTGCATGTTGGCATGAATAATTTTCCAGAAGTGTGTAACTACGCACTCAGAAAGGGAAGACCTGTGCTGGAGAGCAGCATTTTCAATTGGTCCATCGTGTTAAAAGAGGTGGATAGTAGCTTCTGGGTGTGTGAATTGGGTGGAACAGAGTGCTCTGTGCTTGTAACTGCTCTGACCCAAGCACTCAATCTTTTTTTTTTTCTTTTTTTTTTTTCCTCCTTTTTCTTTTCTATGGTAAGAACAGAAAGGCTTGCTTCAGTTCCACATGGGCGTACCCAAGCTGCTCCACACCAACTCCTTGTGCTGCAGATGTCCTGCAGGTGTGCTCAGGGCACTGTGGCATTCAGATCAACCTGAGATGCTGGAGAAATGCTGGGGCACTCAACAAGGGATGTGCAAGGTAAGAGAGGCTGGTGTGGTCTGAGCAAACAAGGACTGAGGCTGTAGCTAAGTAATTTTGGAGAGAAATGCATCTTGGTGGAGATCACCTGACATTTTCTTCAGATACCTCAGAAGGGGAAACAAAATGTAAAACATCCCTATCTCGTTGTATGTCTTTTTAAAGTGACAGCTGATTACGTTTTAAGAATGTTTTCTCATTTTCAGAATTAAATCAGTTTGGCATTCTGTAGCAGATAGTACTCATTAACCTTTTAAGGATTGCCAAACTGGTCTGAAGCGTTTGTGGAAAAATGAAGAAAGGAAAAAAGAAAAAGAAAAAAGTTAAACATCACAGAACTGATGCTTTTTGAAGCCACAGTTAGCAAGGACCTGGTCTTCTCCTTGTGGTAACTTACTAGGTGTGCTGTTTGGTTATGTTATGTTTAAGCAGGTTTGAAAAAAGTGCTATCTATGAACAAAACTTGTGATATATGCTATGAATGGTATTTATTATCTGAACAGACTTTTATGTTTACAGTGATTCTAATTTTCGTAATTAATGACTTCGTGTTCACTCTTCTGGATGATGGGGAATAGAAAATGAAAGTTGTTTTCTAAGCCCAAGTAAACATGTACGGCGGAAGCCAGGAAGAAAAGAATGGCTTGATTTTAAACCATGACTGGTGACAAATCTGGGCATCTGTAAGTAAAAACTAAGTAGTAAATTTAATGTTATTCTGTAGGCATCTGTCTTCCCTTACCGCCCTCATCACTCAAAATACATTGCTGAGAGGAACTGGGAGACATCCAAGCCATGATTATTTCTATAAAGTACATATTGTGTTGGGAAGGGAGACGAAACTTCTAAAAATTCTGATGTATGTATTTATGTAGATGTGTGTGTGTGTGTGTGTATACTCACACAATTACGATCTGAGTGTTGGTCCAACCAACGTCTATGATGTTTATGGTCTTGGATAGTCTGCTTGCCATAACTGTTTTTCCGTGTTTCTTTAGTACCTTAAAGGCTTCATAGTGTCCCCGTTTTAGTGAAACAGAGCTCAGGCTAAGAAACTGAGGTTATACAGATTAATCTGCTACTTCATTTATGTTGTAACAACTCTCCTGTAAGCTAAGATGGTTCATAAGAGCTTCTACCAGTAATATTTTTCCTCCATGTGAGGTGGCTATCCCACTAAATTAAACCCATGTGTTATTTTTGATGGTTTTAAAGAAACGTAAAAACACTCTGACACAAACCTCCTTCTAAGAGAGGAGAATGGCTCATGTCCTTTAGTTGGGTATAGATCATTTCCCACAGCAGGTTTATGTCTATGAAGTACCCAGTTCTAGACTTCTTAGCAAGCGTTTTGGCTTTTCCCTGGTCCATCATAGATCGTGGCTTTGCCACCTTGTAATGCAAAGACAATTACACAATCACTTAGTTCATGCAGAGCCCAAGTCTTAGAATAGCTGTGCTGGAGCTTTGATACCAGTCAGCTGGCCATAATAAAACAAACCAAGGCAACTAGAGGTTAGCTGGGAGAAACCAGCCTTCCCTAAACATCTACTGTTAAATTAAAGTACCCCAAAACATCCAGGATTTTTCAAGTTACACATCTTGCCAAACTTCCTACCCTATCTTTCCTCTTCAGAGGATAAAACAGGAAAGTGAGAAGAGCAGTGAGAATGCTAACGTATTCATCCTATCCCCCTATCTCCAAGTAACTTGGAGAAAAGAAAAAGCATAGAAAATAGGAGGATGTCTTATAGCTCAGTCTGTTCGGAGACATAACAGGGGAAATGTTTTTGAGTGGTTTCTGTTCAATCAGCAGCTTTTCCAGTTGCTGTGCATTTAAGGTGTATGCTGAGGTAGTCATGGTGAATGAACTTGATGCAAGGAAGTTTCATAGCTCTTTTAGCCGTGTTCTTGTGAAATGTAAAGTGGAAGAGAACTTAAGATCTGGAATTGTGCACTGAATCTTTATAGGACATGCCCATGCAAATAGAAGGTGTTTCATCTTACTGAGAGTAGACAGGTGTAAAACCACAACCAAACATTTGCAGTGGAAGGGCTGTTGAGGTCAAGATGCTTTTCACCTCTGTTGCAGCAAGCATTTCTCATAGTATGGGCACCAGCAGCCTGTCATGCCTGATGTGCATTGGATTTAGATCAGATCTCTCATAAGGGAAACCTGCCCCCTGCCTCTCCTTGTGCCCGTGTGTTGCACTTGTAGTCAGCGCAAGGGAAGGTGGGGGAGCTGAGGGACAGCTTCTTTTAGGTTCAATCTCCTGTCCTACAGCACAAGATGTATCAGATGATGTAACGATCTGTCAAGCGACAGCTCTTCTTGAGCTCGGGTGGAAACTGTAGGCTCCCAGAACACGTCAGCTAATTAGCACTTAAACATCTGTGTAGCAAAGGCTATAAATGTATGACTATTTTATTTTATGCTTAAATTATTGCATGCATTTTTAACTCATGAGAGTGCATTTGATACTGTTTCTAGAATTTCCAGACTCTAGAGATGGGTTTTACTTAAATACGTACAACCAACAGGAATATATGGGTTTAAATTTCTTTCCTTGCCTTACCAAAATTTCATACAAAGATTTCATTTAAAAAAAATTCAAAAATTTCATTAAAAAAAAACTCAGAAAGCATGGTTAGGAAGCCAAAACATCCTGCAGTCTTGTTTCCTACATGGTTCTATCCTGGAGCTGGGTTGCACCAACCAGGGCACACTGGGCTGCCCTCCCTGGTCCTTTCTCACCAGAGCTTGAGGGCATAGTAGGAAAGGTATGGCTGGAGAAGATTTAAAGAAAGTGGTATCAGTTTCTTAACCACGTTTCACCTTTCCTCACGTGTGGGGCTTTGTAAGCAGCAGCCTTTGGATGCTTGCAGCACAACTGCGCCTGTCCGCACATTAAACCTTGACTGCGGGACTCTCGTCACAAATGAACTGTCAAATCATTACTACGTTTGATGCAGCATAATCTGTCTTGAAATTAGAACTGGTCCATCCAGGCTCGAATTTCACTTGCTACTGAGGCTAATACACTGTTTTGAATATGCATTCATGGAGATTCACATCCACTGGGATCCGAAGGGAGTACAAGTTAAGAGCAGATTTTCTGAATTAGCATGTCGAGAGGGAAAGGTCTTTCATTTACACTGCTGCAGATGCCTCTCCCTCTTGTTCATTACAATTGCATTTCATCAGCTTTATGATGTCCACATGTCAATTGAGTGTGAGGATTTTGCACACAAAAGAGCCTCAGGGAAAACGACTTCACTAGCTAATCAGCTGATTATCATACCTCAAATGGGCTGCAGTATGCTGCTCCAAATACTACATCAGCAAGAGCGGAATTGAAGATTAAGACAGCAAAAAGAAAGCTCTACAGCCCAGTTTAAAGAAATCAAACAGGAATTTGTCGGGGATAGAAAGAAGCAAATATAGTTGGGACAAGAGCCTTTGAAATATCCTGAGGCTTATTACAAAAAATAACAAAGCCTTCTTTCAAAAGGTGTGGGGAGGTGAAAGGTTAATTAACTGTATTATCTGCCTGTTTATGCCCAGCTGTGTAAAGCTCAATAACACAAGCTCCCACCCTGGTTTTAACATTGCATCCGAGAATCCAGACGAGTTGCAAGAACAACCTCTCCTAATAATTGAATTAGCCTCAGAGCGAGCTGGAGGTGCACAGCACACAGCCTGGATCTCACGCTGCTTTCCGCCCCTCCTATGCACCTTCTATTTGGATGGGCTTCTATAAAGTGTGGTCTTTAGCAACTGCTTTCCCTAAATGACCAAAACAATAATAGAGGGTCCTACGGAGAGTCTGGCACAATAGCTGGTGGCAGCTGTATGTGTGGGCTCCCCCAGCCTCGGAATGCAGATTTCAAAGAAGTAACGTTTAATGGCTAGTGTGGGCTTTTTCTTTTTGTCTGAAATTTACCAAAGTTTTATCCCAGCTCCCTGGAGCCTTCTCCAAGCCTATCTAAAATGCAGTTAGAGCAGAGGCTGTCTTTTGCTTCACAGAGCGTCTGCCTTATGCTTTCATCAGAGTAGTCTAACTCACACAGATGCACTATTTAACAATGCCATCCCCTGCTTTCATCAGAAGGGGGAAGGTTGCAGAGCTGAGCCCTGAAGAATAAGGGGGGCAGGTCCCCTGTGATCGGCGAAAGCTGAACATCGGTGCCAGTTTCCATCTGTCATGATAGCCTATCTCCGAACCTTCAATCTGTCAAAAGCTTGCTGCCTAGCTGAAGGCTCCAGGAGATTTGGTGCACTAAACACATTTGACAACAGCATTATCACTGCAAGGAGCCCAGCAAAATGCCATCAATGTGTTAATTGTAGCTGGCTATGTAAAATGTCACTTCCCATATCATTTTACAGCAGCTTTGCCTATTTCACAGCTCCTAATTTTCCACACTTTATGAATACGTGGATTGTTCGTGTAGAAACGTGGTTCTTTTTCATGTCAGCTATGGGTCGTGGGTTTTTTGTTGGTTTTTGTTTTTTTTTTTTTTTCTTTCTCGTTTTGCTTTTCAAATAGAGGCTTAATTTGGGTTTAATGCTTTGCTCCAAGGATGCAGTAGCATCTACAGAAAAATAAATAAATAAAACTCACTAGCGAAAATGAATTGTCCGTACATTGCTGCTGTTCTAATTTAATATCTCATTGGAGATTTATTCCTGGGTTTGTACGTTCTTTAGTGTATAAATGATTCATTTTGCTGCTGCTACTGCAGCTAACTGCCTTTATCGAGTGCACAGTATTTTTACATCCCTGAGAGTTTTTCTCCATCATGATGTAAGAACACTTTTGTAATGATAAACATGAGAGTACAGCATAAATAAATGAAAAATCCCCCTTGAAGATATGAATGTGCTTTTTAGCACCCAAGTAGCTAATATTCAATTTCTGGTACAACCAGTGCCAGGTGTTAAATTTCTCTAGTTACTGTCACTAATGCAAATTAGATTCTTTTTGTGCTCGTAAAAAATCAAATCCACATTAGAAATTAGCTATAAAATGTAATGACTTAAATGCTATAGTGTTTTACAAATCTCCCTGCATTTCTGTAGCAGATAATGCCATAAAGCTAGGAAAGGATAATAAAATATGGTAGAAAGTTGAGTTATTTAAAGGTCTTTTGTGACTGCTTACTCAGGGATTTGATGTATTATTTCGCTTTCTTTGCTTGTTGGAAGAAATAAGCATGCTTATGATTTCATTTCTTTACCAGATTAGATGTAATCAAAGTCTCCTTCGAATTTCATGTTACCCTGGCTGCTAGGGCTGTTTGCATTATTGGAAAATATCATGTGGTGAAGTTTATATTTGCAGCTTTTAATCATCGGAATTGTAAATGTCTGACAGCTATTAAGAAAGTTGCAGTGATCTTGTTAGAGGCTGTAGTACTGAGATATGTGGGGACCTGAGAACATTTTCCACACAGAATTTTATTTTTGCCCTTCACAGAAGATCTTTCAAAAGCAAATAGGGAAAAAATGAATGCTGTGAGTGAACAAAACCAGTGCAGTGCTCATTGAAAAGGACCTTTCCTATTATATTAGGAAAAACAGTCTTCAAAATTGATGAGCAGCAAAGCCACGTTTGCTAGGGTTCAAGACTGACAAACGTTACATACTTATTCAACACAGGTATCTTTGTTAAATACTTAAGATACTAAAATTGCAATGAAACTTTAAATCATAGGAGAACAGCGTATTTCCTGCATAGTGAGGGAAGATTTTATGAAAATTAACATTTCTGATCTCTTGCATTATTGCAGAGTGAGTTCAGGCGCTGCAGTTCACATTCGGCATCTTTTTTGCAGGAAGCACGGATGAAATTTCACAGCACTCGGCTCCAGTTGCTGCCATGGGATGTGACCAGGGCACGGCGTTTCCTTGCAGAGCTTGGGTTCTTGCTCATTTTGAAAACATTTTCCCTCTTTTCTGTGTTCCTGAAACAGAAGATGCTGGAGATATGAATTACTTTGGTTACACGTACAACCTGTCATGCATTCCAACCTGCATTTCTTCTCGGCCTTCAGTAACTGTGGCACAACAATTAGCTCCATTATCTGCAATGGGACACAAGGTAAAAGGGGGAAGGTGTTGATGTTGGTACTTCACAGGGCAATGAGGGCCATGAGGGTTTTTTTGGAGAGTCTGCTCGGGATTGGTGCTACTGAAAAGATGTTGCCTTGATGTCATTACTTGAAATAGTGAGAACAATGATTGTTGTCTCTGAAATCTGGATCATGCTGCTCCTTTTGGAGGTCTAGGTTTTTAGAGAGGAGTGTGGGGGTTCTGGACACAATCTTCTTAGTGTTCCAGACCTTCTCTTGAAAACCTGTCTGAAATGCTTCAGGTACAAAAAGTTAAAGCACATTGTCTCTTGAAAACCTTGGCTCAAGAATTCAGCAAGAAAACAGAGCAGAGACCACACTCTCCTTGGGTACTTAACTGGTGATTCTGTCAAGCACTTCTTCCCCAGTACAGGAGGCATGGGATTCAACATGTGTGTATGTATATATATATATATATATATGTACATATATATATGTTAAATATACATGTTAAACATATAAACAGTAATATAAACAATATTATATATTGTGTATAAACAATAATATAAAGCAAAAGGCAGAGGTACTGAAATGTGAGGGGCAGTACCTGCCATGGAGGTGTCTCAGCTCCACCACCCCACCCCACTGACACGTGTGTGTCTAAGAGTGAGCTCAAGTACTGAGGATGTGCAGGGTGCTGCTCTATGGCAGCCTCTTCTCATCCCTCCAATCCCAGTTGCAGCCAGAGGTGCTTCTCAGACAAAGGGGATTTTGCACCCCCACGAGGGACTGGCAGATAGATTGAGACTCAAAGACTTCACTTATCTCCTGGGATGAAATGCTGGGCTCTCAACAGAAAACTGCATCCTGTGGCCCTACCTTACCCCTTACAAAGGAGTGTAGAAAATCTGCAGCTCAATCATGTGAGGAAATCAGTATTTTAGACCATGAGTATTTCTCATTTAAGTGCTTTCTTCATGAATTGCATAAAATACAAGTGCTTTTTGTTGTTTTATTTTTAAATTTAAACCTTGTCACAAGATTTCCAGAAAAACTTGCACATTTTTAGATGCAGCCTCTGCGTTTCCGCATCAAGACACCAACAGATCATGCCTTGATCCAACGTGTTCTGTTCAAGGACAGCTAACAAGACAAGGTCTCGTCTCACACACTATTAAATGAGGTACGTGTAACCCCAAATTAAGCGACCGTTATACCAGACAATTTGACTATTCTGAAAACATCAAGGGAGTCAGAGTTGAAATCTGGGGCCCCATGAAGTCATCAAATATCATTATAATAAACACTTTCTGTTATTTTTCCCCTGTTCTCAGCATCATTCATTTGTTGTTTTTCTAGGTGGTATCAGAGCAAATATCAGAAATTAATCTGTTCCTGATCTCTCAACTGGAAAGAAGTTGGAAAAGTGTCTGCATTTCTAGCGGACACTGGTACTTGAATTTTTATGTGTTGTTTCCTGATAGTTTTCATTTATAAACTTAGCCTCTCCGTTTAACTTCCATGTATTGATAGTCTGCAAATTTAAAATTAAACTAATGTAAAGAGGTAAAAGATCTCGGCAAGTTTTTGCTTTTATTATGAGAACCTTTTCTGCACATGGACTAGTTTCTAGACTAGAACTTGGATTAGAACATAAGTTGAATCCAATCCAATGACTGAAAGAAATGAGCATGCTACAGACAGCACGTGCGTGTCCGGGCTGTCAGTACCAAACTCAGACTGAAATTACCCGTGGGTTAAAATAGCTTCACAGCTGGCACAACTCCAGCCTGCCTGCCTACCAACCCAACTCCCCTGGGTACAAACAGGCTGAGGCCTCTTGTGAAACGGCTGAAGGCAGCTCTTGGTTTAACACAGATACGTGCCTATTGATGAACCATATACCACGGACAGTGGACAGGAACCAAACAATCTTTTAGAAACCTCGTTGTTTCAGTACTGATTTTGCAAAAACAAATCAACACAAGTAATTATTTGGATTAGACTCTAATTCTAGCCAAACCTTTCTAACTCTTACTTTCAAATATATTTTGTCAGGTCCTTCACTGGCATATAACTTACTGCTATTAGGTCTATGCTACCAAATATTTGTATGCTACCAAATATTTGTCCTGCAGTGTAACAGACCTACTTTTGCAAAATTTTGCAGTAGTCAGGATTTAGTTCAAACTGCAAGAATTGTAAACTTAATTTACTCACCCCCAATTTCTTCCGAGTCTCCAAAACTTGAACACTGGGACTAGAAGAGTTGTCCCAGTTTTATTCCATATTCAATATGGGCTATTTTCCTTTTACAGCACTACAACTATGTACAATATTCTTTCCCAAGATTGTTTGTGGTTATTTCCTCCAATGCTAAAATTAAATTCATTTTTTTCTTTATCTTTACAGTTGTTCAAGCAGATTGACAAATATACATGCTTCTGCATTAACAAGAGATAAGTAAATTGAGTCATAAAACAAAGTTTTTTGAAATTTAAGTAGGAGTAGCAGAACTCTAATTGTAAAAATTGTTCCATCAAAGCAGGTGATCTGCTATCCAGGTAAGAAGAATGAATAGACCTTGTATTTTAAACAGCAAATGTTCTACATGTCATTTTTTTTTTTTATGTATAGGTATGCTTTTGCAAATGACTTCATATAAGATACACCTTCAATAATCATAAACTCTTTGAAAAACTTGATGAACAAAGAAAAGATGACATTCACAGAGTATTTCATTTGCCAAGGTTCCTTTTTTTGGTACTGATATCACTAAGGTAGCATCAAGCAGATGCATTAGGGTCACCAAATTCTAATTTGATATTGGAACTGAATTAACTGTTCCCCGTTGCAAAGGCACTGGGGTGGCTCTCTCTTGTTCAGTGTACTTGGCATGTAGGGCTGAACTATAACGTGGTAAATCCTCACTCTGCTAAAGTCAATGGAAATTTCATTCCTAGCTTCATGGGAGCAACTGCCTTTGTGGTTTTGGAATAATTTCTGACATATTTGAAACTTAGGGTGAAAAAAGGTTTTTCCCATCTGGATCTAGATTGAGTTATGTAGAGAAAAAAAGAGAGAGAACTCTACATGTGAAGGATTTGCTGTAATTTTCCACAGGTATTGTAATTAAGAGCTTGTCTGTCTGTTGAACAAGATGAGCTTGCCAGCCAGGGCTTCCCTCAGGTAGTGCACCTCATCCCCCTTCTGCAGCCCCTCGGTGGATGGGGCGGCATGGCACTTCTCTTGTAAATGTCTGATGTTTTGTTGAACACTGAAAAACAGCATTGTCTGAGTTGGCCTGAAGAACAGTCAGCCAGCAATATGGCTTTGAGTGCTAGGCTGATTGGAAGGATATGAGGGGAAATTAAAGCAGGGAAAGTCCTGGGTAGTCAGGAATGTCTTGGTAAGTCTTGCAGTTAAGAGCAGAGTTGCACTCCAGTAGGCTCGGGCAAGATGTGGCTAACTACCATGCTGTTTGTTGAAAAAGGCTTCACTTGTTCTCTTCTGCTCTCCTGGGAACACATCATCTTCACTGAAATGAGGTTTTTGTATCCTATCTTCATTCACTTCTTTTCTTGAAATATTTCTACTTTGCAGAAACTGTGTTTTTTCAAAATGCAGTAATTGATAACGTGAGGAAGGGAGATTGCTGCTTTCGAAGCTCTTGTGGTCAGTTTCATGAGATAGCCATACACATATTTAGCATCACTGCTCATGTTACCCTTTGTTATCTGCTATGCAAAAATGTTTTTTCCCTGGCAATGTATGAAGCAGTTAAATGGCTGTTCATCTTTTTATTTTTTCCCCCAAGAATGTTCTACATACAGTTCTCTCCTGGCTAATAGCTCCTTCTATTGTCCATGATTAATCATTGTCAGAATTCTTTACGTTTTCCTCTTTATCCCTTTTGCTGCCCATTTTAAATAGAAAGCTTGGATTTAATTAGCCTATACAGCATATTCTCATGTAGACTAAGGTATAAATTGTTTTGAAACATGTAGGGGTATAACTTTCATCTCTACGATTTTGCTCCAATTCTTTCTTTTTTTCTCTCTTCTTTAAAAAAATAATAAAAAATAAAAACAACTCTCCTAAATCGTTATAAAGTAAGTATCAAAGGTATCCTGGGTAATTAGCCATTACAGTACTGTCACAGAGGCTTCTGCAGTCAATACAGAGATAATTTGGGCAATGGTGAATGACAGCGTTGTCCAGACTTTTGGGATAATCAAGGACACATCCAGCTGTACCAGACATCTGTCAGACCCATGAATCATTTCAAGTAGCTCTGCGATAGCCAGGCAACTCGAGCAAAGATAAACATTCCAGCAGCACGCAGCCACAGGAAAAATACTGCTCTGAGCAAAAAGCATTTACCCGCTTGGTGCTGCAGGCCCATAGCTCCAAGCAGAATGGATCTTTCTCATATATTTCTTTCTTGCATATTTCTGAGGATGCAAACCTCTGTAAAAATCTTTTTAAGTAAGATGAATATTGCTCAAAATGTGCATTGGGTTGAACAAGGAGCACAGAACTCACTCATAGCTCCCTGCTCTTGTCCCTTCACTCATTTATGTGTGCCGGAGTGCTGTAAGAAGGCAGGTCCAGTGCTGCCCCTGGGGGTCCCAGGAAATACCCATGGGCTGCTGGAGCTGTGGGATCGAGCTGTGCCACCACAACCTTTGTGGCCGTGCAGGCTCCTCCTGTCTCCGTGATGTGGATTCCATCTCCAATTAGGCAGCCCTAACATCGTTGGTTGGGTTAAGCTGTCCTGTATGCAGGGGGGAGTGCTGCTCCACCTAGCACATCGGCTTGCAGAGATGAGTGAAAATGAAGAGAAAACAGCAGGGAAAGTGAGGTGAGCCAAGTTCTCTTCCCTGCTTGAGGTGACCACAGAGCATGGCAGTGAGTAAGGACTAGGCCAGCTTATCTCCAGGCAGTTGTGCTCTACAGGCAGCAAAACCATATGGAATTGCTTTCAATAATTACATGAAAATGCTATTATTGCACTGTGCAGTGAAGGAGATTTCTGAGCTGTGAGGCATCTGTCATACAAATACTTGCTGTAGGCTTTGAAATGTCATCTTCATGTGGGCTTTGAAGTTGTTCAGGTATCCCCTTGGATTGTTTGGATCACAGTGAATGGGAGAGAGCTTTTATTAGCTCTTCCTGAGAGCCTGAGGCTAGAGCAGCAGGGACAGGGTCCCCTGAAGCCATCACAGCCAACGGAGGGGTGGCCTGGGAGGAGGAACTGATCTGAGGAGTTGGAAGCAGCTGGTGAATTGCACAAAGCACAGATTGATTTGCTGCAAGTGGTGTGAAGGCAGCAATTGCTTTTGGAAAGTGAGAGGAAGAATTACTGGTGAGACATCAGAGGTTGTGACTGACAGATTGGTAGCTTTCCAGTGACAAACGAAGGGTCGCTGAAGTATTTGGGGAGAAAGTGAGCCCACCACAGAGAAAATGCCATGCTTTGAGGTTGCTTCTCATTATGAAGATGAAGAATTGCATCTTGAGAAGTTGACAGAGATATTGACAAACTGTTGCTGCATCCTCTATGCCTGCATTTGCCTTTGTCCCCTGCTTTGGCTTTTTCATCTCCCACCATTCCTAGCTGCTGCTGTAGTTCAGTGCCATTGTCACTCATGTCTGAAGACTGGGTGATTTAGGAGCCTGTGCTCCTTCTTAGCAACAAAGGTCTTTTTCTCATTCTCATACATAACATGTTTTTCTTGAGATACTGAGGTAGATTGCTAGCTTCTGGAGATCCTTGCTTATAAGAAGTACTCGCTCAGGGCAATCAAGTACCATAAAATAGTGTGCTCAGGTCCTCGTGCTCCTTTTGATTTCTGAGTTCTCCTGACATCAATTTCTGATAGTTCTGTACTGAGATACAGTGAATATAACTCTGGTTCCTAATCTATAATGCAGTGCTCACACTGTTTTGATATCATACCAACACCATGTTGGTTCTTTTTTAGGTTTTGCCTCAATGATTCAATGTTTCTTCTGCGCACAAGAAAACATCAGATCCAGTTTTCCTTTTGTGGCACAGTGCTTTCTTGGGTTTGTTCTTCTAAGTGCCAGTGGCAAATGATGTAGCTGTTAGTGAATTCAGCATCCCTCCAGTGGTATTGTTCCCTAATGTCACTATTTGCATTGCTAAACAATTTGATCGCTGATAAGAGGGAGTAGTTATTGACTGCAGCAGGCAGAAGTAGCAGCCCCTTCCTTACATCTGTGTGATTTGTAGGTTATTTCTGCTATTTCAGTTTCTAGAGTTATGTTTGGAAAGACATTGTTGAGTCCAAATATCTGGCTGATGATTTGGTTTATTTTGAAGTTCTTAATTGCTCACTGCAGTCTCTTCAGGTGTTGCCCCCTTCTGTCACTCTCAAGATTTCTTTCAGTATCTTTATATAACACCTCAGACCTTTTTTTAATTTAAAATAATCGCAAGCTGGTTAATTACAGTTCTTTTCCCTATGATATTTTTCAAGCATTTGCAGCATGTGCAGACTTCCAGAACCAGAATTCTCCCTGCAGCCAAGAGCCCTCAGCACGTCCATTATTTCTGTGCTGAAAACACTTCACTAATTTTGCCATGTTGCAGCAGGGAACCTTTAACTCTATTTGCTTTTATGTGTGGCTTTGCACAGTCGCATTCATTCATAAATGTGAAAACTCACTTCTCTTACTTCCTAAAATGTACTTATAAATCTTCTGCTGGGAATCATCTGTAAACGGTCTGGTTATTATTAGATCCTCATACACGTTACCTACTTCAAATATGCTGCTAATATACTATGGGTTCCCTAAGATTGTCACTCTTCTTTTGATTTGATTTCAAGTCAGTTTACTTCCAGTCAGTGGATCAGATTCTTTGCACAGGCTGAGCCCCATCATCTCAAAGAACTCACTGACACAGGATATCCTGGAGGCCAAAATTATAAATGCATTTTAAAAATGATTAGACAAATTCATAGATACTTGAGCAATCTGGTAGAGATTAAATGCAGTGATCCAGAGAAACACTCCATACAGCAAGTCCATAACGAGCTGATTACAGGAACGTAGGTTAATATAGCTGAGGAAAAATGGTTCTGCATATATCTTACACTCTCTTCTTAAAGAATGAGAGCCTTTGGACATAAAGTAGTCATAGGTGGATTTTGTCAACCTACCTTGTGCCGTCAGGCAATGCTTGTGGCTTTCAGATTCTTGTAAAATCATTCCAAGAAAAGCTAACCAAAGGCACATTAAATCTGACTCAACCTAACCTAAAAAGCCAGAAGAGTTGCCACAGTAATATGTCCTATCTCAGCATGGCTAGATGAGTTGTTGTACCCACAGTAACAAAGGAGTTGCAATAGCCAAAATCCCTTCCCAGTTATTACAGTGATCTGTCAGGAACAGACCTGAGGTCCCCTGGAAATAACGGAATATGCCTCCTTTAGAGCTAGCATTTCCAACCAATAAGAACGCCGGAAAATTCTGGCCCTGCATCTTTAGCTCACTTAAATCCCATAAAGACTTAACTATCTGCTATTGCTTTTTCATAATCCACTTTAATTGTCATTGATTTGCATGCTCAGAAAGTGCTCTGAGCTGGCCAAAGTGTTTTGTGCATGACTGTGGCTGACTGCCTGCTCTGCAGTCCCTAACTGCTCCCTGTTCAGGGACTTTCTGAGAGCCTATCTTGGGCAAGACTTCCACATTTTCCAGGCAGAATTTTACTTGCAATTGAAGAACTACACCAAGGCAGATCCCTTCTGTGTGCATGTTCAACTGTCATGTTGATACCTTCCTTCTGGCTTCCATTCTCCAAGGTCATCTATTCTAACAAAAAATACCTGAACATATTTTACCTAGATGAACTAGCAAAGGGTTACTTAATCAATTATGCAGAAGCAGATTTATTACTGAGAACAATCTGGATAACTACATCACACAGAAATCATATTTAACCGAAAAGACGTATTACTTACTGTTATGCAGAGTGAAATAGTGTTTAATTGCTTGAACTCTGTGAGGAGACTACTCTAATGGAGACTCCAATGAGATCAAGAAACAATTTAAAACCTGAAAATATATTTCATGTTCTGTACTTTTCAAAAGCTTGAAACACTCCACTATAATTTCCAGTTAAGCTGCCGGACATTTGAATAATACACAGTTTGGTATTTAAGAAGAAAATTCCCAAGTTTGTACATTAAAATAATAGAATGATCAATGATATTTAAAAGTAAGGTAGCAGACAAGATTTCCATTAATATAAGGGATGGATCGAAAGGACAGCAAGGCTATTTTCTTTTAAATGTCACGGTGGCCATGCAGGTTGAGTACCAGATGGAGTGTCACATGCTTGTTTGTTTGATCATGCTTCCACCACAGTAGTTTCAAAAGAAGGGTCATTGCCCCCAGTAGATTTCAGTGAGGATAAGCCTTGCACAACACAAGGCAGAAAGATGGTAACTGGGTGAACTGTAGAAAGCTAGGAGCAAAATGATTGTGTAGCTGAGGGTGTTGGACACTTGGGGCTCTTGTTCTAATAAACTTTTCAAGTAGTGATACCAATGCCTTTCCCATTTATTTCTCCACAGATATGTAAATTCTCTATCTGTGGTACAATTCTTCTTAATCTTTGAAGGTTTTTCACATAGTTATCAGTGCTTCTTGTCAAAGGTTGAAGCCCTTTCTTTGTTCATAATGCTTCTTCTTCATCCACTATAGTGAATGAGAGTCACAGGTCTTAACCTACTTCAAGGGTGTAAATCCCCCCAGAGAGAGCTACATTTTCCTTGGTGTGATTGCTAAGCCAGGAAATCCTTCCTCTTGGCCATGTTTAGAGCATGTGCCCTATGTTGAGGTCTGCCAGAATTTACAGCCTGTTTTAGTTGTGGAATGGCTAGGATTCAATTTACACCTTGTCTGAGTAAGCTGAGGAGCAGTGGGGCATTTTGATGAGACTATCTCATTACAGTTACATATAAAATCCTCAGTGCCACCTCTGTGCTCACAGGTGGTGATCTGGCTGAAGACAGTCAGGAACAGAATGGCAATAACAAAAGAATGCAAACACTATGAATAGAGGATGTTCAAATAAATTTTTGAGTACTGTCTCTCTTAATATATGCTATAGTTACTGCTGTGATGAAGAAGTCAAAAGCCAAATGCAGAGTAAGTAATATCTGGTTAGAAGGCAGAAAAGGGTCTTGCTCTTCATTTGGACTCTTGCAGTCCTTCGTGTTGTAAACTATGAGGAAACTCAGCAGGTGGGAAGTTCTTCCTTCCCTACACCTTTCAGGATGAGGTTTGTAGCAGATTTCAAGAAGGTGAAAAGAGGGTGGCAGAGGTTCTTTAAGCATCTTCTGTTTTCACATGAAATGCTAAATGTCTTGGGCTTGCCATGCAATGACTTCTTGCCACTGATGCCTAGGCTGTTGCCTTTGAAACCTAATGGCAACTTAGAAGACAAGCTCACAGAAATAAATTTAGTCAATAGAGCAAAATAACATATCATTTTTAGGAAATTTTCCATTATTAATGAAGGCAATGCTGTGGCTGTGATGTAAGCCTTCAAATGTCTGACAATTGAGAGCTACTGTCCATGTCTATAATAATTACAACGGGCTGACATTACCGTTTTTGCATCTTCTCCAGGGACAGTTCATCTGAACTTCCTGAGGGATTCTGAATTTAGCCTTTCACTCAGTAGCGTCGCTTCATATGAACATAAGTAGATATTCTCAACATATACTTTCTTAATATGTACTGTCTAATCACTGACCTTTGTAAGAATTAATGTCACAGCTAATCCTCAGCTTATAAGGCATTTGAAGGAAAAAATGCATCTATATGTATCTTTTGTGGTTTTTTTTTTTTTTTTTTTTTTTTTTTTGTATTTTAATATTTTTTATGTTATAGATAGTGTCATCTATGTCAGCTAAATTCAACTTGTGGTCTGAAGTTACCTCACTGGCCTTTAACTAAAATAAATGGTGTTTATTTAATTAAGGCACTACAGGAGCTGCTGCATGTGCAAGGGCAGGATTTGGATCGTAACCTGCATTTGTCCATCAGCAGGGCATGGACAATACAGAACATTCATTTAGTGTGAAGGACTTGCTGAATACATATGCTGCTTGGCATGCATTTTCATAAGCCTTTGTTCCCTATGTACCCCATCCTGTGAAGGTTGCTAATAACATCCAACAACAAGCTGCATTTGTCTGAAATGTAATTGAGTTTTTGAATTCCCATTCACTGAAAAAGAGTTGAACCATAGTTTTGTTAAGAAATATTAGCGGTAATATGGCTTTTCTATGGAACACTAATGCTTTGAGCACAATTTAGTTATGTGAAAAAAATTGTATAGATCACACATTAGTTTTAAATTCTGTAGGCAAATTATGTTATTACAGAAAGCATAATGTTTTTTTCTTGCATCATACGGTTGGAAATGGAGCTGGGCTCTCCCTGCACTTTTTACAGTAAAGCTCTTAGCTTGGACTTTAGCAGACCAGCTAACAAAAGACACTGGAAGACCTCATGGGCATGGTCTCCCATCTTCAGGTTATAGGTATCTGTTCTCAAGAGAGTCCTTTCCTCTTTCGGTGAGATTGTTTCTAGGTAGGTCTACCAAATCCCTCAGGCAAAGGAAGCTCGGATCTTTCTTTCTAGAAAATGATAGATCAGACTGCTTTTTACAGAGGTATCTTTCCTGAAGTTCACACGTGTATGTCCCTGGTTTACACGTAAATAATACGTTCATTTGTAAGCATGTAGCTGCATACTTGCATTTGTAGAGATCTGTCTCTACAGGACTCACTTAGAATGGTGACCACTTAAAGCAGTGTGTAATTGATCTGCCACGGAAATTAGTTGTTTATTTATTATTTAAGTATGTCTTTTATTAAAACTGCTTTGTGAAAATCTAATTGCTGCTATAGTAATATAGCATAACAGTTCCCCACATAAATACATGATTATTATGTACAGTCACTTATCTGTGAACGAGCTCTGCTAGTACTTTCCTTAATTAAGGATACAAAGGGCTCCTTCATCTTTGCATATTCCCCTGCTAGGACATTGATACTCATTATTTCCTGAGTCCAAACACTGAAACTGTGTCAAGAATGCATCTATCACTAGACGGGTACTTATAGTCAGCGGAATTTTCAACTGCATCAGCAAATTCAGCAATTTGCAATTTCTGTATGTCTGACGTGTTTTTATTGGTGAAGATCACTTTCAAATACCAAGATCATGAGAATGATTCTGTGGTTAGTCTCCTCAGCAGTCGAATGTAATGACAGTAATTAACAGCCTGTGATTAGCAGCCACTCCAGAAAGTCTTTGAATGTTAATTTGCTTCAACTAATATGCAGCATTTCTGTGTAATGAGATCTGTGCTATAGGTTCAGAATGAAAGCAAATTATTTTCCAGCATTTAATCATACGAATGATTCTCAGTTAATCACTTGAACAGTAAACCTCGATGTTCTAATAAGTGACATTTGTTTTTCTGCCATTTGATTTATTGCAAATATAGGCGACGGTATGGTATATCAAGCAGTATTTCTTCAAAAAAGGTCATGAGCATATTTAAGACATTTCCTTGGATTATAAGTAACAAAAGTGATCTGAGTGTTTCTTTTCAGAACAAGCAGTCTTCAGCCTTCTCTTTCTCCTCTTCTTTTTGGTTCTTTACCTCTGCTTGTTTTCTTGGAGTACCTTTCAGTATGGCACAGTTACCACCAAACTTTTGCTCTCTTTTCAGACTGTGGATTCCCAGGAAAACAAACCAGTATTGATTTAGCTTGTATCTTAATGCACTTGAACAGATTTGAAAAGAAGTAGTATGAAAAAGAGTTGCCATTGCCTATGAATGGAAAAGACTACGAGGAAACCACAGTAGTATTAGACAGCACCTATGCAAATCACTAAACTTGTTTTTATGTTATATATGCTTATAACTATTATCCATTTTGAAGAATGACTAACCTATGCCCTAGTTGGAGAATTCCAACATGATAGGATCAAAAGTGTTTAATACAAGAGTATAAGCTGGGCAGCAAATCTTTTCTGTTTTTTTTCTCCAGCTGTTGGGCCCAAAATTTATCATGGGCATTGTTACTAAAGATTACTTTCCGCCATGGCCATGCTTAGAAATCCATGACAAGTGTCTTCCAGCCTTTCTGTTGCCATGAGAGGAACACTAAAATCTTTAGACATCTGAGTGCCACAGGCAATACCTGTATATGTACCTCAGAGAGTCAAGAGGAAGGGAGTTGCAGTCACAGGGTGCAGATAGTAGGTGGCAGTGGCCATCTGATCATGCTATCAGCTCAGGGATGCTGATAGTCTGCTTCTTTTCTTCTTCTAGAGCCCACTGCATCAGTGCAGTCACACTGTGAGCCCTGAGGCAACCTCCTTAGTCAAGGAGTACGTAATGAGGAGTACTTAGTTTTGTCCATGCTTGTTCTGGATACCGTCTCTTCCTGGTTTTGTTCCATGTTAACAACTTCACTTTGAAATACTGCAGCAAAATTCAGTCCCGGAATGAATGTAGCAGCCACCCTTAGCTGGAGTCAAGGTATGCACTAACCCTAAATGTCTTAAAAACCTCCACAACTTATTATGATTTAGCTATAGGCCCAAATGTCCCTCTTGGAACTGAGAACCATAAGCAAAGCATATGGTAGCAGCACAATTTCTTTTACTTCAGACACCCTTGGCACTGCACAGGAAACTTTGCCTGACACTGTGTAGAGCCTGATTCCTGGCTTGGGAAGGGATGAGCAGGGAGCAGAGATCTGCTCTGCAGACTGGTGCCTGCCAATAGGGAAAGGTTCGTGGCTTTTTTTAGCATCCGCCAGCCAGCACAAGGAAGAAAGGAATCTGAAAGTCAGCATTTCTGCAGATAGGTAAAATGAAGGGGAATGGATTCTAATCTAATTGTAAATGCTCTGTTTTCAAAGCACTTTTTGTCAACAAATCCTTCAATTAAGAGACATGCTGACAGCCCAAAGTATGGTCAAATCAGTAGATTGCCTTCAGTTGTGACACATTTTCACCTCTCAATGTACAAAAAATTGCAGAAAGTAACACGTTGACTTGGCTGATGTAAAAACGTGTTCAGTCTTCAAGAGCTCATGTTGGTAAAAAATACAGAGGATTTCACAGGCTGTGGTGTGTTTTCACCATTCTTCCTTTTACATCAGGCTTAACACCTAAAAAGGATCCTATCCAGAAACCTGGCTAGAGGTCAGAAGTGTTGAGACTTCGAGATCTTGAGATACAGTTATGCTTCTTTTGTCACTGAGTTGCTGGGTGGGTTTGCACAAGACATTTTCCAATAATGTATTGAAGGAAATTATGCTACTCCATCCCAAGAAATAAGTAACATTGGTTAATATTTAGTTCATATTTTACACATTTGGAACAAGCTGTCTTTTTTCCCCTCTGTATCTTTTTTTCTATCCACTATAAACAGTTGAAGGACTCAAACCGAGTTCTGTATCTAGGAAAATTTACCTTGTATTTCTGCCCACTGTCCCATTTTCTTCAAACTGCTGCCAGCCATGTGCAGGTAAGGAATAGGCTTAGCTTTGTATTACTTTGCTGCTGTCCAGCCCTCAGTCTCCCTCCTCTGTTCTAACTGTGGCCCTATATGGACTGCTATGTCCTCTCTGGATATTGAAATTTGGCACCACATCTTCCTTAATCCTCATTTTAAACTAAGGTCTAAATAAATCTCCTGGGCCATATTCAGGTTACTGAAGACTAAAACTTTTTTTTCAATTAGTACTTTTTTAAAGTTAGAAATGAAAAAGAAAAACAGTTTCTGAAGTAGTTTAGCTCCTGCGACACTTTTCTCTTGTTTCTTCTTTCCATTTATTTCCTCTGTTTGTAATCTTTTTATTACAGGCGTGCAGCTCCATCCACTTGTAGCAGCATTCCTCCAGTGCTATCATGAGATTCACTGGTGATGTTCTGTAAATGCCAGCCAAAATCTATCTGCAAGAACATCTGCTCAACAGTGCAAAACTGATGTAATTACCAACCATCATCTTTTATCCTCCTGCTGGGGCAACTGCTCCAAAGCATGACTTTTTGCCCTGAGCTAACAAGATCCAGAGGCTCGCTGCTATGTACAAATCCCGCCGCTGAAAACTAACATAGCTGATACACAAATTCTCACAGGATCTTTCAGCTGCTAGGGGTAACATGTACCCAAACATGGTGGGTCTTGTGAAAATGTTTAGTGTTTTCTGTGTTCTTATTTGTTGCTTGGCAGTATCTGTACTGAAGAATTATTTTCAAAGAAACAGGTATATAATAACAGAAAGATTGCCATAGATGCTCAAATTTGACTAATTAAAATGATAGCAGGTTGTCATCTACACGTGATTGTGCAAGCAGATGTCAGATCAAGGAGCTGCATACACTGTACTTATTAATGTGCAAAATAATGACTGTTTTTCCCCTCAGCAAAGCGCAAATCATGGCTCAGCTAGTGGATGTGACATGTTGTGGAAAGATGCAATAGATACCCTATACATTTCAGCAACTTTTTTCTCGCTCTTTTGGAATTGTTTCCAAAATCTCAAACCTCTGAGAGCTTTCAATTAATTATCGTTTTCACTCTACATTAAGCTGATAAAGAGATGCTTCCATTTGCTTCATGACTACAGAGGAGATCCCATTCTGAAAATTCTGGGTTTCACACTCAGTGCCTCTCATTATCTCTTTAGCCATCAAGAGTGTAACATGCAGCCCAAGTGTGTTGCTCTGAGCACCTCAGGGCAGCAGAGCGATGGCTGTAGAGCCATACATTTCTCAAATAACATTGGTTTCACCTCAGTCCTGGTGCAGGAAGCTCTCCTCCCTGAGCTGGATGAGCTCCAGCTCACCATCACATTGGGAAAAGAATGCATAACCTTGTACTTCAGCACAGGGAAGATCGCCTGGTCTACTGTCTACCTGTTGATATTTTTATTTCTTTGGACAGCCTTTCCATCTCCACACGTCTGCACTTCATCATCTGAGGAAAGATGCAATTGCGATGACAGAATGAGACCTTGTTATGCTATGAGTAATATTACACGCAGTCTGGCTCTTCTGGAGGGAATCTTGAGCACTGGTGCTTTATATACATGATAAACAAGGGGAATTTGGTTTGCATTTGAGATAATTTATTGTACATGCTGCTTCATGTGTAGCTGCTGCTGTGCTGTTCTTTTATGCCAAGATTCATTATGTATAATGGCTTAGCTAACATCTCTGGGACTCCTTAGAAGATATGTTAAAGAGTCCTAAAAGAAAAGTATGTAGATTATAGCCTTCCACTCTTTCTTTCTTTCTTTTTTTTTAATGTTTTAAACATTTGGAATGTGTCATTAAATTTTTAACAGAAGGAACAGAAGGACTGCGCAGTAGTATTTTCTTGCTTCTCATTTTTTGGAGTAATTAATTTTCTGCTTATTGTAGCGTATTTTGTCTGCTGTTCTTTCTTTGTCGATTAATACAGGGCTAGAACAGTTGTCATATCAGTCTGTGTGTAGCACTCGATATGTATTCCGGGAAATGTGACTTTTAAATTTTTGGTTTGTGTTTGTGACAGAGATGGAGGGTATGCGTGAAATGGAGATGGAAGTCTACTAGATCAGAATGGTGTTCTTCTAGTGCTTCCCTTGCAAAGGGATAAGTGATAGATAAGGGTAGGCTGGGAGACCTGCGCTGTTTGTACTCTGGACAACTTACAGTCTGTTATAAAAATGAAGTTAAATTCCTAGGTTCTGTGCAGATACAGGTCTAACATACATCAAACAGGTGAGAGGTGCTCCAGGAGTAAAATTTGCAAGTTGCCCAAGTGATTCAGGAGCAACTTCTGCGCTGGACATTAGTTAGCTCTGGGGCACGGGGAAGAGAATCACTTCAACCTGTTGCCCCACAGTGCACCAGGAACTTCAGCTACAGTGCCTGTTCTTACATCACTGTATAAACATGATTGTGCTAGTTTCAGTCCTAAACTGGTAAACCCACAGGGACTTGTAGTCCATCATGTGGATGTGGTGGTTACAGTCTGCTGAGGAACTCCGCTGTGGGCTCCATTCGCAGGGCAGGCAGGGGTCATTTTCAGGTACCTTTATGCAGCATCTCCTGCTTTGTGTTGTCCTTATTTCCCCAGGGTCTTGAAGGCCTCACTGTTCAGTTGGCCCCACTGCTCAATTGTATCAAGTGGTACATGCACTGCCACGTGTAACTTCCAAATCAGATTTGTATTGGTTGAATTCCTCATCCATTATCACTGGATCTTGTATGTGCAGAGCTACTGTTGGTAATCCCTCTGGTATTCCCAGCTCCCGGTGTTTTATTTGAGTTTATGGCTACTGGTCCTTAATTTTTAGAGTGAGCCTTTGAGGCTCCACAACACCATTCCTAATAGAGGATTCAGTACTTATATTTTATTTAAAACTCAGGGCTTGTTACTACAGTGCTTTTAACATTCTAATACACACATAAAAATTTTATAGCTCACACTCTTCCTGAGAAGTAGCAAGTATAAAACGAATTTTCAAGGAAGAAAAAAAGCATGTAACCTGCCCTGCTTTGCTTTAATTTTGTGTCCACAAAAGCGTCTTGCTATATGTGATTGATATCAGTGAAAACAGAAAATACATTTCCAAGAACAAAGCAATGGAGAATTTTAAATAGCAGCTTATTTCTCTGCTGCCTTCAGATTGCTGGTTGGAGGCTTGCAGATCACAAGGACCAAATGGTCCCCAGGTCTGCAGAAGGCTGGGGCTTGTGACATCTCCTGGTGTCCCACGAGGACATTTCTGGATGAGATCTCTGCTGTCTTACCAGTCTCACCCCTTAAAGAGAATTTGTTTACACTGCTCATTTTTCTGCCTAATAGAAACCGCTATAACAGTTTTACCTGAGAGCTGCTGCTGTCAGCATGCACCTAACCAGGTCATTTCCATCATGGCTCACTTGCTGGGATCAGTTACAAGCCAGGCTGAAACTTGGTTGAAAGCGAATCAAACAGGACTCACTCTTAACGTTTGAGATTCTGATTAGTAGTTTGTTGTTATACTAAAATATTTCATACAATTCTTCATTGCTTATTTAATCACATTTTTCATCCTCTGTAACAATATGCTGTGGTAAAAATGCTAATTATTATGACTCTTACTAGTTAGATCTGGAAGAGTAAATAGCATGGGAAAGCTGCTTATAGCATATTTCCACATGGCTGAGATCAAGAGTTACTGGAAATCTCACATGAACTATGTGAGATTCCTTCTCCTCCTATGGGATTTCCAGTCTAAAGATATTTAGGCACATTAAGTTGCAACTTACAGATTTTTATATTAGGTTGGCTGAATTTTCTGAGATCTGTTCTTCACTAGGAGAGAAGAACTAGTACACCTCAAAATTAATTATGCATGCTTATAAATGTGCGGGTGAACACCCTCAAAATCTATATACAGATTAGATTTATAGAGTACAATTCAATAATATTTTACAAAGCAATAAAAGCGTTTGCCAGTTCTCTTGAAAAATAACAATATATTTGAGTTTTAATAATGAAAACATTTAATAAATAAGATCCAATTATCAGCTTCATGGATAACGTAACAGAAAACATTTTCTTGTGTCTGTATGTTTTATATGTGGTTTTATCAGTATTCTCAATTCACTTTTAATAGCATTCCATCTCATTTTATTTCTTTATTTTGACAGTAGACCTTTGGCAATCACTTTACTCCTACTTTGGATTTCAGGATATTTATTTTTGTGAGCAAGTCTGGCAAGGAAATGGGTGTATCACGGTTCTGTCTACTTGCATGTAGTAATTCGTAATATTTTAGATCTCTTGCTTGAAAGAAAGCCTTGTGATCTGCTGTCACAGGAATCTGCTGCATTGGATGTTTTCCTGTATTAGCTCCAGAAATGCAGAGCTAAATTTCAGCTTGGTGTAAACTCATGCAAAATAATCCCATTTATGTTCACGGATGCTTTCATAGCAGACTATTGTCTGCTACCTACTGCTTAAAACTGAATGGCAATACAGTGCTTAAGAATAACTTGTTTGTCAATGAGGGTGTTTCTTTCCTCTAAATGAGATGATGTAGGATGTCCTAAAAGAAAGTACTACTGATTCTACTTCGTATGTGAAGTGCAGATTAGCACCAAAAATAATTATTCTCCTTTGGTAGAACTACTTCATCTTTCAAAAGAAATCTTTAAACTGCATTTTCATCTCCTCCAAGCTTGAAGGAGGGGATCATAGTTCAACAGTGGCCAGACATCTGTGTGTGCTTATCTTTGGGCAGAGTATCTGGATGAACATCGCTGTGCATAATTTTGGGTGGATTTTAAAATGCACATGGGTGTTGGAGCTGACGCGAGAGGGGTCACGTGTTGGCAGGATCCCACTGACCCAAAGAAGACCCACATGTGGCCACCACAGCAGTGCCTTTGTAAATTAGGATTGGGTAATACCTTCTTTGAAGGTATTTTTTATTATTTTTGTATTGATGCTGTATTTGGGAACATGGATTAAGTTAAACATTGTGCTGGCTTGCAACTGGCTTGCCACTCTGCCAATCTGCCTCACCAGAGCTAAAAGGACCAGTGGACGGCTTGTTTTCTGCTTTATTAAGAGATCTGAAGGACAGAGCATCAAAATGGTAATTTCAATCAGAGCCAGCCTGGTTTCTCAGCAGACTAACAGAGCTACTGTAGGTTGTAGATCTTAATGCATGCAGAGATGGTGATCTAATTCTAAACACTGTTTGTTGGGTCAGACCTGATTGAGCCAAATCGTGGTGCTTTGGCCCATCAGGTCATTCCTGTTAGGCTGCCTCCTCTGAGGCACAAGAAAGAATGGAAATGGAGACTTTGCTTTGATGAAGAAGCACAAAATATTGCATTTAGCGTTAGCACTTAAAAAATAATCTGCGGTTGCCTTTAGTGTAATCTCAACAATCATGCTAAATTCAGAGCAGAAGCCTTTGCAGTACTGTCAAGTACCGGTCAGAGGCATTCCTTGCAAGTGGATAGGAAAAAAAAAGCAGCAAGAGGAAGGAAGAGAATAGGTTAATTTCTCATCATCACTCCAGTAATTTTTGTAACACCAAGTAGAACACTGTTGAGGATAACAGGAGGTGCTGCTATGAATTTGGACTTTTGTCCTGAAACAAGGAAGGAATTTACCATGGCTTGATTTCAGGTGTAAATACAGAGTTTGTTCAGGCTGTATAGTAACTAGTAGGGATTTGTAGGCACTTTACGTAATAGCAGTATATTTAAAATGAATATACAGGGGTGTTTAGAATCTTAATGTGACCCTCCTCTTATAGACATGATAGAAGCAATAGCAGTTATGTGGGTAATATTTTTCAGTATAATATAGATACTGTATTAGGAGAAGAAAAACAAACAAATGAGCCAAATGAAAGTACGGCACAACACATAATCAGGTGGATGTCTCATTTAAATGTGCAAGTCAACCCACTTTCCTGTAATTACGCATATTTTTAAGGCATGCCAGGTATGTCTGTGCTATCTGATAACTGCAGCTATCCATTTCCCTTACGGCTGTCCCACCTTCGCAGAACTGTTCTTTTGTTGCTGTATGTAGGATGGCCAGCATAGTGGAGTGCAGGGCAATAGGATGCGTAATAACAGCCTTACTTTACCGACAATCAGCTGATGCTGAAAGGATGGCAAAGCAGAGATGTTGCTTGATCACAGGCACACTATGACAGCCTTGCAGTAATAAATGGTTGGGTGGGGAGGTAAATGGCCTCTGCCATCATCAGCAAAACCAAGGGCACCAGCCCAGGTAGGTGTAATCACAGGCAGAGGCGGGGGAGCGCAGGTGGTGGGGAGCAGTAGTAACATGATGTGTTTTATGTTACTGCTCTCCTGTCTTTTATTTACTTTCGTCTGCTGGCAGGATGTTTCTCTGTAAACATTACCACAAAACACTTAAGCAGGAATAAAAGTAACTTTTATTGAAGGAATTTAAAAGTAGTTTCTGGAAAACATGTGAGAAACACCATGTGGACTCCACGTCTTCTTCAAAGTAGGCTGAACTCAGCGGGAATCTGCTACTGTCACCAAAAAGAAATCCAAAGTGCACCTTTTGATATTTATATAATTGAAAGTACAAATCAAGGTTGCTGCCTGAAAGCCCTCACATTTCACATGACAGTAAAAGGGTCCACGTTGCCTTTTCAAACTTGTAATAGAATATGTAACACCAAATTAAGCCCGCAGTTCTGGCTTAAACCAGCAACATCAGGACAATAGTGCTTACCACATATTGCAAAATATAACTTTCCATTCTTTGGACTAATTAGAAAGGGAGCCAGTAGCACCACTCTGGTTCTGTCAGCATTTCCACAATAAAACCCCCTTTTCAGGGCTTTATAACTTGGCTGTAAAAAATTAGCTTCAGGCTGCAGCTTGGCATGCCACAGCTCACCCCAGCAGCACTTTGAGCTGTGCATGTGGTTATGTGTGTGGTTTGTTGATTGTTTCCTAAATACAAATTTTCATTAAAATCAGTTTTGCTACTTCTTGGAAGACAGCAATAAAATGAACCAATTTTTACACGAGTGCAGTTACATTCTTTGGCAGTCTCTGCAGCGAGTTAATTGTTAAAAGTATGAAGATCTGAGGTGAGAAGCATACAGCCTTGTGATGCTTTTTTGCTTTAAATTAAACCCTCTCAAAGGAAGTCTGAAAGCAGGTTGCTGCACTTGCACGTTGATCTTATTTCACAGCGCGTGATCCTGGCTCTGAGCGACATCCAGCAGTCCTGATGGAAAGGCCTCGCAAGAGAAGCTCAGACAGGGGCACTGGAATTCAGAGTCCCCAGAACAACTGTGCCCCAGGATTGGTGCCCCCCCAGTGTCAGGTGGGAAAGCCATCAGTGTCTTCCTCTGCTGTGCACGTGCTGGTGCCACACTCACCTCCCTGAGGCTCACAACCGTGGGTTGAAACAAGAAGCCTCTCAGAGCTGTGGGTCAACCAGTGTGAATTAAATTTCCTTATTGTGGATGAATGCATTGCTAAGAAGTGTGGCACCCCATCTACACTCACAGGCATTGAAGTGAACTGGGCAACATTAATAACCTTATCGCAAATTGTTCTCTTTCAGCTTCCTGGTGGTCAGTAGAGGAGCCCCAGACTCAGGATACCTACAGCACACACCTGGAAACACTGAAGCATGGGCAGAGAAGTGGAAGTATTTGAAAGGAAACCAGAAAGATGGGTAAGATGGGTGTAGCTGGCTCATTTTTCTTCAAGGAAGTCGTATTCATTTTAACATGGTTTAAATTTTGTTGCAAGCTCTGAATTTCTTCAGCATTTTTATAACAGTTGATGATTAGAAAAGATGTCTAGAAAGGTTAAAACAAAAACAAAAACAACCCACAGAAGCTAGCTTCACTTCTCCCAGGGCAGCAAATTAAAAAAATACCCTAAAAACATATAGGAGGTGGAAAATATTATCAATATGCACTAACATGTTCTCCAAATCATTCTTCAATATACGTGTCATGAAGAAAACTAACAATCCACATCCAGTATTCTTCAATCAATGAACAGTTGAAGATGAAAATTAATATTATAGAGTAGAATAACCAATTATAAGCCAATTCAAAAATCTATTCATCATGGACTTCTTTTTTTTTTCTTTCTTTCTTTCTTTCTTTTTTTTTCCAAGGATTAGATGAGATCTGAAGGGAGAAAAAGAGGAGAGAGCAGCCCTAAGCCAGCTCTCCAGCTTCCCAAGCACAGCGTTTTTCCACCACCTCAAGAAGAGAGGTGAAGAAGTAGGATATCTGGGCTCAGCCCACCTCCTTGAGTGCAAGGAGCCTGAGCTGGCTCTCACACAGAGATGCTCTCAGGCTCTCCATCACATCAGCAGAATTTTGTTCCAGCTTTAATTTTCTCCAAGAGCAGTAAGCCTCTTTCCCTGCCAGGATATCCTTGAACACATAAACCCAATTAAGCCAAGGTAAACTGATCATTAGGCTTTCAAATATGTGTCTGCTGATGTTTTATAAGGCTGTAGTCTACTTAAAGTTTCACCTCCTGCAGCCACCCAAGGTTGGCCCTGGCAGCTCACTGAAACAACAGACTTTGGGATTTCTGGGAGAGTCTTGGAGTGTCTTGCAATTACAGAGGTTGCCCAGACCACTGTAGCTGTTGTGAGGATTATGTCCAAATTTCTTTTACTTCTTCCAGCTGCTGAGGGAGCAGCGCTCTGAAGAGCTGCTGTGGGTATCCTAACAGCGTGTCAGAGTGAAAGTGTGAGGGGGCACAGGAAACACAGTGTGCTGATTTAGGCACACACTCCATTTGTGACCTTGAGGAATTATTTGAATTTCCTGGGTTTTCTCCATTTGCAGGAAGTTGCTGTGACCACACAGTTACGCATCGCGAGCCAACACTGGCTGCGAAGCAAACAAAACCCGGTGTGCTGTGCATTTCTGTATGCTTTAGCAAGTCTTCGGTGGTAGCAAACACCTTGTGTGCCATTTGGTTTGAAGAGGTATTTGCTCCTGTTGATTTCCTTTCAGCAGTCCTCAGCATCCTGTGGGCTCCTGTCCTGCTTTCTTAGATCTTAGAATGTGCTGACTAAATGAAATGACTGACTACATGCAGTTAGGGACAGGTGGCCCAGCTCTCTGTGGCAGAAAGGAAAAAAATGACAGAAATGCAAGGCTTTATCACCACATCCTGCGTGAAAAAGATTTGAAATTACAACAATTGATGTATTACAATCTAAGACTATAATTTATGAGTCTTTTGTGCATTAATAGGATTTCCAGGATGCTAATATCCATTTGATTGCATTGTTTCTTGCCAGGACTGCATGGCCTTTGGGGCTTCATGCACTGGATAAGCACCCCCAAGTATTTTAAGGTATCTTTTGTGTGTTTGGAGTCCATTCACTTGCTCCGTTTCATCTGAAAGGTGCTGTCTGATCCTTCTCCTTTCACTTGCCCTGCTCATGTTTTTAATGAATCAAAAACTGTGGACAGCAATTCTGATTTCTGTATTTCCCTAAGAATCTCCTCTGATTTCTGCAAGGTTGCACACAACTGCCTGGACAGTAACCCAAAGTCTGCTGTCAGTGCCTTTGCTGAGATCATGGGAGAGTAATGGGAGACAAAGATCAATCTGCACCCCAGCTGCACAGTGCTGGCTGCCAAGGGGGATGCGTGTACTGGGCTGCCATCAGGGGCAGAAGAGGTGAGCAGGGCGTGCACCTGTGTCATACGCTGGTCTGACTTCAATGACCAGAAAGGAGGATGGAGACTGAAAAGGTAAATGGAGCAAAGGATAGAACAAAGTATATTCCGTACTGCATCTCAGCTTCAAATTATTGTTAAATGCAAACTGCAGGTTGGATGTGACCCAGCCTGACATAGGCTGGTCAGGGTCACCAGGATCTGCCTTCCTGAGACCAGAAAGCAGGAGTGTGAAAAATGTGTATTTAAAAATCCCATAATACCCTCTATCAGAACCCAATCATTTCAAAGCAGCAAGTACGGAGGGCATATGTGTAAGTCCATACCTGCAAGCAATGTGAATGCAGTTAATAACTACAAATTACCCCAGAGAGCAACAACAGCCTCGGTAAGGTTCAACATCTCTGTTTGCTTCCTTGGCACACCTTACTCCAAGGCCATTGGGTGAGTGGTGCCATTGTGACAGCCAGCAGAAGCAGCAGAATCGTGGTGCTGCCTGCTGCCTGCCCATATTGGAGTTTTGCATACCTGTGACAAAGGACATGGAGACACTGTGAGTTTGGCCCTCTGTAAGAGCAAGCATCCCTCTTTTGTCTCTCTTTAACATGGAATTGCCATTTGTACCACAGTGACTCCTGCAACACCCTTCATCTCATTATCTGAAGCTCTTGGTCTTCCAATGATGAACAAAAGGTAAATTATACAAAGCAAGAAGGGGATGCCAGTTACAATTAGGCTAAATTTAATGTACTCTCCATGGATGTTAATGCTTTGTGCACAGCTATGTATGCAGCTGAAGGGATAGACAGAAAACAGGAAAAATGGAAGGACAGGAAGTTTGTAGCAACAGCAAATGGAAAGCATTTAAAGATGGGGAATTGCTTCTTTCTTTCACCCTTGTGTCCCTCCCAGATCTACCCAACAACTTTCTGCTAACTCGCCCTCCGCTTTCAGTTATCCACTCACCCTTTTTATTCTCTCCATAGGAAAAGAAATCAAGCAGGCAAAAATGAAAAACACAGTTAGATAAATAACTGGCAGTGTTTCGGGAGAAGCACATCCTATCCCAGAGAGCAACAACAGCTTTGGTAAGGTTCAATTTCTTTGTTTGCTTGTTTTCAGAACAGTTGTTTGGCAGCTTCCCGCTCCCCACATGTGTTCTGCAGCCTATGTACAAATGTAAACTTCCTCCCTTGTAATTCATCCCACAGAGAAAAACATAATAATGGGGAGAATTTTGGGGGGGATGTTTGTAAATGATAAAAATCTTGCACATCCATAGTGACCTGTCCTGTATGAAGATATTAAAGCAGCATTTTACTCTCACAATATGCATGAAATTTAAACCACCACTGTTACTTTTTTCCTGACCAGTAAATGCACAGATAAGTGCACAGGGACAGGAGGGACACACAGACAGATGACAGATCTGTGTGGAGCACTGTTAGCACGCCAGACCTTATTACGGAGCTGTGGGAGGCCTTGTACGCTGCGTCCCAGCTCTATGGGGACCTCCATATTTAAAACAAGATGAAAAAAATGTGATTTGAAAAACCCCTCATGAGCAGCCTTCAAAGGCACAGACAGGTTCTGACTGGATTAACATTTATTGACTATTTAAGCCTGCTTTTTTGCTTCAGGACAGAGATACACGAGTTTAATTGCAGAGGCTGTTCTGCCAACTGATCACCAGAGTGGCAACCAAAGCTTTACTAATCGGTCTTTCATTAAAGAAAAGTCTCTATTACAAAACAAATTAAGCATGCTCTGATCCTAACCTACAGGTCCAATGGCATTACAGCAAAGTTTAAGCTGTTAGAGCACCGAAAAACTTATTAAGGTTTAGCGCTGAGATAGCACTTTTGTATTGATTTTACAATACACAGGTATTATGATTTATGGAGTGCTGGTGTCACTCTAACAAGCTGAAGGACACGCAATATCATCTCCAACATCATTAAAATTCAGAAGCCTCTAGAACTAACTTATCAACCACGGCGCATTGTCACACATTATAGAGCTGTTTGCCACTTGGAAAATGCCCAGAGCCTTCTGGACAGTCCTCTTCCTGAGTCATTTAATTAAAAGGATACAGAAATAAAGAAATAAAGAAAGGAGAAGGAAGAGAGAAGCCAAACTCCACGTACGTTTTAGAAATTAGGGAACTGCAGAAGCTTCATTCATACGACAGCATGGTGCTATTAGTTACTATCACCTACACCAAAACTAGTTCTCTGCCTTCTTCTGTTGCTGGGATACTGAAGGCCAAAAAGTAGGAGGTCTCCTGGAAATAGCTGGTCTGTTCAAACTGCAACTATAAGGCTGCAACACGAGAAGCAAAAGCCATGCATTATTTTAGCTCATTCTGTACCACGAAACTTCTATTTTATTGAAGTTTGGCTTGCTCGCTCTGCCTCAGACCACAGTTATTCCTCCCTCCCCGGCCCCTGATCTCCCTCTTTTTCCCCAGAAAAGCGACCAAATCCGCGCTCCCAGCACCGCGGTCCGAGAGAAGCTAAAGCAGAACGGACGGGGATCCGGCCGCCTCCCTGAGCCCCGGCCCGGACCCGGCTGCGCCCCGGAGCGCGCGGTTCCGCGGTGCGCGGGCGCCCCCTGTCGGCGGCCAACGGCATGGCAGGGAGCGGGCGGCAGTCTCGGCGGGCGGGGGGGTATGTCCAGAAGGCGAGGCGAGATGCAGTGAAAACCGCTTGGATGCGCCTTAAAGAATATTTATTTACTCATTAATTCTTTCATTTCTAGGTGCGTGCCCACAATTCCCGTAAGGCAGCTGTTATTTCTTACGTTCGTTCGTGGGAGGTGATGTATTGCCGCTCTGTTTGTTATTCGAATACAGCCAAACATAGAAACATTGTGCACGCAGCTCCCCTTCCGCTCTGCGGGAGTGCCCCGCGTGTAAGGGCTGCCAGGCAGGTGTCGGGTCACTACAGTTAATCAGTGAGCAGATACTTGATGAGCTCCAAATGGGCCCAGGGCACAGTGTTACACATGTAGTATAGTGCTCCTGTTTGGTGTAGATGTACTCCTTTTCCCTCAGAATTTGGAAATTCCTAAACATTTTTTAAAAAATCTTTGACCACCCTTGAAAATGTCACTTGAGGATATAAAATACTCCCTGAATTATTTTTACAAATAAAGTTTGAATACATTTTATAGGATACTTTCACCCTAAATGACCCTCAGAGCTCCCCAAATTTACCTCTTCCACTGAAGGAAGTGTCCACTTGAGGAGAGCTGCCTCCTGGCCCCAGCTTGCACTGGTGCACAGCAGAAGCACACCCGGAGTAAACAGGGTCAGAGTAACACCACAAGTCCCTGAATGAAAACTGCCACAGAAGTCGGCTCTCTGTCTGCTGAGTGTTGCGTGCCCCTGTTGTCTGGATGGCGTACAGACCTACTAAACATCCTGCAGGACTCCATCAGCCCTGCAAAGATCTGCTCTGCTGTGCACAGCAGAGTAAAAGCTAAAAGAATTAATTATTTCAAGGTGCATAATGTGATTATAACGTATATATAAAAAAGATGAAATATTTTCTGAATCGGTGCAAATACACATCAGCTAACGGCTTGTTAAAGCAGCTGAAATTGTTTATAATTTGTTGCTTGTATTTTTAATAGCACCTTATTTAAAAGAAAGGAGGAAAGGGCTTTGATTCCCAGCACCGCCAAAAATGCCTGATTGCAAAATCCAATCAATCCTAAAATTAAAATTAGGAGACAAGACCAGCATGAAAGCAATTCCATTGTAAGTCGGCACTCAGATGTTATTGATAGAAAAGCTAACGCAATACATTCTGCTCTGTCACCAGCTCCAACCCAAAGCAATTTGCTGAGCATCAAACCACCTCAGCATCGGCACCGGGGAGCCCCGCCGGGCCTGGAAATCCCGCTTGTCTGCAAGTGCACAACGTACACGGCCAATCTCCATAAAGCACAGTGCCACAGTTGAATACAAACACTCCTCAGGTCCTGCTGTGACTTGGCACACCCCGTTGGACAGCTGGAAACTGAGAGGAAGGGAGCTGCTGCCAATAACGCGGTACAGGGGATTTCAGTGCAAAGTTTCCTGGAAACAGGCGGTGACTGGCATTATTATTTTGCTGGAGGGTATGGGTGTGATATATCAGATGTATACAATGATCCGTGGTTGCCCTTGTTTTATATGAGACGTGATATATGGTAAAGCAGAGCACCTTTCTGGGACGATCTGTGCGCTTGGGATGAGAGTTAAATCCTGAACAAAATGAACAGAACTCATCCCAACCTTACGTATGGCCTCCTGTAATTCTGGAAATCAGATACTGCCCTAAGTGACATTTTATGACGCGTATCAAAAAGATCTAGCTTGCTAAGGGCCACGATTGTGTATCTCACACCTCTGCAGCTGCGGTTTAGTGTAGATAGATTGCATACAGTAACTCTTTCATTTTCCTTGGAGCCACTCGCGATGAAGTGCTACTGGCGATCATTAAAACAAGATTGCGCTTTTTATGTAGCTTGAATACATAAATGGTACTTATCTGCATTCCGGGGTAAAGAATGCTTTAAAGACAATTCACGGATGTAAATGAAACAGCTAAATTAGGACTTGGCACGCTCTGTCATAATTAGCCTAATGTGATATAATTTTTAATGTAAAGAAGGTACATTTTCCAGCCCTGCCTAAAGCCCAGTGCTCTCTACGTGCTGTAATAAATTAATGCAGTAAAAACAGGTACGCTTATCCTGTAAAGAAGCTTATTAAGCAGGCTGCTGGTGCTGCAAAATTCAACGTCCGGCAAACAATACCTTTTTTGTTAGAATAACGATGCATGGTTTATTCTTTTGTACCGTGCAGCACTTGGGGATCTCATCCATTTACCAAAATAATACCAAATTAGTACCGCAAATATTGAAATCAGACCTTTCAGACTAACCAGTGGCCTAATTTTCTCTTCAATCTGCTCTTAATCTCAATTCATCAATAACGCTGCCTTATTATAGGACTTTGACAGCGAGCTAGGGCTTTTGATAAATTATACATCTCAAGCCAGATTTAAAATTTGAAGCTCAAGTGCTAATTATCTGTACAGGCCTAGTTAATAACGAGATTTCTTGTTAAGTATCTGATCACAGCATGGGCATCATTTGTCAAGAACCTCAAGTCTACCTTGGAGACTAGCTCTTCGAATTCTCCCTTGCCTACCATATGTAAAATTGGGATCTTTGTTTCTATAATAACCTTTTATTAGGAAGCTGACATAATGATTAAGTTCGCTGTAGACACATACAATGAGTTAGACAATTACCCTTGCTGCTTTAAACTACTCAGGCTCCTAGCAAGACAAAATAATTAATATTGAATTTTAATTTGATGTGTTCCACATTTAAACCCCAATTTGCAAAGTACACCTGGAAGGCTGCCGCTGGTTCCTTGCAGTTTGTGCTGATGAAATAAAGGCTCCTGCCGCTCGGATGTAAAAGCACAGAAGGCATGATGCACCACAATCACTTCTCAGTGGAGCAAAGAATTTTCTAGCATTAATGGGAAAGGTAATTACCTAGGTCTAACTTTATAGCCTTTTCTCTAATGAAACTATAATCTCCCAGGCCTACGTGGTTTAAGCATTTACATGATTTTAACGATTTCAATGCCATAACTGTTGTCACACATGGCAATTTAAGAACTTGGCACCTCAAAACAAAGATGCTAATTATATTTCTATATTTTTATTATTGAAATAAAACCGGACTATGTGAAGTGACAGAGCTATAATAAAGCAGCCCTGTGCTGCATTGCTGAAGTGGGAGGGGGCTGTATCTGTCTATGGGAGGAAAGGCACCCAGGAGCTTTCCCTGCCGTACCTGTGAGCCACACTGAGAGTTTTAATTCCTCCAAATGTTGTCAACGGGGCAAAGCATGCAGTATGCTTGGTCACTCCAAGGACAGGCAGAGCCCCATTGTGCCAAGCGTGTCATCAGCTCCTTATGGAAACACAAGAGGTGTTGCAGCATCATCCCTAGCGTGTCCTGGCCCCCATGCTCCTGCACGGCAGCACCACTATTCTGATGGCAAAACCTGCACCACAACTGGCACAGCCTCCTGCATGTGGGTGAGTCTGAGCGTGGGATGCCTGGGAATGGGCCTGGAGGGCTGGACAGTCCCACAGTCTGCAGGGTGTAACCAGAGCATGGCTCCAGATTTCCAGAGCAGTGCTGGGTGACTTCCAGGGCTGGGCTGGGATTCCCACCCATCTCACATCATCTGCTATTCTCAGCAGTATCCCCTTTGTATTTCACTACTAGGCTCTGCTTTCATCATATGAGATGGTTTGAGGGCATGTTGCACCATCAGTGAATCTGCATTCCCATTGACATCAGGGACTGGGATTCCATTGGGCATACTGCTTGGATCAGACCTGGTAGGGACGGATGCCTGACCTCAGCCCTTGGCTGATGTCTGCATTTGAGCACCTCACTTCTCTAACTGAATTGAAGTCATCACTGCTGCAGTTTCCAGGATAATCTAACTTCATGTTCATCATTATAATATAGCTGTATTTGCCAATATACTAACCAAAAGCAGGGATTGAATCCACATCAAAACACAAATTTCCCAAAAATGGAGGTGTGCTAATGCCTAATCCCTTCTAATTGTTATCAGCTTGTAAGAAACATGAAATTAGAATTTTAAGCAGAAAAATCAGAAGACGCTTTGCTAATAGAGAGGTGAGGCTCAGTGCATTTAAAGTATGAATAGGCAGCCAGATTTTCCATTCTGTGGTAAATTCAGTCATTTTATTCCTTACTGGGCTGAAAAGTCAGAAAGAAAAAAAATTTATAAAAAATATTTTTCTGGCAGAGTTGCTCCTACTAGAATCATAGTGTCATATGATCACTACGGTTGTAAGAGACCACTAAGATCATCTAGTTTGACCATCAGCCCATTCCTACCATGTCTGCTAGAACATGTTCCTAAGTGCCACATATAGCCTTTTCTTCAACACTTCTATTTTCCTTTCAGCTGCTTATTGTATTAACATATTATTTTTTGCAATTATTTTTGCTATGCTATATTATTAATAATGTTTTTTATTACTTTGATAAGTTATAAAATTTGAGGGACATGCACTAAAACAGGGTATTTGAGATGGTAAATTTGTACAGATCATTTGGAAAGTGAAAATCACTTTCATAAAATGTTTTTGTTGGACTTCTTTCATGAGAGCTGCTGAAGGGTCTGGAGCACAGGTTTTATGAGGAGCAGCTGAGGGAACTGGGATCGATCAACCTAGAGAAGAGGAAGCTCGAGGAAAACCTTGTCGCTCTCTGCAACTCCCTGAAAAATGTCGTGGCGAGGTAAAGACTGGCCTCTTCTCTCAGATAACACTGATTGGATGAGAAGAAACGGCCTCAAGTTGTGCCAGGGGAGGCTCAGCTTGGAAATTAGGAAAGTTGTCTTCTCAGAAAGAGTGGTGAGGTATTGGAGCAAGCAGCCCAGGCAGGCGGTGTAGTCACCATTCCTGGGGGTGTTCCAGAAGAGGGTGGATGCGGCTCTTGGGAACATGGGTTAGTGGGCATGGTGGCAATGGGTTGATGGTTGGATTAGATGATCTTAGCAGACTTTTCCAAACTTCAAGATTCTATGGTTCTATGAAATATCACCAAAGCGTGTGGTGACTAAGCAGGTTTCTACTTTCACCCTTGTAACTACTGCTTCTCTCTATTCGTGTTCGTTGTATCAATACAAGAAAGATCAGACAAGACCCTTGTATGAAACTATCAATCCATTTAGCATGAGAGGGAAAATATCACTGGTTAACTTTGCTCCAAACCAAGAAGCAAATGAGCTGGGAAGGATTATGAATGCATTTGTGGGGTGTGATTTGTGTGTGTTTTTCAGCACTTAGTAAAAAGGAAAAACTAAGAACAACTTTCCCATCTCATCTCAAGAGGAACTCTGCAGACCAAAAGGAGATAATGTGCTGTAATAACATGTAAGGATGAGAGGTAAAAACTTCTTTCAAAAAAACCCTTAAACTTACCAGCATCCATGGATCAACATTTACTATCATATTTAAACTCAGAAAGATAATTTCCCAACTTCCAAAACTCACAGGTTCTCTCTGATCCACTTACAAGGAACAACCCTTTTTGCAACCCTTTCATGGTGACTTTTTCAGTGTTACATCTGCTTTCACTTTACATGAGCAACAGCATAGACAGATCAACAAGTAGCATGGGATGGGCAAGGCTGTCAGCTGCTTGTGGTGTTGGTAGTTGATGTTGTTGGCATTGGCACATTGAGGAACATCACATCTTTTTCAACTAATGGATGGCAGAACTCAGAGGGTTTCAGATTAGCAGTACAGTCTATTTGGAGGCCTGCAGCTAGTCTGTACTGTTTAACATGTTCATTGGTGACCTGGATGGAAGGACAGAATGCACCGTCAGCAAGTTTGCTGATGGTATAAAGCTGGGAGGAGTGGCTGCCACACTAGAAGGCTCTTCTGCCATTCAGAGACCTGGACAGGCTCAGAGCTGGGTGGGAGGAACCTCATGAATTTCAAAAGATAATAGCAGGGTCCTGCACCTCTTTATTTTGAAGACTGCTGCATTCAAAACCTTCACAGAGCATGGTACAATTCCATTCTTCTGCATTTTGAACATTACTTTTCATGTAAATGCATGAAGTATACGTGTCTCTGGCATGAGAGGCAGCTGAATGACCTTCACATGGTGCAAGATTGAGAGTTACCACTCTCAATCACCTATAATTCAACACCTATAATTCAAACAGGCTATGAACTCCTGCATTTTTTCCCACTAATTTGCTCATACCAGAAAGCTTGCACGAGCTGTACTGATCACCAGAACATAGGTCTTGTAAACAGACTGCATAATTTCAGGGAAAAGACCTGTGAGTCTTCTCCTCTCTTAGCACAGTGAAGGGATACACACCTTGTAAGTAGTTGTACAGATACCTGCACTGGGGAAATCAAGTATTTCATCAGTTTTACCATTAGAAGTTACTTTGTACTGCAGGGTTGCTGGTTTGTTTTTTTTTTTTTTTTTTTTTTCTTCATCTCAAACCGTACATTTGCAGGAATGGAGAGATGTTAGGAAAGATGCAGTAAGCAAGTGTATTATTAAGATGGTAAGCAATGACAAGTATCCACCTTAGCTACTCTACTATAGCCCTGCACTGGAGGCTCTGCCTAATTAGCCTCCACCACTCACCCCAGGGAGAGGAAGCTCCGAGATCCGCCGCTTTCCTGCTCCTCCTCTTCAGGATGGCAACTAAAAGCTGCCAGAGCAGCTGGGTCCTTCAGAGCCAGGGGCAGAGTAAACTCTTTCTACTGCTTAGTTTATAAATAATATATTACCTAATTTCCTCCCTACTCTCTAAAACATCTCAATTACCTTTGAGAACAAATACCTTAGATAGTAGATTACCACCTTTTGAAGATCATTTGGAAACCTCATGAGTCTGTCTGAGAAATATAAAAACTTCTTAGTAGATTTGAGACTGTATTTTCGTAGGTTTTATGCAAAGAAAGAACATATATATATTCTGTTAAGAGTGGAATTCAAAATGGGTTGTTGTTCTGCACAGGAAATTTCTTACAAAAAATATTGCTAGATTTAGAATAGGTTGCTTTTCAGTGTTTCCATCATAATTAAAAATTTCTTTTGAAAGTCAAACCCAATCTGTTGGCATGAATAAATGATGCATAACTCAAATGTAAGATGTTAATGTACAACAGCACAGAGATGAAGCCTGCTTTAACCATATGAAAAAAAATAGTAGAATTTCAAAAGCATGAATCAATATATAAAATTCACAAATGCTTACTAATGCACACAGGCAACACAAATCAAGGATCCCTATTTTTCTTCAGACATGCATTGGGTTTTTCAGACATAATATTACCGTGCAATAAAAAAAGCCCAAATCACTTATCAAAAACACTGTCAATGAAAAAACAGGATTGCCACTTTGCTGGTGGTCTTAGCAGATAAAGCAAAATTGCTACTATACATCATCCTTAAAAGAAAGACAATACCAAAGGGGAAGCTGCCAGAAGGTGCCATTTTCAGATGTCAAGATAAGGGATGGACGTCTGAATTAATGCAAGACTTGTTGCATGTTGTCTGTAACAGGCAACCTGGTGCCCTGCAAAAGCAGACAGCAATGCTTCTGCTTGGATGCCTTTCTAGGGTGTATAACTGAAGGAACCTAAAAGAAACTTGAGAAAACAAATACCGGTCTTCACAGTGTTCCTGGAGGCAACTGCTTTGGTGCCTTGATGGTGCTGTAAGCAGTTCCTTAGGAGCTATGAGGTGAAATAGTGTAGAGATTGGATTCTAGAACAAGTATTGGAAAAAAACATTAACCCTTAGAAGCCACCTATGGCCTTCCTAGGATGAGGTAGTCTGGGAAGAAATCACTGATGTCTTTGTGGTGAAAAGGCTGTGTAAGGGTCATCGTTTGGAAACCCAAGGTGAGAATGTTGATGCTATTAAGAAGGAGAACACAGTGGGAACTGCAAAATTAATGATAAAATTAACAGTAACTAAGAATTGCAGTGATCATAGCTAAGTGTTTCATGAGTAAAATAGATGCCATCACATTCCTGTCAGGGCACAGAGTCGCAGTTCTGTGCCGAGGTCGCAAGGAGTGATTGTCTGCAGAGCTGGCTGTGTTCTTGAGAGCAAGGAAATGGCCACTGGGGAAGCTGTGGTGCAGATATACATTCACCTGGGCTGCACACAGCAGCACCTGAACCTTTCTGTTTGTGACTAGCACTTGGGTTTGCTGGACTTAACCAAGATTTTCTTAAACCTGAGCTGTGTTTTGGGTTAGACATGCGCTCATTATGGACTTCAGGAAGTGGATGGGAATGAATAGAGCACAAGGACCTGCTGCCAGATGCTCATCTTGCACCATCACATGTAATCTAAGTTCTCTGTGTACTTGCCCTATTCGAACAACTGCAGCGTTTGGAGCAGAGTTATTTGCCTACAGGATACCTTGATATCCTTGTGCAGAGTTCTGAGCCACTCATACACCCGTGGCCACGTCACCAGGGTATCACAGAGACCCCAGACTCCTCAGATATTGGGAGTGAGGTTGGGAACACTGAAGGCAGAATTTAAATGTCAGTCATAGTGCCTCACCCATGCCATGGCCAGCTTCTGCAGCCTCACAGAGGTTGTAAGAAAGGAGCGCTGTAGTGCTAAATGTATTTAACTGCTGTATCTTCCACTGAATATTCAGTGATCATGTACAAAGTCCAAGCAGTACCTGAGTTACATTTCTTCTGACTTCACTCTTCACAGCTGAAAGCAGGTGAGCTGACTTGCTAACTGGTGCCGTAATTAATCTTCAAGAGGGTAGAAGATACAGCACTAAATTGGAGTTCAGGTTACGGAGAAGAAATCAAATGAACAAGTTCAGTGTCTCTAATATCATACCATTTACTCCACAAGCTGTCTTAGTACATCAAGAGATTTAATTAATTCTGAGATCCCCGGATCAGAAAAAGAAAAAAAGACAAAACACAGTGTATGGCAAAAGAGCCCTAATCAGAGTGACCTGCTACGTGGTACCAGAATTATCGGTGCACCATCCATGCGCAGTGTCGATGATAGACTGTCTGTGTGCCAGGTTTGCGGGGGCGCAGGGCTGAATCACGAGCTCCTGTGATCAGAAGGGCACTAGGAAGAACACGAGGAGGGCTTAACTGATCAATTTGTCAAGGAAAAAATTTCACTGTAGCACTTAAATACAAAGAAGAGTTTCTCTCAAGAACAAGGCTCCTTCAGCACACACAGCGGGCTTTTTCAGAGAGCTCTCTGTGCTGCCCACCCCTTCCAGCACCTCTCAGGGACAGGCCCCAGAGCTCAGGGCTGGAGGAGGAGCAGTGGCTTCTGCATTTCCAAAGATGGCGTGTTCAAAGAGAAATCAGCATGTGCTGCAGAATCAGAATGGGGCAGGCCTTGTTTAATTCTCTCTTACTGCATAGCAGCTGGGCTCTCTGTCCCAACTAATTTAGGTAGGAAGCTTGTTTTTATTCCATTATCTTGCAGTATGAATGTCACTAGCTCTAGCTGATAGCAGTGACCAGTGCCAGAAAGTCATCAAGGCTTTTGTGCCTGCACGTTCACAGCACTCCTTATTATGCCTGCAGACCACATGGCAGCGGACCTGCACAATTTATTCTAGAGCAGGAGGCACTTAATGCTACTCTATGTTAAAAAGGGAAAAGTGGAAAAAGACAGATCCCACCTCATCTGTTCTGACAACGGCCATCGCTGGAGAAGGACAAATTCATAGCCTGATGCAGGGCTTTCTGCTGGGCTGTTGGCTCACCAGGGTCCCCCACCTCCAGTGCATGAGTAAGCAGGATGCTATGTGCTGAATGATACTGGGGCTGATTTGTAATGAAGATGGCAAGATGGTGATCTAAATTTTCACTGACCTTTTGATTTCAGAGCAGCTGTGGTAGCTCAGAATTTGTTCAGGTTTCTACATCATGTCGGTTGCCTGAAGACCAGACAGAATATTGTTTTTTCTTTAGAGGTTGATAAGTTCAATCCTCTGAAGAAGCTGTTGACTACCATTAGTAGTGGGTTCATTTGTTCTCTGCTGGACACTGTCAGCCAGCAGGGGTTTAGGCTGTTGTGCAGCTCCCAGCTCAATTATTTCTGAGGGCTCTTTGTTTAATATAATGGGGTCAAATTCAGACTGTAGGTGGCTGATGATTTTTGGTCCAATTTAGAATAACCTGTCTGTGAGCCCACCTTGAATGCAGTTAATCTCTTTTGTGAAAAAAAAGTGAAAACTCTGCAAAGTATTTGGTGTTTCGATCCAATATTTAGTTTTTATTATGTGAAGTGATTGGCAATTTTTCCTGCTCAGAATGGCTCTGAGTATATCTTTATGCAGCTGTGATGCTAAACTATTTTTACTTCCTATATTGTGATGCACTGCCATGGAAAATCTTTCTGCTGAAAGACAGAATGCAGAAATGAAAATAGATTTAAAACTCCAATATCTACCATCACCTATTCCATGAAACTCAAGTTCACAACAAACTGAATGATTCTGGTGGCTGTTAGGAGTGTGATTTGGTCTTTAGGAAGCACTTAGTGGCTTGGCAGCATGAAGGCATTGTAGATTACCAGTTGGCTTTTTATATCCTGCATTAAATTGCCACCTTGGCTGACTCTCAGCCATTGGGCCAGGCCGTGAGCTTTTGTGCTGCAGCTCAGCCTTGATATTTCTGTCTGGAGAACACAAGGACTTCTGAATGGCCATGGCTGGCAGTGTGGCACTCACCCTGAAGACCATGCACAAACCTCTGCAGAATAAACTGCTTCATTTATTTCTATTTTTTTTATGGGATGGCTGAAACAAAAGTCCTCAATCTCTCTGTTTAAATACAGTTGTGGTGATGGGACTGCTTCTCTTCTGCTGGATTAAGACCATTATCCCAACTGTAAACCTGTGCAGCGTGATCCATGGAACACTTGAACATTTCATGATTTTAATATTTGGGCAAATAGACAAGATACCTGGAGAAGGTCAGTGCTGGTGATACAGTCTGTGGGATGCACTCCATATACTAATACAAACCTTAGGTTTCCTACAACAGTAAAATCTAAGTTCAGAGACAATTTATGGCAGATTTTGTAGACATACCTAGTGGCAGGCTGCAGTTTGCAAAGAAGGAGCAGGAAGTATGTGCAGTTTTCTGCAAAGTTTTCTGTAGCGCCTTTTATTCTTTGTCAGTGTTTTTCTCTCTGTTACAAAGTAGTAGAGAAACATTGTACCACAGAGACATCTCTGTTTAATCTGAAACTTACTGTTCCATGCTTTGTATTGTACCTATTTTGACCCACCTGCATTTGTTTTTTTTTGATGCACGTGCAGATCCGTGAGCATTTGCATGATACCACAAGAGACTCACCGGCTATTTATTGTGATGCCTGAGAAAGTGCTGGACATTCTGCTTAAATTAAACCTGTCTGGATTTATGTGCCCATAAACAGAAAGGTTTAACTGTAATGGTTATGTCGGAATCTGTGCAATTTAGGGATGAATTTCAGATATAAACAAACAAATAAAAATTGTTACCAGAGTAACAAAGCAAGTCATTTAACAGAGTAAGTTAGTTAAAATGTAAATCAAGATAATTGCAGAATTCTAAATCTAAATCTATGGTTGAATTTGTGATAGAATGAAGGCCCATTTGATGATTGTGTGATTGGTGAAAAAGAACAAGAACTATCTCCTCTTTATTTCTCTTTGTACGCTTAGACATGACTGTTGATTTTTGCTCATGAGATAAACATTTTGGCAAAAATGGATGCAGCTTGCAGTCAGGAAAGGAGGTAAATGAGGAAAATACAAAGCTTGAGATTCAGAAGGAAATATAAAAGCAATATTTTATCTTTGAAAGTTACCTCAAGCTGAGTAAATAACATGTCAAAACAAACTATAGTTCTGGGTTGGTTTCTGTTCAGTTCTTTCTCTAGAAAATTGAATAAGAAGTTGAAATGGAGTGTTTAAGTTATCAGAAAGCAGCAAGCTTGGAAAAGCACTCAAGAAATTGTTAGGTGACTCTGTATTTGATATTTATACTTTATGTTTCCTCATTTCTTGTCTTAATTTATAACCTTGTTCCTCACTTCCACAGTTCTATCTTGGGCAGTCGTATTTGAGTTATGCTCTAAGAATTTTCAGAACTTTGAAGAAACAGTATTTCCTTCCTTTCTTCTCCCTTTTCTTTTTCTGTCAGATGAATCTGTATCTGTCATCCTCTCATTCTTCTCCGCCACAATAACTACAGATGTACTTTGATTGAAACTGAAATTGAAATTGAGACTTTCACACAATCACAAATCCTTAGAAAAAGCTGCCAGACCAGTTCCCACTGTGCAAACTACAAGTTAGCATCCACACTGAAACTAAGGCAGAGCTTTTGGAGTTTGTTTGCTTGTTTTTAAATGAAGGTTTAGGAGAATAAAATGCAGACACAGTAGCAGGAGAAAACGTCAAGAAGCAGATGGCATGTAGAAATCCTGGTAAGTGATGATCAAGAAGTACTTCATCCTTAAGAAAAGTTGAGAATGTCTGAAAAGTTGTGTGAGACTGTCAGTAAAATGTCTGGAATGCACGGCTCAGTTAAGGATTTGATATGGTGCCTCGTATAGTTGTCAGTCAGTATTGCACTGGAAAAGGATGATAAGCTGAGCAAGAACCTGGCTAAACAGGAGATAATTAGGTGAGATGAATGGGGAAGTTATTGGAAGGATGGTATTGGTAAAAGCCTGAGGATATCTGAGGAGCTGAAACAATGTTTTCACGATGACCTTGCCAGAAAATAGGTGTGTTAATGAACTCTGCAGCCAAAGCAAATTTGGAAAGGATTGCTGGTTTGGAAAAGGATTGGAATAGTATATAAGAAAAATTTGGGGGAAGAAGATGCAAGCTTGAAGTTTAATAAAAATAAATCTAACATTAGAAAGAATTCTGACTACTAATAGGAATTTCATCAGAAGCCTCAGATGAAGTGAAAGTCACCCCTTAATCAGCTGCTTTATACAACTTTCAGCCACCTGTGCTACAGATCTGGGAAGGAGGTAAACAGTTGGAACCATCTCTAGGTTTCGGCACCTCTTCGTATTTCAGAATATAGACATGCTCTAGGTGTATGAGACTAACCTGGTAATAATAAAGCCAAAAAGGTTATGTGATAATAGCTTTGCATACAGCAGAGAAATAGATAAAAGGCCATTCTGTTTAAAGATTGCTAAATGAAAAAGACCATTTCAGGCCAATCTAAAATTTAAGGGGTTAATTAGATGCCTTTTTTTTTTTTTTTTTTAATTGACAAGCACTTTAGGGGAAAAAAGTTGTCGTTCATCTGAAGCACTGAGTCACCCTTCAGGAACTCAGTGAAGATAAACTTCTCAACTGTCAGAAAAACTGCTGGACCTTTTGGTACAACAGATCATCCTCTTAAGGATATTTAATGGCTGAGTAGCAGTCTCCTGTGTAAATGTATCCTAATAATTATAGCTTGAAGTTGTACTAATCACTCCTAATAGAGATGGACTGTTCCTCCTGCTGTGTCCCTCACTGCTTCCAGATGAGAACTATCCCAACAACTTGGGATTAGCAAAAACACTATTAGCTTCATAACTTTATTAATCTTCGATTATAGAACAGATGGATCAATCTTAATCATTCTACAATGGAAGATTAAATAGCTTAAATTATATCAATCATATTTAAGTCTTTACTTAATAAAACAACAATTTAAGTTGGGTCATCAGTAGGGCTTGAACCCAGGGCCTTCAGATTAGCAACCAGGACTTCCTCCATTAAAAGAGTAAACCCATTAGCTGCTTGCTGTTGTACACTTGTATATATGTACACTGGCCATTAAAAGATATGAGTCATGCTGTGCCAGTGGATTACACATTGAATGTTGGGATTAAGAATTCCTAGGTTCCATTTGTGCCTCTCAGAAGGAGTTTTGCTCATGAAATAGAGTGGGCAATGAGAAATGGGTCAGCTGGTGACAGCATTTAGCTGTAGATTTATGCAAAATAAGGATTCTTGTATCTGAAGATGCCTGATTCAAGTATTTGGGGCTTAAAGACATGTAAGAGTTTAACAGTCAGATTTGTCGTATGTATTTTGAGATCCGGAAGAAAAACAGAATTACAGACTCCCCATCCTGTCATTATAAGATGCATGTGACTATCGGAATACAGTAAATACTGTAGTAATTTATAACAGTATATTTTTTGTCATCTAGTTCAGGTTAACTGTTACACTGTAAGCAGGAGATTTTGGAGGACTTCTAATCACTGCATCATTTTTCTGCATTGCCTAAACCTCAGATAACCTCAGACACTCTTCATGACCTCCCTGGGGTCAACACTGATCTGTACTGACCCAGAATCCTAATTGTAGCTTATCAATGCCCTCTATCTGCCACCTTATCAGAGACAAGAGAGAACTTTACTGAAGGTAGAAGATGACATAGCTGACTGGAAATAATATTTAGTGAAAGATCCAACGGAGAATGGCTCAACAAATTTAACTTGAAAAAAAAGATTCCTAGCTTTAACTCCAAATTTGCATGCACTGTGTTTATAATGCAATCCTTCTGCAAGCTGTACTTCAGTGACTGCATGCAGAGAATGGCTTTGCTAGTATTTTAAACAGTATTTTAAACAGTATTTTAAACAGTTTAAAAACTGTTGATGAATGGTTTTTGTTTGAAACTACTAATTCCTGATCATTTTTTTTCCTATTGCATCATTTGGCTTCCTTGGTGGGTCTGAAGCCTCGTCGAGCTCTGGTTAACTCTGGAAAGCTTCCAACAAAAGGTACCTTTGCACATTAGCTCCACAGCTGTAAATTAAGCACTGTAATTCTGCAAACTTTGCAAATTTACATATCAGTCCTCTTCAAAACTTTACCTACGTACTTAAGATTAAAATTTTATTTGAAGATGTCTTTTCATTTTGCTGTGAATCAGTATGTCAGCTCTTCTATAAGTGCACTCAGTTGCTCCCCAAAGAGAAAGAAACTTGGCAGTGGTGTTTATATTTCCTGTTCATTACACTGTAAAAACCCTTGGAGAACTGATACATTGATTAGCACAAGTCAGGAGTGCATCTTTGACTTGATCAATACATTTGTGTGTTGCAGACTGGCTAATGGCGAGTGTCAGAGTGCCCACCTGTTTGAAATAATTGCAGGATACAAGCATTAACCTATTGAAAGAGTGCATTTATTGGGCGCAAAGAAAAATTTATGACCTTCAACTACAAAGTCTGTGCAATAACAGTGACTGCCAAGTAGAGAAGAGATAGTTTAGCTATATTAAAATAGGTAAATCTGGAGTCTGGGGTTTGCTCCAGGTATTTAAAGACCTGAGCAGAGCATAATGAAGGAACAGATGTACCACTTGAAGCCAGTATGGTACATGAGTAGCCTCAAAGGAGCGCTGGAACATAGAATGAGAAAAGGTACAACAGTGATCAAAACTAGATATCCAAATGTTCAGAAAATATGCAAGTCTGCTTATGCACACCTCTCTATGGAGTCTCTGAAGCATGATATAGATGCGCCACAATTTCATGTCACTCACTCAAAATAGGGTACTTTTTGTGCTGTTGTAAATGATTTTATTTTCAAAATATCATTTCTAGTTGACCTGCAATTCTTTGTGGACTGTTTTTAAGTACTCTGGCACTTCTCACTGGCAATGATTTTCATTTTAAGGTCACAAAATGGAAGAGGATGTTCTTTCTCCACTCTTTTAATCCTACAAACTGGTAGATAAAATTATCTCTAGAGTTTAAGTTAGGTTCCCTTGTTAGCACACAAGAATGAAATGTTTTTCGGAAAAGCATCATCTACCACTGTAAGCTTATACTAGGATGAACTGTTTTCTACTGCTGCAGATGTACTCCAAATAGTGTATTTACATCCTTTACAGAAGGGAAATATTGTCTGCTGTTTCCACATTTCATCTGGTAGAAGTAACACCCAAATTCTGGTGCTCCAGGGAACAAATATGCATGACAGTCAAAGCAGGAGAAAGGATGCTCAGAGCAGCAAAGATGCACAGAGTTTTGAGGAACATAGTGCAGCCAGATCAGACCTTCTCACTGGCAGCACTTGGAGGGGAGAAGAGAAGGCCAAATATGTCCAGCCATATGGAGATGGGGGGAATGACTTCCAAAATCAGCTGATTATGTTGGACTGAGCTACCTTAGATACCACACGTGGCTTTAGGACTGAGTCCTGAAATTCTAGAACTGCCTTGACTGAACCACTAAGACCTGGGAAACATGAAATACAGGAAGCAAGTCACTACAAGGAATTGCATGCTCCAGTGTTTGCACCCTGAGTATCCCAACTTCCTTTAGAAAGATCTGACCCTAAACGTACAGCTATTTGATCTGAAATCAACTCCATTTTTATTGCAGCAAGAGGATCTCTTTTCCTTTTTTGGGGTAACTAAGCTATTTTCTTTCTGGGCCTGTTTAAGGCCTGGCTCAGAGATCATAACATTTAGGTTTTTTCTGTCCCAGTCAATTGAATCACACTACCAGTATAAAGCAGGAAGGCTAGGACTTAATGGTCTCAATTTTCACTCCGATTAACATCAGAATTTAGCACCTAACTTTATCACATGCTTTTAACAGACAGAAGTATTTGAGGTCATTCTATGGAACTTAATACACTGGTATTTTGTATTAGTTTGATAGAGGTAAAACCTGGGTTAGGAAGGAGCCCTGTTAATTAGAAGTTAAGTGCTACCACCTGGCTTCACCTAGCACCTTGATTTAGTCCTTGAAATAAGGACAAATGAGGAGCAGCAGTCCTAAAACCTTATATGAGAGAAGCTAGTCAGAGGGCTTGGTCCTCCTGTTAAAGTGATATAGCAGTGCTTTGAAAGTGTGAAGTAGTCCTTTTCTTGCTGAATTTCTGTAGTGCTGAGTATGCAGGAAAGAGAATGTGTTCTTTTAAGGATCCTGGGAGGTGCTTTTAAGTGTTTTTCTAACACATGCTGAGAAGTCTGAAAATGTTCATTTACCAAGGACTAAGACCGGTAAGGATGTTCTTGTTTTTTAACTTCCATGAATAATCTAATCTTCTTTTTTAAAAAAATTAGAATATTATTCATTTTTTGAAGTTTGCTATCATGTTACAGAGGGTAACTGTATCAAGAAACAGGAACTGACCTTAAGATATCTTCTAAAAAACTATTCAAATTCAAGGTGCTGATGATGTAACACAGAAAATCAAAGCAGTGCTGTTATTAACAGTAAGTGATCTTGCAGTGTGCAATTTTAAAAGTCTTTAAACAATGATTAAAGGAGAGTACTGAACGTATAAAAATGCAGAGTGATCTTTTCCCTCCCTAGTTTTGCTGTCTATGTGAAAAACCTCTTAAATACTAGTGTTACTCTCATTCTTTTCTGTAGCTGTAGGCTGCCATATTCATTATCAAGTAAAAGCTATTCCTCTTGCAGTGCTGTGGCAAGTGCCCCTGTTAATTGAAAAGAGCCCTTTGGGGCTCATTCTCACTAGAATACCAACTGGCTGCCCGTGATATAAAAGATTTTGAGACATTAAGTGTAAAAATGTTTCAGAAAATGGTGATAAGTAGCCCAGAACAGCATGTTCCAGTCTTCACTACTCATCCTCTGATCTATGCCAAAAGGTTTCGCTGTGGATCCAGGAAGAGCAATGTTGGTAGTGTGGGTTCTGGAAGGGCATTTTAGATTCTCTCTTCAGTCTGAGTGTCCTGGTGAAGCATTCAGCTTTTGTCTTCATAGTAGTGTATCTAATACATAAACTGTGATGACTTAATTGCGATTGTTTATATGTTCTTTAATGTTTCTGTTTGGATTTTCTGCCCTATTCTCATAACTTCAGACAGGAGCTTTGTTGTCCTGGCGGACACTGGATATACGATGCATCTTCTGGATCACAAACTTATTTAAAATCAGCAGTGGCTTCAAGGGTAGAAAGCTCTGAGTTGAGAAGATAGAATTTTGGGTGTGGTGTTTATTTGCACACACCCCCCTTTCCTCATGTCAGAGGAGCTGGCTGATCAGCTTCTCACATACGCAATTCCTTGGTTACCTCTGCAGTTTGACCTGTGTATACTGGCCCGATGAAGACCATGACAGACCACATTGAAAAGCAATCATGTATTGAGGTAATTGTAGCTTAGAAGCTGAGTTTGGACCAGACAAGATGTAAAACACTGAAATGCCCTTTACACTGGTGACCATGGGTAATATGAGCCCAAGGAGAAGGCAGCCCACAGGCACAGCTCTTTATAGGGACTTATGGGAAGAAGGCAGAAGGGGTACTTGCAATTTTTTATCAGATAAACAGAAAGGCACTGCCAGTTTGATGAGCACTGGCTATGGAAAGGCCTATTATACATTATTAAACTCTTATGGAGAAATCTATGCTCTACATAGAGTTTTTGCCTACAGTAGTCAGCTGTTCATGTGTACCTGAAATTAGAGTATGCAACTGGGAGTTGATGAAACTGTAAACTTGACCCTTTTTCAGCATGTGCCATGTCAGGGATTCTTGCATTACGTTATTTCATGACACTTCCTTACATACCTTTTACATGAGACTCCAGTTTCACTGGATGAACAGTTCCTGGGAACCAAGAAAATACTTAATGTCAGCTTTTAGCCTCACTGTGTGAGTCCATGTCAGTCTGCCTGATGTTCATATCCTGAACTGAATAAGGCATCATTGCCGTAGGGACTTTGAGGCATGTGCTACATTATAGAAACTTTGACTACATCCTCATGTAACCCCAATTCCATTGGGTGGATTCTTCCCAGGAAGTGGGGCAAGTGCTTAATGAGGGAATCACTGACATTGGAGTTTTACAGATATTACTGCCATTAAAGCATTCAGCTTTGAAATTACCTTTTACTGCACATGCAGATAGATGGAAAAAGAGAGATTAAATGTGAATTAATTTTGGATGCTTCAGAAAGCTCATTCTTGGGAAATGTGGAACACTTCTCTCCAGGCAAACCTTTGGAAAGACAGCCTGTTTAAAGAACTGCTTGAGCATTAATTATTTAAGCAAGTTCTGAAGTATAAGGTTCATAAGCAAGATAGTCCTGAAGTACAGGTTCATAACCATTACTTTTCCCAGTTTATACACAAGTACAAAAAAAAAAAAAAGACTCACTGAGAAATAAACAATAGATGTGCAGCAAGAAAAGCTCAAAGTTGAAGTTCAAGCCTCCTATTCCAGGCATGTCCTGCCATTTTTGTAGAACTTTTGGCTCCAATTGTAAGTGTAGTTAACACCTTTGGAATCTGCATTGTTCACAAACTGTAAAAAATGAAAAATGATTAACAGAAATTTGTGTTTACTTGTGGAGAGCTTTTTCTTTAATGAGTCACTTGCATTGTTGCTGAACTGCTTTGTTTCAGTTTGATGGTTTTGTCTTACCTGTGAGACCACATTCTTCAATATCTCTGTAGAAAAATTCATTTAATTTTTTATGAACAAGTTATTCTTTAAGTGTTGCCCTCCATGCAGTTCCGCAGGGATGTCTACCAGAGGTCATGTCTATAAGAATATATGCATTCACACTTCCATATATTTTTAGATACTCAAACAGTGCTTCACAGCTTTTCTCTGTAATGATACTCCCCAGAACACTCTAGGTGGGAGCTGAAGAAAATAAGAACTGTCAAATTAACTACAGATACTGCGAAATCCAAAAGAAAACTTAGATGCCATCAATGACATTATGCAGAAGTAGATACATCATGTATGAACAGTTTCTCTTTCCATATTTTTTAGCTTTTGAGCCTACAAGTGACAGTCGCTCGTTCTGAACATGCCATGAGCTCTTGGTCAGGCTTCTAAATCCAAGGGGCACTCCAGCATACCAAACTGCCCTGAAGTAGGTGCTTTGCCCCTCCCCGCTCACCATCAGTTGCTTGCATCCTGTGGAAGATGGGGCCCAGCAGAGCTGGAGGTGGTGGAAGCTTAAAGCAGAGGGCCACAGGGTTTGTGCCCCCTTTCACCAGGTGAGCTGCTCTGCTAGGTGCCATGTAGTGCTTTTAGCATGGATGAGAAAAATCTCCCTCAAAGGTGGAGAGTGAAGGAGGTGGGAGAATTTCATACAAAGGTATCTTTTAGTTTTGTCCTCTTGTTTGTGGGTTGTTTTTTTTTTTCTCCTTTTCAAGCAAGTCCATTTTCAGTCTAACCCTACCAACTACAGCATAAGCTGCTTGGAAAATAGATGATGGCAAGTGTTCTCCTGGATAACCTTGTGTCTGAGATACAAGTTGGCAGCGCTGCTCAGGTTGGCAGCGTTTCCAGTTGGTGTCTGCAATCACTGGGAGTTTTCCTCTCAGCCATACTCCAGTGCTACATTTAGTGCAGTGGTAGAGCTCTCAGCTGTGATACTATTTCCATTTCTCCCCAGCATGAAAGAAACAACCAGACTCCTAGCTTGCAATCTGTCTCACTAATGCTTAAGCTGGTGTTCACAGCCCTAAGGGCCTGTTGGCAATTTAATTACATTTGTTCCATAATTTCAAGTGATGGTATTTTGTAAACATTTTTAATGTATCGTCATTAATACGCTAAGGAAAGAAATCTATTTCTGCCAGGAAAGTGGAAATAAATCTTCACTATCTCTTTGGTCCACTAGTTTACATTTAGAATAGAATACCTTTTCTGAAAAGCTGTTGGAGACATATGCTCCCATTATTATCTCACAGTGATTTATCACTAACTCTAAAGTAAGCATTATATTCAAGTTACCTGCTTCCTACTGCCCTTACTGTGCCATTTCAGAGTATCTTAAAGGACCAGCATACGAGCACTGCTGTGGAATTCTTGTGGTTTTTTTTTCTGTCTGCACTGAGTTTTTATACTGCAGCCGTTCATTTAATCATATTGTATTAAGAAGGGAGGGAAACAACAACAAAACTGCCAACTGCAATCTGAGGTGGAGAGGGTGAACTGCTGCATGGAAAGCAGTTCTGAAATGGCCTGATCAGAAGGATGCTGATACAAAAAGTGCTCAAATTTGAGGGGAAAGGGAAAATTCACTGAATGGAATAGCCTTAGCACAGCACACCTAATAAGAGGACCTTTTCCTGCATATTTCGTGTTGGGTGAGTCAGCAGAGCTGTCAGCAGCTTGAAGTAGGTATGGTCCCATGTTCTAAGCTGTGACTCAGCTATAAGCTGCCCAGAACCTCTGTGTGTGGTCTGGAGCATCTGCTCTGTGCTTCCCATCCACTTCTGCATGTGATGAATAATGCTTTTTCCAGCGTATTTGAGAAGGAGCAATTTTCTTGTAGCTGGAAATCTTGCTTTTGAGTGGAGGTTAAGGAAGAGTGTAAGAAAGAACAGTGTGAAGCTGGGGAAAGTTGTACAATTGCATGGATAAATTTTAAAAGGGAAAAGATAACTAGAAGTCATTTGAGTATTTTCTGATGACTTAATCTTTTTGTACTATTTGTTTTGCAAGTTCTATGTGACAAACATTCTAGCTCTTTCACCCTGTACTGAATTAAGGTGCAAATAAGGACTTTGGTCATGAGATGTGGTGTTGTCCCAATCTGAAGGATGAGGGGAGGGAGGGAGAAAGAAAGGTAACTCCCAGCTGTTCACTGCTGTACTCTTTGCTTCTTTGTTTCTGGCAATCACTGCTGCTGTAAAAACTGTTGGTAGCTGCATTAAGGAAGCTAACCAAGCTGGGGCATCTCTGCTCTTTCACTAAGAATTTCATCTAGTTTCAGTAATTTTCCCTTTGAGGCCTCTTGTTAGATGTCCTGGGTAGTGGACGAATCCTGAGCATTTAAGATAACTGTCTTCCTTTTGGAAAGGCTTCCTACAATCACAAATATTTGTCACTGCATGATGCTATTAAATCCTGCTCCCTCTATGTTCTGTGCTTCCTGTGGTTATTCTGAAATTGTGCAGTATCAAAACTGTATGGAAATTCTGGTTGTTAAAAAAAAATATGAAAAAGCTGTTATCAAGTATCACTGACTGCAGTGGGGAATACTACTTCAGAAAGATGGAGTAGCACTTCTTGATTTTTAAGTATTAAGAAGGAGGGTACTTTTTTTTTACTTGTCCATAAATTGACATATGTAAATTCTCAACCTGAAGGATCACAGGCAGCTGCTGAACACAGCGTAATTAACTTTGCATGATCCAAGAGCGACTGTGGAAATAAGCCCCACAAAAAATATTTCCTTCTAATTTTATATTTTTAAAAATAATCTCTCCAGTTGATTTTTATCTGGTAACTTTTTAACATAAAACAATGACAGTCAGTGCAGAATACCAAAGCATTTTTCCTGACAAAAATGTGTGTATCCTGCTAGAAGAGAAAAGCTGAGGTAAAAAATAGTTAGCATGTGGCAATGTAAGATTGGGGCTTGGGGCTCTGAGATCCATTCTAATTATTCACTAGGCCACTATGCTTCTGACATCTTCACCAATTCAGAATAACACTTGGAAAAAACAAGTGACCCTCACTATCATACATAATGTGGCAGCTTAATTGGCAAGAAGGGGGTGAAAAGTAGGCTAGGGGAACCCTTTGAGACTGATGGAGCATATTTCAGTGGCTTCATCAAGGTAATGTTCCCCAGGTGATTGGAGGCAGCAAATATTTCATCAGCAAAAATATATAAATGTCCTTTAACCACAGACCACAAAACATATTATGGCAAACACGTTTTTTAAAAGAGACTTTCTTATGCTGTGTGTGTAGAGAAAAGATAGGAAAATTGGAAGAGTGTTAAATTTAACACCCATAGTTATGGTGTGAGCATACCTTAAATAACTTGTTTGCAGCAAGTGAACTGAAGTAGGTTTTTAGTTGTAAGATATATATAGAATGCCTCCTCCCTTTGACAAAAGTAGATATGTATTTTTTGTACACTTCTGTATGTAGCAGCCTGCTGTTTTGCATATGTGCACAAGCCAGAAACAATACTGATGTATCCTTAATTTCCTAGTCACAGAGCCTATTTAGATCCATCTGGCTCACAAAAGCTCAAATTTATTCAACATTCAATTTAAGAAATGTTTATAGAATATAACTGTAAGGTGGAAAGCAATGTAATTGATGTGGGAAGAATTCCTGATAAAAAGTATCTCAAATTGCATGAAAGCGTTTTTATTTTCTGTTATCGCTGACTCTCTGGAAGGCATACTAAAACTACAGGAAAAGGAGCTTCCAGAACAAATGTTCTCACTCTGTAATGTCAAAGCACTAAAATCAAGAACACTTAGATAGTCAAAGCTTTACTCCAAAGTATCTGTTTGGAATATAATCCACAGCTCTTGATATTATGAGAAGTACTTGTCCCAACACCTATGTGATGTTTTTTCTTAAAAAATGTGATGTTAGTCTTTTCTCTCAGAAATTATCAGATGATTTCACTGTTGTTTTTTTTTTCCCCCTAATGTTATTAGCATGTACCTTGGCAATTAATGCAAGTTGTTTTGGTTTTTTTTTTGATCTTACAAAACACATATGCAACTGGAAAACATTGTCTTGTCATAACCTGGGCACAAAATATAGGACCCCACAATTGCATGAGCAGAATAAACACTCTAGATTATCCTTCGTACAGTTTTAAATGACTTAATCATTTTTGAAGTGGAACTGTAATTCTGTGATTCTGTGTGATTCTGTCCTATTGATGTATTGACAGTTATAACAATTCTTGAGCAGCAGTGACCAAAAATCTCAAAATGTATCTTCAAGGGTAATGGTGTTATTCCCAGCCTTTTGAAATATGTGCTGAAAAAGATTGTCATTACAATGGGCGACACAAGATCAGAGATCTTTTCCAAGAGTTTGCTGTTCTAGCAGCTGATACACTCCTAAATCCAATAAACATAAAGTACAAGGGGGTGTTTCAATTACACTAGTCTGCCAGACTCTACAAAGAGTGTAACATTAAACTGCCTGAAACTGACTGCTGTATTGTATGTTAATTATTTATCACCAGAGAGTGAAAGACTCCGTTAACAGGCAAGTGCATGTGAGATGATGCTAAAGGAGTGTGTATGCACAGGTTCCTAAGACTAACCATCTTATTTGCAATCTGTTACTGATCTGGAATTTAGTTAAACGTCTTGAAGATGTACAGAATAGCTTGTAGAGGAGGCACTGGCTCTTAAGTAATTGGCAGCAGCTCTAGCTCATTAGAATAGTCTTGTCTGACATGCCAAATGTGCCCTGTGTTGAGCTGTTCAATAATCAGCAACCAATTGTTTCTCTTTTCACATCACTCAGCATGACAAATCAGTGATATTAACCACATGGGTTAAGGGCAGTGCCAGTCATTGTTTACATCTCAGGTTAGCCAGTTCTCTTTCAATCAATACAATGTTTCTAAGAATAAATTGCAAATAGAGCAGCATTGTAGTCTTCATAAAAAATCACATGGCTTCCCCCCGTTTTGAAAAGAAAACAATAAATTATATTTGTGCAATGCAGATGGTGATATGAAACTAATTGTGTTTTAGAATGGGAACTGAGCTGTTGAAAGGAACAAGTTGTCTGATACCCACCTGTTGGAGGTACCAAACCAAATTTCTGTAAAAATGTAGTGATGAAGAAATGAGCAGTATTGGCTGGAGAGACAGAAATACCAGATTTCCTTTATCAGTATTTTTGTAAGCAATATGGATGGAAGTACAGAGAGAACTGAGATGATCACAAAATTAAAATGCTGATATTATGTTTGTATGTGCTACGTGTGTTGAATTCTGCTGGTTTGTGAAGAGCCAAGTGGAGCAACGTGGCACACTCTGAAGGTATCTGAAGGAGCATCAGTTATATTTTTAAAGAGGGAGGCTGGAGAAAAACGTAGGGAAATGTAGCTGATAATATTGGGCAATTCTTGATTGCTCTGTTCCTAAGCAAAGTGTGACATCTGACAAAGAGACACTTCTCTTGCTCTATACAGGACACCTGCTGATCTGCCCAGCTGTGGATCTCATTGCTGAAACTTGCCTGCTTCTGTCTCTGGCTTTCTCTTTTAATCTAAGGGTATATTTTGCAGTAGCTGCAGCTAACTGATAAATTAGTGAAGTCCATCATTGCATCTTTCACTGTGTCTCTCTTATTCCTATTCCCTTCTTTTCCGTTGTATATAGTCAAAAGAATTTGACTTCAGAAGTTTTGGTATCATCTACCTTTGTCCGAATCTTGATGCTATCTCTTGTTTCATTTGTGGTACTGGATGGTTTTCTTGTGGTAATGCATTTAGCCATTTATTTTACTCAGAAAGTCTTAAACATCAAAAGATTATATTTAAATTGTACATATTTCTATATTGTAGATGATAGACAAATTAGAAGTCAAGATAAGCAAGATTTGGTACTCAGAAGATACAGTAAATATGCTTAGTGTCAGTCATTAAATCTATATTCAACCGGACTCCCACTGGTCTGTCCAAACATGGCTAGGCTCCCTTGTGCTGTACCACTCTGGGCCAATACAGTGGGGGTAAAATTCATCACTTACTGTGGGAATTGCAAAATAATTATCCCCTGAGATGGCTGAATAGCTATTCCCATGTCTTGGTGAGCTTGCTCATTTGAATGTTTAATTCTTATTTTTCTTTTAATGGCTCATTTCACATACAGTACCAGTGACATTTTCTGTTCTGACTTGCACTGATGACATCACAAGAACAGCAAGATTATCAGGAAAGATGGAAATAGGTGCTTATCATTGCACAAAAAAAGCAAAGAACTGGCAGCTGCTGGAATGTGATGGGCAACTGAGTCTTCTTCAGTACACATGAAGGGACTGCATCCCAGTCATTGGAAACTGGCAATCAGAACTCAGCAGCATAAGGCTACTTGCTCAAGAGCTGCTCTTGGTGTGGAAATATCAAGATGAAAATGCCTAATTATAATCTAGTAAAGCATTCAGTTAAAGTTACCATCCATATAGCTGGTATTTCCTAACTTCGGTAGATAAACAGTGTATTTGCAACAACTAGCTCCTGTTTTAAATGCAGAGCTCATTACTGTTTTCTAGGTTGAACTTCAGTAATCACTTCTAGATACTAACCTGTCCACTTGCTTTAATTCTTTTATTCAGTTTTATGTTTATAGTAAGCTCTGACATGCTCTAATTGTATTTCACAATGGTTTTAAATTTCTAATAGGCATGTAGGTCTTTTGTACTATCATTTGAAATGCATCAGTATTCCTGAGACTCTGTGACTCACTCTAGTAATACTACTAGGCCTGCAGGAAAGGTTCCTTAGTCAATACATACATGTTTAAAGTTAAACATGTTCTTAGTATCATGCTGCCATGGGATCTTGGGCAAAGAACTATGCTAATGTAGATTGACTAAAATAGTTGAATCTAGTTGTCAACTTGATTCAAGGTATGAAAGGTCACATAGAAATGTATGCTTATGTAATTGCATTGGCGATGATAGGAATTAAAAAGATATTTTGAGTTGTTTCTCAATAGTCTTTCATACGAAACAAATTCAAATTCAAAAAAAAAAAAAAAAAAAAAAAAAAAAGCCCAAACCCATGACTAAATTTGGCAGAGTTGTTTTCTGTCCATAATCAGATGGTTCTGGTAACTATGCAGTAGATTGGTTAGTGATTAGACTACACTGAGTTTTTCCAGGACCAATCAGTTGCAGCAGATGTTTTCATAATACTGTGATGACCGTAGGTGAAAAAGTAGATTTTACTTTTCTTAATAATGGTATTGTAATCTTTTGTTTGTTTGTTTGGGGGTTTTTTGGGGTGTTTTTTTTTCTTCTTCTTCTTTTTTTTTTTCCAGAGGTCTTACACCTGCTGAGAATGATGAATTTTTACCATTCATGGATAGGTAAATAGCTCTGTAAAATAATTTTTCTAAAAAAAGGATTTTCCTTTACACTTAAAAAACATAACAGCTTTTTTTGTTGTTGTTAACCTTCAGATTTAGGCTGATGGATAGAGCACAGGCACAATCATGCACGCAGTAAAAACTTTGTCTTGGGAAGTCACAGAGTAATAACGAAGTGCATAGCCTTCAATGTGTCTTGTGACTTCAGGGAAGCAATTATTTGGGACCATCCTAATTGGCTCTATATTAGAATATTCTGTAGCTTTATTTTGATCTGTGTTCCCACTTCCCTTGTGGATTGTGTATGCGACATTAGCAAGACAGAAAGAGTTGTTTTGGATAGTTTAATGCTCTGTCTTTATCGTCACAAGAAGATGGAAAGACAGAACCTGCTTTCCTGACTGCAAGCATCCTGGTGCTTTATCTGTTTGTACGTAACTGAAGGCTGTACTCGGTCTCTTTGCTCTTGTGGCTAGCTAATTCCTGCACCAGGTACCTTTGGCAGTAATTTATATCCGTGATGGTACCTATGATTCCTTTGTGAAGACAGCATATCCGCAATTCTTTTAGTCTAACTGAATTACTGGAAAACAGTAGCCTTGAACATGGCTTGGGAGCTGCAGACTGGGTGACAGCCTGCACACCAGTGTGCTATGCTATGGTTCTCCTACTGCTTCTAGGTCTTGCTGCAGATACCTGAAGAAATATTTAGGCACCCTGCTTGGGCTGGTGTCTACCTGGAAAGGAGCTTCTCAAATGTGTAGACATGCAAGGAAGAACAGAGCAAAGGTTTTTTGGAGAGACACCTGCTTTAAAATAGGCAGACACTTTTTTTTTTTTCTCTCCCATCAGTAAAAAAGGAGATTTATCCTCCAAATTCAGTTCCTGTTTCTTAAATTGTGAAGTGACTATTCCAGGAGTCTCAATCCCTCCTGAGTTTCATATTATTTTTTTTCTGAGCAGGAAGCTAAAAATTAGCTAGCTATGCCTACACAAAAAAAAAAAAAAAAAAAAAAAAAAAAGTGTACTATTATTGTTAGTCTTATTACTAACAAGACTGGTAGGAATTATCATGAATCACCAGAGTTCTGTAACTAAACACAAGGTAGTTCCCAAATCCCCCAGTATAAGAAAGCTAATGTCTTCCAGAAAATGAGTCCAAACCTGCTTCACTCCCCTCTTTCTGAACTCAGGTTTGCTCTTAGTTAAGGTACTTACTGTAGCATGTAGAGAAATCTAATGCAGAGTACTTTGGCTTCTTGTTCTATAATGGAAGAAGTTTCTGTTTGTGTTCCTCATCTGTCTTAGGAAAAGGGTGGATGTCCTTCTCATGCCTCACACTCCATCCAGGCAGCCTCGGTTGCCTCACTTCTCAGGCTATCATTAAGCTTGGAGATCCCTTGTATTTATGTCTTGTAAAGATCCTATTGCACTGTCAGCACTTAAAACCAGATAATAATTCTGGAGTCAAACGCTCCCATCATATGCCAGAAGCCACCTCTATTGATTTCAAATACTGCGTTTATTTTATCTCTGCTTCATTCAGGAAAGAGTGCGGTTGGGTCACCCTCACTGTATATTATGTCATTTGAGTAGTACAGGAAAAGTAACCCACTGAAAGACTATGTAATATGAAGTAACATATGTATATGGAGGCAATATTGCTTTATATTCTTAGGAAGTTAAATAAAAGCTCCACTGAATTGATAGCGAGATTGTTACTCGCTAAATGTTGGTGGGAGATGATACATTTTTCTCATTTATTTTGTCTGAGCAGCTCGTTAATAGTTCCTATTATTCATTAGTAGCACCTAGTCAGTTGTTACATCTTAGCTTCAAATAAACTGTATAAAAGTAAGCAAACAATTTTAGTGAAGACTGACTCCAACACAACAAATTTAATCACTTAGTAACAAGATTCCACACTGTGACATGAGTCATTGTGAGCACTGAGGAGAGCAGATGTTAGGACTTTGTACCTAGCTTGCATTTGAACTCAACTGCGTGCAATATTTTACTAGCTTCATGAGGGAGGTGTTTTTAGAATAAATAAATAAAGGCAAAAAGAAAGATGTTACTAATTGAATCAGTCAAACCTGAAGTCGCAGGCAGACATTAGGCATGGCTGCTCATATGAGGACACAGACGCCAAAACAGAAAACATTCAAAGTGCTTCCTCTAGCAGCATCTGGCCTTTTGGCAGTCTGTGCAATTGGGCACTGATGACTCTGGATTTGCTTCTTAGTCTTTCAAACTGTTGGGCTGCAGAAGCCCTGGGCAAAACAGCAAAGCTCTTTCCTCCATAGCACCTTTCACATAGCATTTCTCTTTTCTGAACGAATTTCCTACTGTCACATAGGTAAAAATAGAACTGCCTGCTTCAATAATACAAAAATAATGCTACAAAAACCAGGACCTTAAATGTTTGTTCCCATATTTGTGTGTGTGTGTGTGTGTGTGTGTTGCAGATCAGCCACTGATCATGACTGTGTAGAAAGATTTGGGAAATATCCAATGTGAATATGCCCTGCCTATAAATGAGGAAAGGGCTCGCAGTGCTTACATATTTCTGCATATTCTTAATGGATTTAAGCTAGTAGTATGTCAAAGTAAAATACGTTATACATAATGAAGCTCTCTTAAAGCAAGTTACAGTAAAGGAGGGAATTACTGTGTTTTCATTCTATACTTTTCACCAAAGGCTTTTACAATGATATTAAATATTAACTCTGTATAAGTTTAATCCCAAGCCACAGCAGCAGCCTTAAGGTTAATAGTCCTTTTAATTAAAGGATAAGTCAGTTATTGAACACAGAAGCTAATCACAAAAGGATTACCACTGAAAATGAACATAGTCTGTGCAATTAGTCTGATAATTAAGACTTAAGTACTGGACAGAGATCAAAGTGCTTGTAATCTGCAATAAAGTTCCTAGAGTTGTAAGGATTTTCAAAATGTTAGCTTGTGCTTTATTGCACCTTCCATTTATTGTGTACCCATGATAGCAGCAAACACATTTTCCCTATGGATATCAGCATGTATAACTGCAACAGCTGTTACTACATAAGCCTGGTGTTTCTCACAATATGATTACTCTGTCAACGACTACCATAAAAGGTGGCATCTGTATTCATCAAACAGAGTTATCAATAAATGTAAAGCCATACAACAATTAGAGATCTCCAAGGAAGAACAAATCCAACCAAAAAAAATGTCATCTACACTATTTAATTACTAAGATGGTTAATCAATAAAATGCCTTCATAACTTTTAATTAAATTTTTATTTGAACTGGATGTTTAGAGAATCTGATTCTTTGTTTTCATTTTTTTTTTTTAACAGTTGCACTGCTAAAGTACTGGTGGCATCTGCGAACAGCCATCCTCGAGGGGACACTTCATGTCTGTAATTGCATTTTGTCACCTACAGAGGGTGTTAAGAATCTTGTTAAAAATAAAGGAAATAGTTAAGAGACATCTCACTGTAGCCATTACTATAGCGCAAATTATCAGGCAGAGCAATCCAGAAGCTGTCAGGAAAGGTTAGTAAGAAAGAGTGTCAGGAAATCAACCATTCGGCAATTCATCATAGCCTAACACTAGCTCTAAAATGAAAGCTTTAAAACAGCATTGTTTTATGAAGTAATGGACATTATCTTTTTCCTTTTTTTTTTATTTTGCAGCAGTGAATAAAGGTAACAAGGAGAGTGGTTCTCTTATGAAAGATATAAAGACATAGGGATGAAAAATGTAAATTACTTTATTGCACAAATTTGCAAGCAGGGTAAAAATGAGAGGGAGGTTGTTAGAACAGAAGGAGGCCATTGCTGTGTATTATCTCTCCTTCATTTTAATTTTGGCATCTGAATCTAGTTTTGCAGCCTTCGCTCAGGTGAAGACTAGCAAGTTCTCCAGATCACCAGTCTGATCTCTGAAAGCTCTATAAGACATCATGAAAACAGATAAAATTTGCTTTTCAGAAAGTTTTACAAGCATAGTCTTAAGGCTGGTTGTAACACAGATTACCTTTGTTAGGGGATACTGGAAGAGCATTTGTCTCACTAGCAGACAAGTCAAAGGAAGAGGGAGATAACATTTCAGGACCTAGTTAGTCAGTAAGCACCTTCTGATGTTGACTATTGAAAGTGATGCTCCACGAATTACTGGAGCTGAAATCAGTACAGTGCAAAAGTCCTTAACCATTTCACGCTCAGTAGATGGCCCTATGTAAAAAGATTCCGTGCTGTAGCTGCTGCTCTGCTCGGCTACTGTATGTCTACCATGACGTTTGAAATTGTCAGCTGTGGACACTGCACTGCCTTCTCACTAAGCAGCATCAAAGCAGTACCAAGGTGTTGAACAAAGCACGGCAGAGCCATGTGAGGGCTGCTATGACACTGCTATGGCACTATCTGTTCTGTCTTACACAGCTGTTTGTATGATGTACTCTCTGAGGAATACCACTGCTGTTGGTTTGGTTTTTTGCTGTTTTGTGTTTTATGGAAAATAATGGAGTCAAGGAATTTGTCATTGTGTATGTACTACAAATTCAAATTACTGAGGTATTTATCAGCATCAAAGCAAAAGAGAGCGTGTTTTATTTCATTGTGTTGCTGAAGAGCCCAAAAAACAAGATAGACGTAATTAAGAAGTCCCTGTAAAGCCACTGGTTACATGTATAGGTGTCTTCTGCATTCAGTCCTGGGAACAGATAAACAGTCCTCAAACCATCCTTCCTGCTGTAGCATCCGAATAGGAATTAAACACAAACAGGAGAGCCTGGAATGATGTGATGATCTATACAGTTACTTAGGAAAAATCCAATTTGCTTAATTCAGTGAGGATGAAGACAAAACAAAAGTATGAAGGAAGTTACTACAGTCAGCAAGCATTATACTGAATTCCTGAAGGAAAGAAAGTGGCTAAACTGGGGGGAGAAAGAAATGAAAAGTTAATCAGGGGGCTGTTTTCATTTTTCATAGGGACCTTATGCTCCTTCTCCTCTGAAGCTGTTGCCGTTGTAGCCATGACACCTTGTTGTCTGATGTACAGTGCAAACGTAAAAAAATTGAACCTTCCATGAATAGAAATTTCTAAACAATATAAATGAATGTGTAGTATCTTCCTTGTTCTTCTCAGCTTCCACATATGGATATAAAGGGCAAGAGCATACTTAAACCATGAAGTCAGAAATGCCTTGTAAATTTAACTATCATATTTTCTCATATGTCTGAGGACATTTGCCAGTATTTCATATTCTGTGAAAAATCAGCAGTTGCTTAACAATTTCTTAGTTCTTTCTCAAAAACAAATCATAGCACTTAGCTGAATTCTGAAGTTGTTCTTGTATTGAACAATAAAGCCATAAAAAATATTTCATTATTATTAGTAGAAAATCAATCAAATTCAAAAGCAAAATTGTGTGGTCAATGACTTGAATTGCACAAACTAAATTAGTTTATCTCCTGATTTAAGATTAAATGATATGAGAGTACTTGTAAATGTATATGTATGTATACACACACGTCAGTTCTTTGGGAATAAACAAACTTTGTGGACCCAAGAATATCTATGGACTGCTGTATAGAATTTACTTAAGCTGCTGTGGAAAAAAAAAAAAAGTTACAGTTGCCTACTGCGTTGTTTATAACCTAGTCTTATTGTTTCTGTGAAACAGAAAGGGCATCAGCTTAAGGATAATTTACCTCAGTTTGTTTTCTATGGGCTTGAGTGGCACAGTTCCCAGTCATTTCAGTGGTGCAGGAATTAGGCTCATTGCCAATAATTCTGTTTTGGTTTTGTGGCCTAATCCAGCTGCCACTAAAGTTGATAAAGTTTTACTGACATTCAGGAGAGCAGAAGTTTAGGTTAAACACTGCATTTGTGTAATTCCCATGCTTAGTGCTTCCTTTTGCTAAGAAAATAAGCAGACAATGGCAAATTCTGAATGCACTGTTTAGAGACTTGGTTATTTGCCAACATTCTTGTAGCTCTAAAATAACTTTTTAATATATAACTTAAGAAGCAGAAACTGTGGCAGAAAAGGTGACCAAAAAAATGGAAAATGTCACCGGGACCACCAGCAGAAAGGTATTGCACAGGATTTCAAAGATAAACAAGTAATGAAAGAAAGCTGTCTCTGACAGAGGGCATCCTGTAACTTTGTTAGCTGGACGATCTGTGAAGGTAATAGACAGAAATACTAGCAAGCAAAAAGTGGAGTAAGACATCAGGTTGAGGCACTCCACGCTTTGCTGAGGTCTCTGAAAGCTCTCGGTGTGATTTGTCCCGTGCAAAATACTGTGTAAGAATAATGCAGGTGTCTCTTGAGTTTCTTGAACGGAGATGGTTGCCTGATGTTTAAGTTGCAAGAGGTTTAATTACAACGGCAAACTTGAAGCAAGTTGGCACTGGTGAAAAAGTATACATATATATGTTATACCTTGCCTTCATGCAGTACTAAGAGCCGGCATTTGTTTGCAGTGTAAGTCTCATTTGCTGAAGACTTGTCAGAATCAAGAGCTCACTTCTCATAGATATGAAAATATCCCTAAAAACAGATAATAGCATCAATCACTCTTAGCATTTGGATGTCAGGCATGCATGAAAACCCTGCTAACAACCTTAAATAAAGAATTTTTTAAATTACTCCTCAAAATATATATATATGTATTTAAATTCATGGGAGGACAGATTAAAAGAATGCTCTTTCCTTGACACTTTGGATGAGAATCTGTCTTGTTGCAATGCTAAAAATTCTCTATCCATCAATTAAATGCAGATTCAGGGCACCGTCTCATATTTCCTTGTCAAATAAATAATGTCTTACATCAAAGACCACACAGATTCCTACTCAACAAAACAGGAGTATGTCTGAGCATATCATAAACGTGAAATATGAAAGAGAACAAAATGAGACAGCCAATAAAATGCAAGATTTGTTAGATAGCATATACCTTAGGAAATAGTGTTACCAGTGCTCTGAATTTGATTAAAGAAATACTCTTAATGTCACTAATTTTCCGCACAGGCTGAAAATGTTATTACACAAAACAGTAAAGATCTGCGAGGAATGAAAAGAAGATAAGTAGAATATGAAATATTTTTAAATGCATACATTTCTAACATTAGAAAAATCTTTTTTTTTCCTTCTCCATCTTTTCTCTGTGAAACTTGAATTTGGAAAAGGATGTATCATGTCAAATGACAAAGTTTGAAGGTGATATAAAATTTTGCACGGTAGTCAAATCTGAAGCCATAAGTAGGAATTGCCAATGAGTCCCATAACAACTGAGTAATAAAATTGTAACAGATATTCACATTGCTAGGGGTAAAATAACACCATGAAAAGAAATTTATGGAAAAATCAGCTCTGAGCAAGCTACTACCACTCAAGAAAGAGAATTTGAATTGATTATATTTATTAAAACACAAACCTGGTTTTCCTCCTATTCCATAAAGCAAACACTGTCGAGTTTAATTCAGGAAAAATTTTGAAACAAAACAGTGAATGTGTTGGACATCTGATGTGCTCACAATTTGGATGCAGCTGATTGCTCTGGTTAGAGTACAACAGAAAATTACTGCAGAATTATGGTCAAACACAGAGAAAACCCATGCAAATAACAGACCGGGGGGGGGGGGAGGGGGGGGGGGGACGCTTCCAAAGTATTTAATTCTTCATAAAAGATTTTAAAATCACCTTAAAAGATGACTAAAGGAGATCTGAAAATTGACAATGTGCACTATGCTTCCAGAATGAATGTTGCTCATTTAGCTTTCATTTATTAGGAGCTCAGCATATGGAAGCAGCTGTCACAGAAGATGACTCTGGAGAAACTCTCTCCAAACAAGAGAAGCAGCTAGGAGGTGACATTTCTAAGGTAAATAAGTAATTATTTTTGTTGTTGTTGATGATGGTGATGATGCTTCTTTTGGGGTTTTTGTTTGTTTTTATTATTGTATTAATGGACTAAGCCATATGGTGCAATTTATGGACGTTATCTCCTGCCAATAGACTTGCACATTGATGGTAAGAATAGATCAGACTGTATCTCATTTTCTGCTTCAAAAAGAATCAGTACTGGCTATAACCAGTTCAACCCTTCATTCAGAAAAGCCAATAGACATTCTAAAAATCTTTTTAAAATTTCAGTATGGATAGACAGTCACCAACTCACTCTTAGCAGTGACCACAATCTGCAGCAACCTTATATTGATCAGGTATCACATACCCTGAATGAATAAGGGGCAGCAGAGATTCACCTCACAATCCATGAAACCAGCCTGTAAGTTCTTTGTGAGTTACTTTGTTTCTTTACACTGACACAGAGAATTTTATGAAGTATTCAGATGCAGATGACTCTGCCATGTGGCAGTAGTTCTGGTGGCTGAGTACCCTTTGTACATTCTTCTCTCCCTAAAACCTTCAGTCACAATCACAATTTCTATTTACTTCTGCCACTACAGCAATACTTTCCAGCTGAAAAGGATTGACAATACAAAAAATGCATCACAAGTTGGAAAAAAACACTTCATTTCTTAATTACGCTGTGAAGTTTTTTGCAGTTGACAATTTTCCTCCCAAGAGAAATAGCTAGCATAAGACAAGCTGTGCCTAGCTAGATGAGCAAACACAGCACACATGTATTTACAAACATAGGAGAAGCATATGAATTGTAATAATTATAGTGGCAGTGGGAATATAAAGGGGATGGCAGTTCATGACACAGATTCATTAATCAAAACTGGCTGAGCTCATGTCCGGGGGAACTTGCAAAATGTAGGTTTACTCTTGTCACCTGATTTTAGTATTAGATTCGTGTAAGAAATGGGTGAGCTGCTTTCCCCAGTCTGATCTCACACATCTGTGATAAGAATGTTTCTACCTTTAAATAAGGCAGTTATTAAATTAACATCAGTAATGCCTGGGTCATAGACACGAGGACATATGAATGAAGCGTACTGGAAGCATTGTGATGCTGAGGGACATGGTTTAGTGTGCTTGGTGGTGATAGGCTGATGGTTGCATGAGATGATCTTAGCAGTCTTTTCCCGCTTTAATGATTCAGCAAAGTGCACTATGTCGGCCTGCTATTTTTAATCATATCAAAAATTCAAAATCTTTTGCCTTGGAAGACAGTAATGCACTCTCAGATGTGGCAGAGGTGAAAACAGCAGGGTGAAGACTTACATAATTTCCAATTTAGTTTGTGGTATAATGCACATGTACAATCTTAGGAGCTGACTGCCTGCTGGTCAATCAGCCAGGAGACACCATGTTCTCTAACAGAGGTTTTATTTCCATTGCTATATCTCTAATCTGGATTTACAGTCACCATATTGACAGAGAGGGACATTTTTATCTCTTTAGGGAAAAACGTGGCTAAAAGCATAACAGCCTTATCAAGACTTGGTGAAAACCCTATCTCATCAGCTGCAAGTGACGTTCAGCTGATAAAGAACTTCTATGTAAAAGGAACTTTTCTCCAGCTATGTAAAGCAGGCACATGGTGTGCCCCAGCAGCAGTGCTGGCAGGCAGGCATGGCCTGGGCTGTGATGTGTGTCTATGCACAATGGACTTTCATTGTGAGTTTGTTAAGAGAGTTGAAAATGAAAAAAAGCTTAGCTGTTTGTATGCGAAACCTCTGTTATGAAGTCTTCATCTAAAAATTTACGTTATCATCCAAACCAAAGTAGATCCTTAAATTGGTTTGAGTGCTCCTAAGTTCACTATAAATACAGTCTGTTTTCCACGTGGGGTCTGTCCTCAGAAAAAAAGGCTTTGGCTACTATGCTTTCTGCTTTTGTTTTTCCACGAGAGCCATAACCCTTCTTTCTGCCCATTCTTTATTGCTAACTGTCATTGTATAGGAACTGCTGAGTCACGGCCTGAAGCACTGATTGATCACCTGGGGAAAGGACCCAGTCAGGCCAGGGAGCACAGGTGAAGGCAATTCAGCTGTGTGACCAGAAGGGGTGGAGCCTGGCTGCACCTCTCTTAGACCTCATCTAAGGGCTGACTGTCTCTGGGGATGGATTTCTTTCTGGAGATCTCTTCTTGGTGGAGTTTTCCCCTACGAAGCTAGAATTTTCTGATATGGGTGAGCAATCTTCTTCCCTCTCTTTATAGTATCTTTCTATTGTGCTGGTCCTTCTATCATCACATCTCTGTTGTAATGCCTTTCCCATCATATTGATCTGCCCAGTTACTACAGTCATATTACTGCTGATCATTTTTTTTGAGTCTTAATTAGAGAAATTGGTAGAGAAATTTTGAAAGTAGCACAAACATTTTCTTTTTTAAAACTTTATTTATTCTTTCACTGTTACACATACTTGGTCATCTTATGTAGATAAGGAAGAATGAATTTATGTTAGAATCTGCTGAAATAGTGGCCCAGAACTACCCAGATTACAATCTGGCAAAGTTGTGGACATTTGATGCTTTCTAAAATCTTTCAAAACATCCTCTCTTTCTTTCAAATTTGTGGTGTCTCTAGAAAGAATAGTGTTGAGCCATGAACGCATACAAGTGAAGGTGAGATGCCCAACAAAATGGAGTAGATGCTTTTTTGTTCTGAATAAAATGATTTCTTTCTAGATAGTGTTATACATTTAGGCTTGGAAATCCTTAATTTGATTTTTCCCTCTTTAGTCTACAGATATAAAAATAGTGTACTACGTTGTTCCTATCACATAATGCTGAATTATTGAATAGCAGCAGTAGGAATGAAGTATTTGGATAAAGGATCAACCTTGATGTTACTTCTCAATGTTGACTACCCCTACTTATTTTTGTTACTATTAATAGAATATCAAGTAAATTAAGCAGACTGTAATGAAAAAAATGCTAGTACTGTTCTGTCATCAATTTTGCAAATTCTACCTCTGTATTGATGCTAGGTATCACATAGAGAGGTTTTCTTTTTGGTTGAGTATGCACCAGAGAACACTGACCAAGCAGATGTCTGAATCACCAGCCTGTGCTTCATAAGATCTTTGGCAGAGTGTGCCATTTTGTTTTTTATGTTGGTGCATAAGTATGTTGAACTATGATTATTGGAATTGCTGAAAAATAACACTTTAGGCCTTCAGAGAACCAGCATGTTCTTGTGCCATGAAGAATGAAAGCTATCAGCACTGTAGGGCATCAGCTATGTTCTCTCTTCATCTCTCTCAGTATCTGGAAGCTTAAAATTGTGAAGAGACCGAGGAGGAAAAAAAAAAACCCTATAGTTTTGAGGATCAACTGATTATTTCTAAAAAGGTGTTGGCATTCTACTCTTTAACACAGACCTTACAGCGATATAATGGACCCAAGGTTCAGGGAATCAAGATTAAGATTTTCAAAGGAGCCAAAATTTGTTAACGCATGTTTCTCTGGGGCTCTTTGGAGAGTTCTTGCTCAAGAAAAGGTACAAATTCCATTTCATGGTATCTCTGGTAAGACCACATGCAAGGTTACTTGCTTGATCAAATGATTAAAATGCGGGCGTGCCCACAGTCCAGCACACTAGAACATTGATCAACACAATAACTAAGCACTATTCTGTTTAAGTTTTAAGCAGATGTATCAGAAGGCTCTCAGAGATATTGCAGTCCACTGAACTAACCACTTTCTAATTAAGTTTTCCATAACTTGGCTATATAAAAAACTATCAACAAGCACCCTGTTGCATTCACTAGAGGCAATTTTTTGTTGTTTTTTTTTTATTGAGTGTGATAAAGGGATTAAGTGGCATTGACATAAATTACTTTAGCAAGTGGAGATGACTAATAGTAGAAATTGCGAAGCAGTTTTCTTGTGTTACTCAACACTACCGTTACATAATTGCTCTCACAATAAATTAACTTGAATTTTTCTGTACATTGACAATCAATGACAATATATCGCCCAAGTTCACCTTTGTAACTAATCCAAACCCTGTGACGTTTTTCCTGTATTGAACAGCAATAATATTATGTTAAGGAGAGTCCACCACCTGTGGATTCATTGTTGACCACTGTCCATACAAACTTAGAGGACAGTGAGCCACAAAGCTAGTAATAATTAGGACTCCTAGCCGAGGTGAAAAGCTATTGCCTCATGGAACTATTTTCCAATCATCCTCTTTCCAGCTGAGCTGGACTAGTGACACTATAAACTGGCAATTAAAAGACTCAAGTTTAAAAATACGTTCAGCTTCCCAGGTTCCACAATGGCAAAGGTTAAGTGGATTATGTGGAGATAATTCACTCAGCTCCAGGGGGAGGGTGCTGATTGCCATGGCTGTTGGTTACCTCCCTCCTCACAGGCTGAAGCAATGATTGTGAAGGTGGTGTAAACTTTGCCAAGGTAAAAGAAAGGGAAGAGGAAAGGCCTAGAAAACTTTCCCAAGGGATGGAGCAATTACTAACAGCCACCAAATGATACTTGTAAATTTTACTTTGATACGGCCTTGAAAACTGAGCCAGGTAGTGGTCAGTACTTCTTGGCTAACGTCTTAATGTTGCTAAATGTTGTGCACTCACATTGATCTTCCAGTAGATGCTCTATTCAAGGGAAAAAGAAATATGAATAAGATTACTGGCCTTAACATGAACAGCTACTATCCCCTGTGCTCCTGCTGAATTAAAACCACCAGTTACACCTCTAGTTGTGTGGCAACACCTACACGGTGTTTCCAATTAACTTTGTAAGTTTTTAATCAGTGACAAATGCATTTTTGTAAATTCAATTTGCCTTTTATTGCAGTACCTATAAAATGTCTTGCAGCATTCCGGAACTTTGTGAAGGTTTTACTTGCTACTGACATAACACAGCTGTCGGACCTACAACAAAGGCTAAGGTTTATGAGCAACTTGAATTAGGATGTAGGTTAAGCAATTAAAGTTCAAGGAGGGGGAGGGGGAGATAACTGTCCAAAATTTGCACTTGCCAATGTGAAAAAGAACACCAAAAACACTCTGCATGCCAAGACAGGCAAAGCTAAAGCAGCCAAGGAACCCATATTCTGCTTTAAACCTGCTATTTTGAGAGAGTTCCTTATGTGAAAAGGTCATGAAGATTTCATTAATACATCTGCCCTGCTATTTGTTTCTTTTTTAATCAAACTCAAATGCGTTCTGTTAAAGGACTGAGTGATTAGGTCGTAAATCTGGATGTCCTTGAAGATGATGAAGAAACAACTTATCTGTAAAGCAATCATCATACTGCCAGTTCTGTCATTTGCACATTTTTACAGGTGCTGGGAAAAAGGTTTAATTTCATATCATTTGAATTGCTAGGTAAGAAAAGAGTATTCATGGCATTTACAGTTAAAAGAGCAACTGGGCTACTTGTGACATGTGGAAACAGCCCATTAGACTCAATTTTCTGTTGCTAAATTCAGAGTATTAAAACGGTCAACGTACAGAATAAACATGAATTCATATTTCATTTAGTATAACAACACTCAGTACATTAACTTCTGCTTCCAGTTATATGATGCAGTACTCCTAAATTCAACAACTCTGAAATTAGTGGGTTTTAATGGGGCCAGAGTGTTAATTTGCCTCATGAGTTTTTAAAAATAGAGCCAGTAAGATTTCTAGTTCTTATATACAGAAATCCTAGTTCTGTGGGATCTAAATCCATACGTACTGTGCTAGTTTTCTTCTTCTTTTTTTTTTTTTTTTTTTTTTTACTGTTTTATTTATTTCTTGATTTTTATTTTTTTTTTTTCCCCTTAATTTTTCAAGTGTTTATTCACTATTTTTTGCATTATGTTTCTCTGATGTAAGCAAGCTTAGGATACTGCTGCAACTTCCTTGCTCTGTGAATTGTTCAGTTTGTTTGTCATTTTGTCTGAGACCAGACTGTGGGCATGACTGTGGCTAAGAGCAGCAGTGTGCTTTGCTGTTGCAGTGCTAGAAGGAGATTGGGAAATTAATGTCTCTTTGAAACTTTCTTAAAACTGTGGATGTGGAGAATAAGTTTTGGGGTTTATTTACATTCTTACGAAAGAAATGAGATATGGGGCAATGTTTTGAGGTGGGTATTGCAGTTTCTTAGCTGACCACATGACCTTTTTTCATTTTAACCCAAATTCTAACAAGTTTGATCAAATGAAGAAGTTTTGATTTCCAGAGATGCCTGATCCATTCAAGCTAAGAGCTAGAAGATACACCTACATGGCACCAAGGCTTGTGCCAAAATCTGGCTCAGTGGAAATTATTTCACTGACTTAGCTCAGTGCACGTTATCTGATGACAGTGGAAGTGTTGCGTTATTTACTGCATAGAATGTCCACCCTTCAAAGATTTATGTGTTTGTTTAACTTTGTTCTCTCTGGTTAATTGATTGAATTTGCTTTGATACTCATATGCATGGATTGAAATATCAGTCTATTTTGTTTTCAACATGCATTTGTTATTACTTGCTGGATGGTTCACTAGTTGAAGAGGCATTATGATGAACATTTGTTGTACTTTACAAAGGTCTAAAGTTTCTGAATTACATTTTCCCAAAGATTCTAGTGAACAAAAGGCCTAAAAGCATCATTAAATCAGATGCCTGAGGTTTTTTTGCCTATTGCATGATGTTATGATACGAAATACTGGTAAAACCAGGTCACTTTACTTCATGTGATTAACTGACATTTATAAACATTGTTCTTATTCTGTTGTAGATCCTGCAGTCTGTTGCTCATAAACACAAACGGGCTTAAAATCGAGTTCAGTGAGTCAGTTTCGAGCTGCGTGCAGAGATTAAAAGAAATAGTACCAAATCCTCCCCTGGGAAAGATCAAATGGTTATTAAAATGAAAGCTTCCTAAAACTGAAGGGTTTGGCCCAGAGGGCAGAGGGGGAATTGGACATTTAGCTATAATTAACACCTTCCACTTAGAATCTCCAGTGTTCCACGCAGATCATTTCCCATCATGTGTAATTTTTCAGAAATCTGAAATCACTTTGTTTTTAAAATAAAGGAAGGAAAATTAATATTCCACTAATATTGCTATATTCAAGAGTTGTGCAATCTTCATACATCTATAGGCAAGACATAAATCCTCCAAGCAATAATACATATACAAATAAATTATTTCACTATGCTTATGTGATTGCAAAGAAAACCAGTTTCTGCTTCCCAAGGAATGTGTACTCAAGTCTTGACTGGGACAGGACAACATCAGTTTATCTGAAATAGAGATTAGCAGCTTTATTCAGGTCTGTAAGATTCTTGATGCTGTTTCTTCTCTGTTATTTCAGCCAGTGCTTCTTAAAAAAGAATATCTCCAAACAGATATCCGGAAAGTTTGAAAGAAAATTTTGTAGCTCTTCATTTTTAATCTAATTGATAAAGCACAAAAATAAGGGAAAAAGAAAAAAAAGCTGTAAAGCTTTTCTTACTTGGCTTTCAGGCACCACTCTGTGTTTATGGTGTATCACATGCTCGAATTTACTACACGGTTTCTTTCCTCTCCTTCTCTCCCATCATTAATGTATCCTTACCTTAAGGGTGGCCACAGACCATTCAACCCCTCAGTCTATTCCCACAAAATTCTTGCTGTTTCCCCAGGCAGTGAATACATTGCTGTTCTCTGTCAGCTGTTCCAAAAAATAATATTTCCTGGCTTTGTGAACTTGGACTTGTATGTTGCTGCTACTATGCTCCTTTGGCATCTATGTATTCGCATCCTGTGTTGGTTCATATACACAGCCTTCTAATGCATTGCAGGTTGCTAACATACTTCTTAAACTTGTAGAGATAAACACAGGTGGGACATCAATAAAAATTCTTACTATATTTAAAAAAAAAAAAAAGTAATCTGCATATTCCAAGATAATGAGCCCATGCTCATAGCTTTGAAATCCTCCCCTAGCTACAGAAGTGCCTCAAGATCACCATGTTCTGTTTTGCTTTCTCACCAAGTTGTGTACAAGGAACCTTAAAACAGAAAATGGAGAGCAAATGTTGCCTTCTGAATTCCCTGCCCACCACTGATCTATGCCTGCATATTCTGGTTCTGACTATTTTATGCATACATTTATGCACATAGCCACAAAATTCTGAATGTTTTCTCTGTGTTAGGCTAAGAAGATCCAGAATGCCTGGAGTTCTGGGGGGAATGTGTTGGGTATTATATAATCATAGAATGGTTTGGGTTAGGAGGGACACTTAAGATCATTTAGTTCCCACCCTCTGCTATAGATAGGGACACCTCCCTCTAGACCAGGTTGCTCGAAGCCCATCCAGCCTGGCCCTTCAGGGAGGGGCTTCTAGGGAGGAGGCATTCATAACCTCACTGGGCAACCAGTTCCAGTGTCTCACCACCCTCACAGTAAGGAACTGCTTCCTAACGTCTAGTCTTGATGTGGAGGATTAGCAAATAGTACTGTACTTCTTGATTTCAAAGGTCTTCAATAGTGCATTGTCACAGATTTCAGTGTGTAAGAGGAAATGTGGAGTTGAAGAAAGAAAATTTTAAATCTGAGATTGTCAGATTGGCTCCTTCTCTGAGATCTTGAGATAATTGTTTCCAGGTGTTGATTTGTTTTGTTTCTAAAGGCTGTTTTGACTATAAACTCATTTGAAACAATTCCTTCTTCTGTTGATAAGGTGAATGCTTTCTGTCTGACTTGTTCTTTCATGCCTAAGGGGTGTAACACATATGGTAAGTAACAATAAAATACTGATCTGACTGTACAACTTTATGTAGGGCATGTGTGACTAAAACCTGAGCAATAAAATTTCCTTTCCTGCTCAGACAGAATCGTATATGCCTGTCATATTTTATTGGTTGTTAAATGGCACATACACTTACGGATCATGACAAAAAGACAGCCTATAGTATCGTTCTCTATTTGTTATTTTCTGTGAAAACATCATAGATTTCTCTATATTTGGGCGAATTACGCGGTGAGGAAGTAAACAATCATGATGCTCATGCATATGCATGTATGTAAACCTCAGGTAAGCCAGGTTAACTATTCTGAATTAGAGGCAAAACAATGTTTCTGATTTAGCTAAGGAGAGAGACACATCCAGTGATCAGAAAGCAACATTGTAGAGCAGCAAATTTTAAGGATAAATAATTACTGTATTTTATTTTTTTTTTTGAACACAGAGAAAAGTAGCTTACAGATCCAACCATACAAACTGCTGAAAAGAGAATCCCGCTTTAGTTACGTTAGTAAATAATGTGTAACATCTAGTGACAGGAGCTATCTGAGAGATGAATGCTCATTAAGTTACTGTGTTACAAAACTGAGCCACTCATTTGGTTAGCAGGGTAAATTCTGAAAGCACCGCTTCTTTCCCTGGGTAGAAAAGAGTTTTCATAAATAATAAGAATTGTAAGAAATTTCTAACAGGAATCAAATATAGCAAAATGGAAAATACATGTGTCAAATACACAATGAAAGTATGCTCAAAATTCCCTTTCAAACAGCCCAGTGACCAAATACTCTTGTGAAGGTGAGTGGATGTGAGTTAATGATACTGCAAACCAAACTGCCCTGGTGTTTTCAGGAATATCTTTTTGGGGAAGTGTGCACATTTTATTAATTAGGCTAGGAATGGGGAGGTGCAGTAAGGGTGATAAACAGAAAGCATGCTCCAGTCACACTGGCAATCCATCCTCTGCCCTTTCCTCAGAGCTGGCTAAGATGGTATTTGTCTAACAGAATAAAGCGCTATGCTTTTTGCTTAGTCCAAGTGGCAGCACTGCATGCTGAATAAGCTCTTTGGATGTAGTAATGTTGACCTTTCTCAGAGAAAATCTGGTGGTGAAAGGTATGAACATTTGAGCTCTTTCTTTGCAGGTACTGGAAAGGTTTGATCCCTCAACCACAGGAGTCACTGGAAAAAACATGCTCTCTGGCTAGCGAAGAGTGCTTTGTCATTCTGAAGTCACCTGAAGGAAGAAGATTTGATTTTGTCATATTCTCAAGAACAATCAGTAAGTAAAGACTACAGTAGTGACTACGGCACGTAAGCAAGTGGAGAGTGGATCCTTAGCAAGTTGTCTAGGTTGGCTGAGAGTAGCTGTCAGTAATGTTTCTTGGGGCACTTCCTCGAAAAGCTAGATGTGTGATACTGCAGCATGGGAGAACTCAGACTCTGGGATCCCTCACTTCTTTTCAAGCAAGACCACCAGCAAAACTCTGGATCTTGTTTCTGCCTGTAATATCAATTCCCCATAAATGCCATTTTCTCTGTTTTGCTGCTTTGCATTCAGCGGAAATCACAATTGGGTTTCCACTTTTAGACATCTGAACTGGAGTTTTAGGCCTAGAACTGAAGTGCTAGGTTTGTTTCAGCTGGAATTATGAGCAGGTAAGGTTTGTAACAAGAGAGGGGATCTTCCATAAGGCAGGCAGGGCTGAAGGAAAAAGGTTTCACATACACAGCCTCAACAAGTCTGGAATGTCTCTGTTAGGGCGGATATGTTGGCTGAGCATATACATTGGCTTAGCCCTGAGATTCTTTACTGTTATGTACTTCTGCTATTGGGTGGGGGGGGGGGGGGGGGGGGAGAAGGGGGGGGTTGTCAGGAAACAACCACAGGAGAACAGGCTAAAATCCAAGTCAGTGTAAGGACTTTTGTGCATGTAGCTGCATATTGCTCTCTATGAAGTGGCAACAACATAGGTGTTGGCGTGTAGAAAAGACAATTGTTGAAATGGGTAAAACCTTACACAGTCACCTAAGGCGTTCTCTGGCATATTGAGACTCGGAGATTCTCTGTGCTCCTCTCCTCTAGTGAAAAGGAAGGGAAAGGGAAAACTGTTAGGAGCTGAGCCAGGCTGCTTTGTATCTTCTTTTCTACATTTTTTCCAACAGCTGTGAAGTTTTTTTTTTATTTTATTTTTTCTTGGTAGATTTGACCGAATGAAAATTCTAAAACATCTGTTGAGGTCTGATTCTGAGACTTTTTAGTACTGGAATACTATATACTTAGTCAGTATGGAATACTAGACATGTACCATGAATGGTAACTTAGAAGTGCATTCCAATATCTTTCAAAATCTTAACTTGAGTAACTTGAGTTTTCACATTTGAAGCGTGTTTTCCCACAGAACTGTGGTTTAAGTTGCAAAATAAGAAATAAAGTTGGCTAAAAGTCTTTGGAGCGTGCCCTCAGCCTCCAAAATGTGCTGGCTATGCTTCGTGTAGCCAGGTCTCACCCCTTACTGCTGCGTGGCGCGTATTTTTCGGGCGGGCAAGAGTTTAGTTTGAAGGTCGCATGGATAGCTAGTGGCACTCGAGGCCCTTCTGCGCTGAGCTGAGCCTCGGGGCTGTCGCGGCTTTGTCACCGCTGCTCCCTCTGCTGGTCGTCACCGAGAAAAAGTCAAATGGCAATCCTACGCCTCGGGTTTGTGACTTTCGTCGGACAAAGGAACATATTTCAAGTTCATACATGTTAGGTGCTTAACACCCTAAGAGTTTTGCGTCAAAATGAGATGTATTTCATCCAACTTGTGCAGTGTGGTGTAGCTACTGCCATGCCGTCCGTTTTCAAAAGCAGTTCTTTCTGCGCAGTACCACACTGCTTCATGTAAAAAATAAAAATAATCTTTACACTGAAGCAACCACTAGACTGCATTCGAGGAGGGATTCTTCCCCAAGCTTTCTGAAGGAATGACCCATATACTTTTCCCAGCAGAAATTACTCAGGGTGCCATATGTGAAACTAGCAGCTTACTCAAGCGATACATGCGCTGCATTATATTCACATGTTTTTTCATCTGAGGCTGTTCCATGCCTCCTGTTAAATCTGCCTTTACTCCGTAGGCCTTATCTTCTGCACAAGATGAATAAGGTAAAGAGCTAAAGCGCTGCATTGAAGTTCAGAGGAGTCTGATTCTTTGGTGTTTAGCACACTGCTTGTAGCTGTACCCAAGCATGACCTAATGCATGTTTGGTCAAACATATGGTAATAGGAGTGTAGAACTCATAGCTGCATTTAGGTACCCAAGGAGCCCTAGATCAGTGATCAGAGCTACTAACAATAAAATCCAGTTTTCTGGCAAATACAAAAGGACTTTGCAATGACTTGGACTTCTTCGAGTAGCACTCCAGCACAAAACACCACCAGCAGCAGTGACAGCATTTTTTAAAAGAAATGCAGTGAAGGTGATGACAGCATAATTCCAGTTTCTCAGCTTTTTCTCTAATAAGAAAGAACAATATGAACCTAATTCCAACACAATTTCCACATCAGCAATGATCCTCCAGGGGAATGTTTTCGCAATCATGGAAGAATGGCAGACACTTAAAACACAAAACAAACTATAACAATGACAACAAAAGTTTAACTGAGTTTAAACATTTAGCATAATAAAAGTTAATTCATATTGTTTGAGGGGTTTTTTTTAGACAAAATATCTGCCAACAAAAATTCAGGACTATTCAGTTCCACAGCAGAATCAAATTAAAGTAAATTAGAAAAATAAAAAGAATCAAATTAAGAGCTTGGAAACAATCAGTTTTTCTATGCATTATTTCTAAGTGAAATTTAGAGGAATCATGCTCAATCTGGTCATTCCTGTGTAATAAAAAGGAAAAAGAGACATGATACTATGAAAGCTGTCTCTCCTCTGCTGCACTCTGGAGTAAGACACCGCTTCACTGCAATTCCTTTTAAGTAGAGTTTGTATTTTTGCCAATCCTTTGATTTATCTCACTGAGGGCAAAAAACCTTCTTCCCCATAAATCTTTGTGTTGCGGAGCTTTGCACACCTAACCTCTAATTAGATGTCAATCTTCTGTGTACTTTTGTAAATGAAGAGATAAAAATAATACAAATTCCTTTTCCTTACCAGACTGAGCAGTCCACCGCATAGTAGGAGACCACTTTATCTCTTAATTCTGGTGATATCTTATCTCACAGAGGGAAGGCCATGAGAAACTGGAAGACAAAAAAAGTTAAGTGTTTTAATATTCAAGACAGGATTTTCAAGATAATGTGGGGAAATCCCATATATCGATGAAAGCTGAATTCCTTGGATTATTAACCCTTACTGATGTAAAAATAAACGTTTAATACAGCTCATGAGAAGCAAAATGACTCATGAGCAGATTGATATTGCATTGCACAGAAACGTGAATTGCAATCAGAACCTCACGCTAGGAATGGGAGGAGCAGGATATTTTACACTCCAGGAATGATGCTTCTGAAGATGACTCTTTGGGTTACAGTTCTAGCTGTAATTCCACTGAGTAATATTTCCTGAGTGAAGTCATGGTATTACCTCAGGGACAATTTCAGCCCTGGAATCTGGTCATTTTACTGTTTTAAATTAGGTGAACCTATTTCTTTTACACACTTTTACTATGACCACTGTTTACTTGCTTCCAAAATGTGACTGGTTAGTTATTTCTGGCATTTACTGAATGCCTGTTTGTAGTTATACAAAATTTTATGTTTCTTCTGTGTCACGTTATCATGGAAACATATAGCGAAAATGGCAGAAAATGTCAGAGAGATGGGCTTCTCTGTAAAGAAGCAGCTAGTGGGAGAGGGAATACTGGCTCTGTTCTGATTACAGCAGAACAGCAGACCTCTTGTTCTTGTACCCACTCGGTCACAACAAGTTTTCCTATGTGCTCAGTGCCTCCCTGTGCTCAGCCACCCGCGCAGCATCCTGCGTGTGCCAGGCAGTGTTCCTACTGCACGCTCCTTATCCCCAGAGAAGCAAGAAGAACTAATTTCTCAAAATGGAAGAAAAACTTGGCTTCCCTCTAGGCAGGCACCTGGGCCAAATTTAGTAATTGTGTTTGCAATTTAGTAATTAAATGCAAGATGATTCTGTCATATGACATGCAGTTTATTGACTTCAGCTTTTTTTTCCATGCTATGTGGATATGTTTGGTAAAGACTTTTAAGCACCAACAGCTTCTGCTAAACATTAAAAATGCAAAGTGTGATACAAGAATAACAGGTGCAAAAGCAGTTCTTTACTGTTCTCCATGAACAAGGTGTGTGCAGTGTAATCAGTGCCTGTGAGCTCCCGGTGTAAAAGGACAGTGTGACTTTCCCTCGTGGTCTTTGGCAGAAGCACTGGTACTTTACACTGCTGCTCATTTTTCTCCGGCATTTCTCCCTCTGAAAAATTTGGTTTTGCTATGTTCCTTTTGGCTGGTGTGAAGCTTAGGTACCTGCTTCTCAGAAAAGCCTTCTGTTTGAAAACCAAATGCAAATGGCATTGTGATTAAAATGATTTCTTACTTCTACCACTAAATAGAAGCATACCTTCTGCATGGAAACTTTTCCTATATTGGACCTGTTAGTCTACTACTAGTAGTTAATGTATGAATTAATACTAGCTTTTGGTTTGCTTTGCTTTCAACTCTACCAGTGTTCGTTTTTATTGTATGCTCCAAAAAAAAAAAAAAAAAAATGTTTCACTGATACACAGAGAAACAAATTGTGCAAAGACTTTAGGTAGTCATGGACAGTCAGAAGAAGTCCTTCTTATAATCAGGATAGCAGCTATATCCACTGTCCTGTAACAGAAATAGTGCATTCAACTTTACTTAGATGTGTCCTCCCAGACCGATGTCAGCAGGAACACATATTGACAACAGTTTGTCTCATCCTTGCAAGCGTGCAATAAAGTGCAGTGCACTGGCTGGTCTAGTTGCCAATGAACAAACTACATGGTTTTCTATTGTTTCCAATTTGTAGTAAAGTTCATTGCTTTGAATTTCCCTTCCCATTTCACATAGCCATGGCACATCACTGAACACCCAGGAAAAATATATAAATAGAGACATAAATACTTCGTTATTTTTTTTCATTTCAGTGTTCTTTAAATCTGCATGTTCTCTAAAAGTCTGATGTTTTTTCTAAACTTTCTGATTTCTCAGTAGTGTAGTCAATGCTTCCCAGAATTACTGCCTTATCTTTAAAAAATTTCTGAAGTTTTTCCTATGTGGACGTTCCTTACAGATGCTTCTGAACTCAGACACCTCATACTTAGCCATAAAGTGAATAGATTAAAAAATATATTTGAATGCTTATCAACATATAATTGTCCCAGGTCCCTTGCCTAATCCAAAAGTGCACGTTGGTCTTAAATAATTTGTAACTGAAGTGAAAGCATAGAAAGGAAGATAGAATGTGGAAGGCAAGCAAAGTTGTTACTTTGTGCAGTTAAATGAGATTGCCAAGTTAGTTAGTGTTTGATTTCCCAGTCTGGTTATCTTAAGCATACATTATTCGTTTAAAAAGATTTCAGGGCTGTAAACTGAAATAGAAAGAAATTTACAGCTTCACAGAGTAGAAATTCAATGTTGCAGATGAGAAGGAGCTCACTAAAATAACAAAGCTAACACCCATTACTCAGGAATAAAATTATAATGTCATGTAACCACTCATTACCTGTGAATACACTAGAAGCTGGCTAAAGAGAAACAGAAAAAAGCCTACTGTTAAAACTGAGAGAGCAGAGTGATGGATAGTACTTATGGATGGCTATTATTGGCCTCAATTTTTTCCAATACTCTATAGAAATGTTTTTAAAAATAAATACTAATAAACACAATGGAGACATCAATGTACAATTCCTGAAGGACAAGTTCTAAAAACACAAACATGTAAACACATATATGGCTTTCCATTCACCTTACAGCACACATAAAAATCACTTTCTAAATTAAAATCAAAACCTCACTTAGGAATTTCACTTTCTCTGAAAACTATTAAGAATACTCATGAGCTACATCCATAGCTTTCTTCCAGCACAGAGCTATAATGTAAAAAAGAAAAGTTTCCTCCCCTCTTCAGGGACTGGTTCTCTCCTGAAGCCTGGAGAAAATCACTCTGATAGCACCTGAAGGATCAGTAGAGGATAGAGCTTCAATTACAGACAGGAAGCCGGGCCAAAAAGGAGCTCTCATAATGCTCACGGTGCTCATTACCTTTGGCTTTCTGCCTTAACAACTGGTGTATGCTATGTCAGGTGTATAAATGTTCTATGTGGTTGCTACATATTCTCCATGCTCCAACTTGGCAATCAGTCCTCTACTCCCTTCTATGCTTTCCTTTCCTTTAACCTTCTGAAATCATTATGGCATTTGCATTTATGTAAAGCAGATCCACAGTGCTTCTGAGTTACAATTCCTGTGCGTGGCACTCTCTTTGCAAAGATGTCAGTGGCCACATCTGGGGCAAAGACACAGAATGAGGATTTCTGAGCTGTATTTATCTTGGTTTTTGTAGGTCGATGTTTTAACAAAAGTTGTGCTGCTAAAGCACATGCTGTTGAGAGCTCTCCACTGCACTCTTAGCATGAGCTCATAGAAATTACCTGTGTGTCAGTTCACCACTGGAAAACATTTCTGTCTATCTCTGAACAATACAAATCTGGAGAAATCCAAACGATAAATTCAAACAACATTGTGCTTTTGCATCTGGCTTGTGCTAGGCAATAGTACATAATGCGATTGTATAATAGAAGAGCGTATGGAGGGATTCTAACACTCAGTTACCACATCTGTCTCTCTACATTATCATCATTAGAGTGTTTAGATGCAATTTATCTCCCTTTCCATGTGGAAGACTCGTGTTCCCTCCTATGAGTTGGGCACCAGCCCAACCATGATGGGTTGTGTCCACGGGGGAACACCTTCACTTTGACACCTGCTATTAGCCATCATCAGCCCAGCAAGCTCTATTTTGATCACTTATGTGTTTGCAGTCCTCAGCCAAGCAGGGAAGGAAACAATGAATGTTTTTCTTATGTGGAAATATGCAAAGGAACCAAGAGAGAAAAAAATAAAGGTATGTCCATTTTTCCCCAGCTAACAGATTTTACAGCTCACACATATGGAAATTCAGCTAAGCTGGACTCTGCTGCCATTTTAATTAAATATTAATAGAGAAGAAGGATGCTGCTGGAGTTAAGGCCATTGACTAAGGCACAGGAGATCAGGAGTGAGTCACTAGCAACTGCTACAGTCTAACACTGGGCAAATCAACCTCTTGTGTCCCAGATTTACAAAATAGCTTGAGTATTTAGACTTCACGTTCCTCTGCACAGGGACTGGCTTTTATGACACTTTTTTTCCAGCATCTGGTACCTCGAGGCACTGATCTCAGTGAGATAATGGTTATTATCATGACACAGCACCATCTACTCCTCAACTCTCTGGCTTAGATCTTTCCCGAAGAAGCTGCATGTAAAAAGGAATCAAGGAAAAACATTTATCTACAGCACAGAAATTTTTCCTTTTGGGTCAATTTTTAAAGTAAAATGTCATAGCTATTTCTACTATGTTAGAACTACATTACTCACTGCTAATTAAGATGTAACTGGACTTCAGTTCAGGAAGAACTGAAGCCAAAGCAACTCCCTTTGTTGTCCAGCTTCCAAGCAATTGGCACTAAGGTGATCAGAAAGTTCTTACAATTGAATTCCCTCGCTCTCATTTAAAACACTATTTGCACTATACTTTGTCATATGTGGCGCCTTATTTTGGAGGTGGCTGTTGATATACTCTTTGGTAGAAGATGCAAGGGCCCCAGTTTGTTCCGTTGTCCACTGGGGAGGAAACTGCAAGATGCTCTTCACTTTCTCTGGACTCATGTTCCTGAGGTGCATCAGCAGCATGAAGCCTGCAGCTTGCAGGTGTCCTCACAAGAGCCCTAATCCAGGATGTCCCCTGTGCTGGCCACAATGACACCCAGTTGCAGTATCCACAGATGCTGGATAGAAAAGAAGCCTAATTTGAATCAGGAGATCTGGGTTCTGTTAGTGGCTCTGCTACATATTTCCTGTATCGCTTCAGGCAAGACACTCGGGAGCTGATCCAGCCCCTACTTAATTCAACAGCAATCCTTCCACTGGCAGCACTGTGAGCTGGATTCAGCTTTTAGCCCATCACTTTTCCAGGCTCTCTACATTCCTCAGTGGTGCAGTACTACCTGTGCACTCTATAGGTATCTAATACGACTTAGACCATTTTCTTGTAAAGCAATTTGCTACTTAGACAGAGCATGAATGTGTAATTGAATTAAATTCTTGATTCAGCAAAATGCCCAAACTTCTAATGGGCTTAAGTCAAGTAAATATATACTGGTGAATTTCAGGCTGTGTGTCAACAAGTGTTGACATGTACTCTGAAACACAGAGGAGGTAAATAATTTCATGGGAACTCCTTGGGGACCTAGTGGGAAGTACATGCCAAGCACCTTGTTGGAGACATTTAGTCATACCCATCTGCTCCAAGACGGGTACGTGCCTAAATGCATTGCTCAAGCAATCCCTAAAAACACAACCCCCATGCTATCTAGCACAGCACATACAAACAAAACAGCCTAGAAAACACCAAAGGTGATTTGCATTTGTTTATACAAAATGTCACAAATTAGTACTTTTTTTTTTTTTTTTAAATACATCTAAAGAAACATAGAAAAAAACAGAGCTATGTAGCCCATGCTGATTTCAAGAAACCTCACCTATTCTGTAACTCTTTACTTTTGCATAACGCTGAAATCACAGCACGGATGTATATTTTGAAGTAATTGTGTTGGTGGTCCCTTCGTGCTTTCTGAACATCTAACAGTTAGCTAAGCAAACACACGTGACTGATTAAAAGAAGAAAGGGAACTATTTTTACAGGGACCATTAAACTTTAACTACCATCTGGCAGGGAATGATTAGAGAAGATCAAAATTAAGGCAGTCAACACAAATACTGTGTGGATACCTCAGGGAATTAATGTGGATGGAAGACGGTGAACTTGTGGCTATGTTAAGAGACAGGCAGAGAAGGAAGTGGTGAACACATCCTTTATGACTGCTGCTTTAATGGCCACATTCACAGCAACAGAAGCAGAGAAAGAAGAAATCAGGAGCACCTGGGAATAATCAGCAGCTTGCTGTCATAAAAAGAGAAAGTTAAAGCATTATACAAGAGCCACACCATTTTTGTTCCCCAACAAGCCAGGAAGGAAACTTTTATTGTGGAGGTGTGTTGAAGTTGGCAGGTAGTTAATATTCAGATTAGCCTGGTATCTTTACACAGGCATTTTAAATAGGGTATGTAATAAATCTTTTAATTGAATGACCTTACAGAGTACAGACCTGTGGTTGATCTGACTGAACACTGGATGTCACTATATATACACACTATTAGTCATTTTAGAGGCATTAAAAGCACTATCCAGACATGAACCTATGCATGCCCGCCATGTCTTTTTCAAATTAGCAAGCATATGCGTCTCTAATTATTGGTGTTCCTGAGATAGTAGTTTCAACGAGGTGAAGCTTGTGAGCTGTAGGAACACAGGTCGCTTCTCCAGGCAGCTCCCCTCCTACCCTGAGTTGTGATGCTCTTTGGTGCACTCTGGCTGAGTGCCACAGACCACCTCGGTTCTAGTGAAGAAGATGAGGTTTGGATGGAGGGATAACGAGCTAGTTGCTCACTGCAGCCCTCACAGCTGACATTTTACCACACAGCAATAACATTCGCCCTTGTGGTTGGTATTTATCTATCAAATTACAGCTCTCCCCAAACTGCAAGAGCCCCCAGGAGCCAGATCTCCCACATGGTGCAGGTGATCTCCAAGGAACACAGTAACCAAGATCCTGGATGGGGCACTGCTGGGAAGATCACTTTCTGGTCGTAATATCGGTATTGTCTCTCAAAAAGAACACAGATTTGACCGGTATGCGAGGCAATTGGAAATGCTAACAGCTGTGTGGAAGCCAGGCCATTAATAGAACTATGAGGGAATGCTTTTAGGAGCTAGGGGAAAGAAGAAAAAGAAGAGTGCCTCTGAGATCAAGTGATATTGAAAACAAAACAGTACTCTGCTCTAGAATGCCAGCTAAAAACTGTTAAAACTAAGGCAAGAAGACAAGTGAGAGGGAGAGATGTTGGGAGCAAATTATACAGCAATGTGCTAATGTTCTCTGAAATGAGACTATTTTCATTTCTTGAGTTCAGTATAGTATTTTGAAGATTGACTTTTCAGTATCATAGGAAATATATGTTAAGTATGCTTAAAAACCTATGAAATCTTATTAACTGTACCTGATTTCATAAACCTACATCAAAGAAAATAGGACCAGAAATATACCTGAAATGTACACTTAGTGCAAGTATTTTATAAGTCTAGACCTTGATTCTTGATAGATTTTTCAAATTCTAGTGTCTTCTTGTTACTCTAACCCTTGAAAAGCATTAGACCTTCAAAAATTTAACTCTTCTACATTTTCTTAAATGCAGTTTTATTTCAGGGAGATGTTAAATATAGGTTTAAAATAGCCTTAGGTTCTTTGATAGCATTAGGGGAGGTGGGCTTTTGGGTTTCATTGCCACAGATCCTGTCTAGACAGCAAAATGTTTAGAACTCAGTACTTAGAACTAAAGAAGTCTGCCTGTAGATTACCTGCACCAAATCTTATTTTATTCTGGAAAGTATTTTTGGAGAACTCTGGGCAAAACATTCTTAGCTACAAGGTTGCATCTTAAATTTGAGCACAGTGATCTGTGGAGGTGAAGCTTGGGAACAGATTTTGCACTTTCCTAAGGCATTTCTGGTTTCATAGAGTAATTCTGCAAACACAAGTAACCTGTTTGGGGGGGGGGAAATGGAGTCAGGTGCAGCTATAATATACTACAACGGTGTCAATTTTATATTATTATAGTATTTATAGATCATATACAGACTCCTCATTATAATAAACAGTTTACTGAGCAGCATTAATTTTGTCTTGTATGCATGCTGCTTTGGAATTGGGTGGGACTCAGATATGCCTTCTGCAAATTTGTCCAGAATCAGGAAAGTGCAAAAAGGCAATGCTCTGTCATCCTGACCTCAGGAACAAAGCTATTGAGAGCTGCTGGAAAGAGCAGTGCAGCTCTGCTAAACTCCTGCAGCTTGCTGCCTCTGCCTTGCTGCCGAGTCCTGCTAAGATGGCTTGCAGTACATAGAGCTGATGGCTCTCTCCTGTTAACAAGGAGCAGAGCAGTCACTCTCCACATGAAGAATACCAAGCACCACACCAAACTGAAAGAGAAATACGGAAGGCATTTGTTGATTTTTATTTTTATTTTTTTTAATAATGCCTCCAAGCATCTAGAGGTGTGATCCTATGTAATGAAGCATGTGGCCTTAAGCTGGAATTATTTACAAACAGCAGGATCTGCTGGCAAAAGAGATGGCTCTCACTGTGCTCTGAAAGCTGTCCCTCTAAAACCATGTTTGGTTAGCACCTCTGCCCTGCTGAAATTGGCATAGCTAATTCTGAGTGGGCACAGAGCCAGCACGGCAGATGGGGCTGAATGCAGGCATGCCAGGGACTGGCGTGTGCCTTGAGTCTAAGCACTTGGGACAGGATGCAGGCAGGGTGGGCTGTCTGAATTCCTGTGCTTTAGGTACAGGACATAACAATATATGATCTATTTTGTAGCTGTGAGCAAAATTAATTACAGCAATTTAAAAATAGCCCGCTTGAGCCATGCAAAGCACGGCAGTTGCCAGCTGAAGTGAACAACTATTTCCACAGGCTCAGACTGGCAGCAGCGTGGCAGGGCCGGGCTCAGGCTCAGTGCCATCCTGCAGGCTTTCTGCTGGGCCATCTGATGGAGGGCTTTGGGATGTTAACGGATGTTCTGTCTTTATCACTTCTTTTTGGGCACTCATCCTAAAGCAGTCTGCGAGTGTGAGAGAATTGAGACTCATACTTGCGAGATATGTCATTTACAATTAAGCAGGTGAATCTTGAATACATTAATGGCTGTGATCCCATCTTCCCTCCCACCAGGGACTATAAACTGGATCTACACACTGCAGAGAGGGAGAAACAGCCCAGAGTCACTTATTATATACATTATAAGTTACTCAAAAGCTGATTTAATCCCTAAATGGAAATTGGTAATGCTTATGTTTCTGAGAACTGGGCAGCTACATTATGTGTTTCTACCTTATCAACAACTAAAATACAGATCCCACAAACACATGCCCAGAGCCAAATGATTCTGAGAAACACCAAATAAAAAATCTCACAAACAGCTTAGATAGGATTGTTTAAAAACTATGAATCTGGTGTTGCCATACTCCCTGGTGAAACTTCCCTTTGCTTATGGTGTCTTCAACTTTAGCAGCCGGAAACTTTTGGACTTGGTGCTTCTACTACAGCCAAAATCTTGGCTGCCTGTGCTGTTCTCTGGATCTGTGGTGTAATTTTGTTGCCAGCTTTGCATTCTAAACCATGCAGTTAATGTTGCCAACTTACAGCTGAACTGTGTTTTCTGTTAGAAAAGATGTTCAGTGCATTGCTGGACTTATTCTAATTTAATCTTAGTGACATGCCGTAAACTAGCAATACATCTGTGTGTTCTATCCAATCACCATTTCAGTGACCATTTCAGGTATCAGCTGGGCTTTTTTTTGCAGCACAGCACAGAGGCAGACTGAACCAGCCATGGGAAACACATAAACCATCTGAGGAAAGCACTTGACTTGTGGGAGTTCTTGTTCTAAGAGATACTTTAATTCTGTAGGTTTTGAATTGTCTTTGTATTTATTAAAAAAAAAAAAAAGTGATTAAACATCAGTAGATTATTTTTGATGAAATGCGGTAACAAAACAAATTCCAAAAAAATATTGGGTAGATGCCTAATAGCAATGTTTAAACACATGAAAATGACCTGAAGGTGGCGACCATGACACATGTGGACTAACAGGTGGGAAACAAAGTAAAACTGTTTGTCAACCCGTTAAGAATTTTATATGTTCATTATTTCAGAAAAACCATAATTTTTCTTGACATAGAAAACGAATTTTTGAGGTCACATGCCATGCTGGGCTTTATAAAATTGTGGCTGCATTACTGAATATTTTTACTGGCATAGAGCATACTGAAACCAACCAGTAGGACATGAATGCTGGACAACAGAGTTTTGTTATCGCTTTGTTATCCAGGGTGAAAGTGATTCTACACCTCTTTCTGGCTGCTCTGGAGCCTTGGTCTCACTTTCCAACAGAATCCAGTAGCTAGGATGAAGGTGAGAACACCTTCCTTTGCTCGGTTTCTGTTGTAGTATTTTTTTTTTCCTGACAACTCTTTATTTAGATGTGTAATGGCTATTGTATATATACATATAATCATTCTGTAATTTAAAGCAGATCTTAGAAACCCAAAAATGACATAGCTGGGATTATTGTGATTTTTTTTTATTCAAATTGTACTAGAGCTCTTAATAGGATTTGTATACATCCAGAGTCTTGCTAAGTACAGACAAGGTGTGCTGTTTTGTTTTTTAGTTCATGCCATCAGTTTCTAGGACTCCAGTGTTAAAATAATCCATGAATAGTTGAGCAGAATGCTCTATAGCCTGAATTAGTTTTATGTTATTAATTGCCTTCAACTCTTCACTGAACAGAGCTGTTGAGACTAAAAGAAAATGAATCTAAGCAAAAAAGCAGCTTGGGTAAGTACTCCAAGGCATAAAGATCACTCAGGAAGCAGATTCTCCCTTTTCTGTGTTAAAGAGAACTTTACTATGATGAGAAGAAAGAAAAAACCCAAAACTCTACTGTCTGCTTTCCTGTGAAACATCACTTCCAATCCAGCCAAGTCAGCAATTAAAACTTCCAGAACTGCTAATGGCAAGATTTGCCAACTACTGATAATCAATAAAGCAAGTGGATCTGAACAGCATACTACCAAGAGAAATCCTACTTTAAGCAGAGCCTTATAATAATGGCTTAATTCCTTCTTTCTGGATCTAAGTCATTTTAAATATCACACAGCATATTAATTCTGCTCTATATAGCTTCCTCCCACAAGCTATTGCTCCAGTTATCCATTAATTGTGATTGGTAAGAGTCAACCACACAGCAGTGAATGGGAGAGGTGTGAGATAGTCTGTGCTGAAACATGGGCCAGACAGTGACAAACCCTGACTTTGTGCATCAGTAGCAATCAATGCCCTGCATAAATACAGAAGCTCTGGACAGCTAACCCGGAGGCAGGAACACCATTTCTACATTTTCACACACATTAGGACTTTCTCAGGAGGCTTTTGATCCAATTTTACTTTTCGGTGTCCTACCAGCTGGTAAGGGCTATCAAAATACAGTGGTTTTCCAAACACATCTCTTCTTCAAAAAAGCTGGGTTATTTTTTTGTTTGTTTGTTTGTTTTTAAGACTAGTGTGAGTGTGTGACATGCTTGGAGGTACTAATCACCTGCTGGCAGATAAAAATTAACCTGAAGGAATAGGTTTTGATCTAAGAGAGCTGTCTACTTAGACTTTGGACAGTGGGATTTCTCCTGACTAGATAAGATTTCCCCTTCAGCAGATACAGAACAGACATTCATCTCTTGTAAGTTATTAATAATGAACGTAGGATACTGACAGAGCCTTTGGAGCAAAGCACTCTGGACACAGCCATTTATTTGACATTGTACAGCATGTGACTTGCTGAATTTCTAAACGCATTCTTCTGACCCACTCTACAGCTGCCAGTGTTTGTATCTGGATGGAAACCAGCCCACAAACTCCAGCCAGAAATGCCTGCTTACAGGTACAGTGTATACACAAGATCCAACTCCCTGTAGAACTTAAGGGTTTAAACACATGCTGAACAAACAGGAATTGCGCCATTCTCTGGCACACCAGTGGACCGAGCAGCGTTTTATACAGATAAAAAACTGTGAGGTTAACAGAAGTCTTTTTTAAAGGAGACCTGCTTGAATTAAGCTGAGTAGGGTCCCTGAAGATCAGTAACTGCTCTCCTGACCCCTCCCTAAAGCAACAGCTGAGCTGGATGTAAAATGTAGTATCAGCTGTTATATCTTAAGTGCAACAATTAACAGGTGCTTAATGGTGGTGTCGATGCTGCTCAGACCGAGCAGCTTGTGCATGTTTTTGCACAGCATTCCAGAGTGGGAATCATAACAGAAAACGTATAGCACCGATGAGACTGCGGCTTGGTTGTGGGAGCTGACAGAAAAATGCGCAATGTGAAAAGGCACGGTGTCAGCTGGAGGATGGCAGAACACCCCAGCAAGGATGCAATAAGCAACTACGAAGCGTGCTGTTCCGTTGCCGAGGCTGCGGGGAGACCACAGAGCGGGCGTCCGGGCGTGGGCGTGGCCACGGGTGGGGGCGTGGCCACTGATGGGGCGTGTCGAGGCTCGCGCCCCCCGCCGCCGCCAATGGCGTCCGCATAAAGTGACCTTGGCGCCGTTTCCTCCTCTTCCGCCGCGCTGCATCCGGGTTCCCGCTGCCGGTCCCGCCGCGCCTGCGCACAGCCGCGCTCAGCCCGTCGGCCCCGAGGAGCGGCAGCCGCAGAGGGTGAGCGCCGGCCGGGGCATCCGCCCCCATCGCCGCCGTCGCGGCCCGCTCACCCTTTCGCTCTCTCCGCAGAGACTCCGGATCGTGGCCCCGGGGACGCCGCCCGCCCGCCGAGATGTTCGCCTGCGCCAAGCTCGCCGCTTCGCCCGCCCTGGTGAGTGGGTCGCTCCCGGACCCGCGGGCGGGCTCGCTCGCTCCTCCCCGCCGCCGGCACCGCCGCGGGGTGGCGGCTCTGCCACCGGGCGCCCGAGCCGGGCGGGCCCCGTGGGGCGAGGCGAGGTGGGGGCTTCCCGGGCGCGGGGCCGCGGTCTCCTTCCCGCATCCTTGGTGGGGCCCTTGGCCGAGGTGAGGAGTGCGAGGGGGGGCCGCGGTGCAGCCGGGCCCGGAGCGCTGCTGTAGGTCAAACTGCGGGCCGTGGTTTGGCCCGCACGGGGCTGGGCTTCTTGTCCTTGGGAGGCAAGGGGCTCTTCTCCTTCCCGATGTCCTTTCGCGCTGCAGAACGTCGCCGCTCGCGTGTCGCGCGCAAGGCTCTCCCTGCAGGAAGCGCTTTGTGCGCTGTGACCTTAGAGTGCTGGCAGCCCAAGGGCACGCGCAGGCCTCTTGTGAGACAGCCTTCATTCATTTATGCCTCGCGGCGTTTCCCAGTCTGAGCCGCGTCTGTGCGTTTAGCGGCTCGGGAATTAATTATGGTGGCTTTTATTTTTACGTTGTAAAATGTACGTTGCTGCCTGCCAGCCTGTTTGGCTCTTACGTGGCTGCCGATTTGTTCCCTTTCCTGTCAGTGTACCGCATGCACAGGCTCGCTGAATGGTCTTGCTGTTTGCTGTAATGGCTTTGGAAAACGGTGCTATTGAATTGCGTGTGGAGTTTGTTTCTGTATGGTGTTCTGTATATCTGGCTATGCAAAAATTGTTATCATTCTAATAAGGCAAGTGGTTTAGTAAATAATAGCCTTAATAACTTAAAGAAGATCTTATGAGGACAGTTGTAGCTAAGTACTTCTCTTTTAATTTTTTTCCTCCTCTTGCAGATCCGTGTTGGATCAAGAATCTTGTACAGACCAATTTCAGCATCTGTGTTTTCTAGGCCAGAGGCAAGGACTGGAGAGGTACCTTATAAACAAAATTCTGTATCTTCTTAAAGTACCTGGTGAGCCTATATGTTCTCAACCTAGAGTTCACTTGTACTAACACAAATATGCTCTGAAGCTTGCTTTAAATCAAACCTTTAATAATACTTGTTGCTGTCCTGCTGTTTCACTTAAGAAAAGTCCTTTGCATTTTATGTTGGTTGCTTTCAGGTAAACAGGTAACATTCTGAAGTCCTTATCTCTTATAGTCTCATCACTTGCAAGAGTAACTAGACTCTGGTTCTAATGCAACTTTTGTAACTATGAAGTAGTGCTGTGTCACCACAAATAGTCTGTGTCTGAATATAATGTTTTTTTTCATGTCTTGTTTTCTTAGGGCAAATCGACGCTTAATGGGGCCCAAAACACTGTCTCTCAACTAGCACTTAGGGAATTCCAGACTAGTGCTGTCAGCAGGGACATTGACACTGCTGCCAAATTCATTGGTGCTGGTGCTGCCACAGTAGGTGTGGCTGGATCTGGTGCTGGTATTGGAACAGTCTTCGGTAGTCTAATCATTGGCTACGCCAGGTAATCAATCTCCCTCAAACAAGTGTTGAATTACTTGCAGTTGTATCTTGATGCAGCATTCCCAGTAAGCCAAGTTGTAGTAAGAATAATGGAGGTGTATTAGGTTCTGTTAATATTGCTAGTGTTAAACATGGCTAAATGGAATAGTGTGAAGCTGCAGTATATTCAACAGGATGGCTCTCTGGATCAATTCAGAACTTCATTGTTTCACATTGATCCAGAACTGTCTGCGTGGACGAGAGACATGAAAGAAAAGAGATTGTTAGTCTTGGTCAGTGCTTTTGTCACTGAAGTTCAGTGTCTCAGCATTCACTTCCAGAACTGAATTCAAAATCTAGCCTAGATTCTCCCCTAGAAGAAGGGAGACGTCCTAAAGAGGAACTTAATAAAACAGACATTAAGGAAATATTTATTTCATTATTCTTTCTAGCAGTTAAGACCTAAGTCTTTTGTCTTAATAAAGGTTTTTTAAAAAACCCTGCTGAAGGCAAGGAAGTTCAGCTTTGATGCTTTGATTTAAGAAACATGAGAGGCTTTTCATACAAAATAAATGTCTCCTCTTTTGTCATAGGCATGAACGTCAGTAAGTTTTTGGAGTATTACTGCATATTGCTATGCTGAAAAGTCCTCCCCTTGCCCTGGAATAATGCATTGCGTTTTTTTTTTTTTTTAATAACAAACCATTGCATACTAATTTCCTTTGTCTAGATGGTTTCAGTTCCTGGATTTTTCTGTGAGCTACATAATGTTTTCAGCTTCCTTAGAGTACAGTTGTAATGTGAAAGATATGAAGTAAACTTATAGTGCTGATAGTTCCCATATGGGAAGAAAGTAGATGCAGAGAATGAATGTAGTCTATACTTACTTGGAAAAGACATATGTAATCTGCGTAATTTGAATCTAACCTTAATAACTAAGTCACTTCTCTTCCATGAAATCCTTGCTTATAGATAGCTTATGCTTGGATTTACTGAATTTTCTGTTATAGAATCTGTGCAAGGGGAGTATGAGATTCTAAATCTGTGAGAAACATTAAGCTGAGTATGAAAAACTTCTTGAAGATGAAAAGATCTTACACCTTTATTTTCTTCTAGAAATCCTTCTCTGAAGCAGCAGCTGTTCTCATATGCTATCCTGGGATTCGCCCTGTCTGAAGCTATGGGTCTCTTCTGTCTGATGGTTGCTTTCTTGATCCTATTTGCCATGTGAAAGGAGATCTGCCTGTAATATTGGCATTGGAATGTAATCCTGCATATTTTATGGGACTCCCAAAATGTTGGTGTCGTGGAAATTAATGCTATTTCCAAAGTCATTTCATTAAAGATAACAACTTTAACTGTCAACCTGTTGCTTGCATTTATTATCTTTCTTATTAGGGCATGACTTCATGTTGTGATTATGACATACCATGTCACAACAGTGACTTCAAGTCAAGAATAATATTTGTTGGAACGTCACTTGTTTGGTGAAGTCAATATGACTTATCCTAGGAAAATCAAAGGATGCATTGACAAAGTGTGAGGAGTTATACTTCTGGCCTTGTTCCTTAACCTATATCAAATTTATCCAGAGCTGTTTCTGTGCACAATTTTGTGGTGTTCTCCACCTCCTATCCCCTAACTAGCTGGCGCATGGAGTTTTGGCACCCCATGGTAGAATGAGCTAAACAATCCTCAAACAGCAATAAGGAAGTTCTGTTTGTATCTGTTGTCTGTTCCACTATGAATTTTGATCACTCTAGTAAAAGCTTTCTGCTTGGTTCTGATCAGTATCCAGGCTGAACTAAACTATTGGTTGACATTGTTCCAAAGCCTTTAGTTGTGGCACATGGGCATTATACTCTTACGTAATTACAGCATTCTTGGCATTACCTAACTAAAAGGGGGAATGTCCAGCTTCCTGATATAGTAAAGAAATGTTTTCTACCTAATTTTTTAATACTAGAATCCAAGCTCTTCTAGTAACAAAATGTCTGCACTGCAAGCTTTGCTTCTCATGGTTTCTATCTTCTAACAACCTTAGTGCATTTAAGGTGTTGTCTGCATTTACAGCAACGTACTGTGTGCTACTGTATACTAATTGGTTGGGTGGCTTTGAATATTAAATAATAAATCTGATCATTCAACAACTGTAAACTGACCTTTGGAATAAGGTGAACAAGCTTATGAGCTTTGCTTTCCTATCTTACCTACTATGAGCTGTAACTAGCCTGTCCTTCACTTGTGGCTCTGATGGGTGCAGTACGCAGGTAAATTCTTTGTTTTAATTTGAACTTAAATACCAAATATGTATCTGCTTAGCCTAACTTGAACACAGCGTAAGAGGCTTCTTCCTCTGTATGTTCTTCAGAGGAAATAGTCATCCTTGTGGAAGGATTAAAAGCTGCTTTGTAAGTATGGAAAGCAACTGCTGATTTTACTCAGGTTTGAGAGTAAAGCATGTAGCACCTTCAAACACTCAGATCTAGCATAGTGTTAGTAGTACTACCCTGTATGACTAGGTCTGGAAATGATTTGGTTTGGAGGGGATAGTAGGAGGTAAAGCATGTTGTAGCTATCATCTGTGGTTGTGCTCACACAGTGTTGGTCCTTTTTTAATGCACTTATTATAGTTTATTCTCATAAGCTGTTACAGAGGTGACATGCAGTGTATTTGCCTTGGATGAAAGGCAGTAAACAATTAGAATTCTAGCCTAAAGTTCATCTTTGTGTATGATGAGACTTTCTTGAGGTTTAGCTGTGTGGTTAGTATAGGGAGAAGTTCTGGCTAGCTATTCTGGAACTTCAATAAGGAAGCTGCCCAAATCATGGCAATTACTGAATGAACATCCTATCTTTTCCATTGTGGCTCACGCTGTCAGTGTGATCCCTATGATAAGCTTTGTCTGAAAGGCAGCATGCACTTCACGTGTGCGACCTGTCCTAGAAGTAGCATCTCTCCAGGTTTGACTGATTTTTTTTTTTTTTTTTTAATAGCTCTTATGCTGCTGAACACGGTCCAAAATTGCTAATTATAAAAGTAATGTCAAATTTGGATTAATTGGATCTCATTGTTAGACAAATCATGGTTTTACAAAACATGGAAACAAGCCTTCATGCAGGAAGTTATCTTCCTCATTGGCAGTATTGTCCTCTTAGGTGCTTTGTGAGGGAAACTTTTAGCTGCATAGAGGAGCAAAATCTATTCCTTTCTGTAGCATCTCACATTTGAGCCATTTACAATGCTTACTTAGGAGTAATTCTGCCTTAAATTAAGTGGTGTTGTGGGGATTTTTCTATCCTACTGTATCTCAAAAAAATTTCCAGTGCAGTACAGGGCCAACAAAGCAATTACAAAAAATGAAGTATCCTGTATTTTCTTGTCCAAATTCAGGGAAACAATGAAATTAAATGTTGTAGAATTCGATTATGCTACTGGTACAAATACTTCCTTTTAAAGAAGCTTTTTTGTTATTTGTAGTGTTAGATGCCATATGTTGAATAGAGCTCCTACAAGGTCTGGTTATCCCAAGGCTTGGCTGTGATGTGCTTGGAGCAATGTCACCGAGCACAGCCCCTGCAGCAGCTCCCTGCAGGACAGACTTCGAGGGTGAGTTTCTGTGGAAGTCCTCTGAGCCGTGTTGCCGGGTGGGCCGGGCGCTGTTCGGCTTGGCTGTCCTGGCACGTGTGCTGCCTGGATGCGGACACTGGAACGCGAACATCCTTAGCAAGAAGGAGTAGGGCTGTAACTGCTCTGAACGCCGGACGGAAGCGTCGCGCCTATCTCTGCCTTGGAGCCGCCGCCGTGCTCGGTGCGGTCACCCATCCGAGCGGCACCCACTTAGCCGCGGCCACACCCGGACACCGGCCGCTTCCGGCCACACAGGCAGCCGCGCCCGCCCCGTCGGCGGCACCAAACCCGCGGCGTCTCCGCCCTTCGCCCCGCCCCTCTGCACCACGTGACCTGCGTTCCACTGGGCCCGCGGAGATGTCGGCGGCACTCTCGCGAGAAGTGACGGAAGCCTGCGGGGGACCCGGCCTTTCATGTGCGGCGCGGCCCGCGTTCCCGGGTGAGTTTGTAAACAGGAGCGCGGCGCGGCCGGGAGAGGCGCCGGCCGCGCCCGGGTCTGGGCCGCGGGGAGCGCCCCGAGGGCGGAAGGGAGGGAGCGACCCCGCTGAGCGGTAGGCGGGGGTTCCCGGGAGGCGGTAACATGGCGCCGCGGCTCCGCGCCGCCGCAGCCCCCTCCCCCAACGCGGCCTGAGGCTCCCGCCGTCCCTAGAGCCGGGCGGGAGGGCGCCCGGCGCCGCCGCAGGTAGGGACCGAGCGGGCGGGGGCGGCGGGGCGGAGGCTGCGCCGGCTTTCCCCTCGCCTGCGGCGGCCCCGGGCTCGGCCTGAGCCCCGGCCCCGAGGGGGAGGCCTCTGCGCGTCCGTTCGCGGCTCCGGGGGGTGCCTCGGGCTCTGCGGTGGGGAGGAGGGGGAGAGCAGCTCTTGTGCGGGCGGTGCCGCGGCCTGTGCCTCCGGGGTTATCCTAATGAAAGGGCACCGGAGGTGTCAGCGGATTAAAAACAAGCGGCACGGCGCGGGCCTTCAGGCACTGATGGCTGCACGGTGTTTCGGGCACAGATGTTCGTGCCCCCGTGCCGTGTGATTGTGGGTTTGGGGTACGGGTGGCATCGTGTAGCTTTGTTCGTGCTGCAGTCTTCCTGCACCCCGGTGTTAGGTGGGGGTTACATCGGTGAGTTTCCTTCTCTTCAAATAAAGGTGCTGTCACTTGCTTCATAGTGGGATAAAATACTCTACTAGAGCAGGAAATTGTGAATCATCTGCTGCTTTGCAAACAGCTAATGCGAAGTGAATTTTCTCCCACCTCTCCTTTCTCTTGTGCCTTTTAGAATGTCTTTGTTGTCACCTTGTCATGCTGTACTCAGAGCTGTGAATCTCTTCTCTCAAGCTCTTGCTGAGTGTAAAGTCACATAGACTTGGTTAAAACACAAGAAAAGACAAAAAGATAAAAAGGAAAAAAGCAAGTGTGTCTGAAGTTAGGGTTGAGTAACCGCTGCGTGTGCATTAGGTGCTCCGTTCAACTTTGGATCATATGATGAGGAAAACTTTGTGGTCCTTCATTTTCAGTGTGGTAGATGTGTCTTCAGACTCCTAATGAACCATCAGTTATTCTCTGTTAATGAAAGCCTGGTTACAGGCATCATTTCAGAGGCACAAACTAGTGGTGTTCGCTCGGATTCTCTTTTACTTACTTGCCAATTGAAGCCTTATTGAAAAAAAAGCAAAAAACAAAAAAAAAAAAACCCAGCAGCTTTGTTATAAACTGCTTTTTATCATGCATCTAAAGAAATAAATTAAAAAAAACTTTGTGTGCACATGGGGTGAAGTTGCTTTCAAAAAAACTCAGTGATGAGTTTGTTTTGCAGTTGATAGTGCATGCTGACACCTAAGCAGCTAGTTGGGTCTTTGATCTTTTTCTGTGTGTAGTCGGATTTCCATCCTCACTTGAATTTTAGAAATACAAACATCGGTACATCTTTTTCCAGAAGATTCTTAACTGTGCAGTGTAAAACATAAAGTGCTTTCAGGTCCTGAATTAATCATGCATAACTTGATGAATAATTTTTGTTTTCATGCTACTTCTCTTGTGTTTTTGTGACAGCATTGAGCAGACTGAAATAAGGTATTCTTTTAATCTTATTAATTGGGGCCATCTACTGCCTGAAATTCCTTTCCATCAGCTATTCTTTCTTTCCCCCCACCATCAATTTTTTTAAACTTACAAATGCACGTTTAAAGCTCTGAGAAACTTTACATTCAAAATTTCTCTTATTTTTGCAACATTTAAAAATGATTTGGAATTTCTGTATTAAAATAATGCACTGACTGTTTTTAGAGGAGTAAACATGATTCAGTAGCATTAACTTCTCTCTGTAATAATGAATAGACTTCAAGTTATCATGTCCTGCGTAGCTTAAGTGTGTTTGTTTCAAATCAATAGTGTGCACTCTGCGACCCTGAATGTAGCTAGTGATAGGAATACAAGTCGATACTTTATAACTATGCAATAGCTCATATTTTTGTTTCAAGTTGGTGCCGCACTGTATCTGATTGATTTTTGTGTCAGTTGCTGTTCAGCAGGAGCTCGACCTCAGAACTTTTCTATTAGCTCTAGTTCAGACTGGAGATTGTCTTGGGTAAGTTAATGGGAACAATGTAGCGTGTTTCCATTTCTGGGTGAATGCCAGTGGTCATTTACCTTGTTGCTTATAGGAAAAAAATACATCACTGTTTTAATGAGCTATGAGAGTGCTTCAGTGGTGTAGTCCTCGGTATATTTAAGGATTTTAAACCAAACCCTTAATTATTGTGTGCAGTTAGGTACCCAAAGGATACCATCTGTAAAAATGAAGTACCTTTGTTAAGATTTTTTTTTTAATTTGCTGAAAATAAAGTTGCAAAAACTAGATTTATAATGTCTGTTAGGTGATGGACAGTATTAAAGCTTTCACACTTAAGTAATTGAGCTGGTGAAGGCGTAAAAGCTAGTATCTTGCTAAACAAGTTGCAGAAAGATCTGGGGAATATTAATTCCTATATATTTCCTTTCTGAGGGTTCCCTGACTTTCTACTTGTCTGTAAGAGCTGTATTCACATAGCACAAGCTTCCACTAATCCAAGCCCTCTGAGAAATATCCAAGCCAGGCAGCTGACATTGGAGCTGTTGTATTCAGCCAGCAGGAATTGTTAGGTCTAGTCGTGTCTCTTTTCCATCAGTGCTCCTGGTTTACCGGAATTGTCCTTTCTTATGCAAAAAGCTTGCTCCTTCTTCAAAACCAAAGTAACTTCATTGGTTTGTTTCCGTGCATGTGACTAGCTGGCCAGTGGATTTCTTGTTCTCATTTGAGATTAAGTCAATCATCTTCACTTCTCACAGATTTTTCCTCTTATCCAGATGTTCTCCCTCTTAGTTATTTGAATTGAATTCTATACCTTCCTCAGTTTGTCTTAGACATCAGTTATAGACAGGTAACTGGCAGCATCAACATTAGGCCTGTTTTTAAAAGAAGAAACATTATTGCAACAGGCATTGCCTTCTTCCTCCCTAGAACTCTCTGAAAGAGACCCCGTGACTTCAAGGAAGTGGAACAACTGCTCTACTAAGCAGTAGAGTGGCAGTATTGAAGAAGGAGCTCCCGTTTTCCTCTTGGCCAGTTCTTGAGGTTCGCGTCCTTTAAAAACTCGGCACTACAGCCTGTAGTTATCTTCCAGAATCTACTGATTCTGTTACAGAATCTGCTTGCTAGTGATTCTACTTCCTTTTTAAGGAGGATTGTTTTGTTTTTTTGTTTTTTTTTTCCCGATTTTTTTCCTCCTTCAGTCTGTTCATTTTTCAGCTTTCGTTTGTTAGAAATGTTAAATTCTGTGGTGGCGTGACAGAAATGCAGTCAGTCAGAACGCTTCTGAAAGCGGTCTGTAATGGTGAATATTAATTACACCACTTCTGCTTCACTTTTCTTTTTTTGCACACAGGAAACTGAAAAGAAAAAGAAAAGTTGTTCCAGTCCTTCTAGGTAAGTGAAGTGATGGCTTTTATTCTAAAATCCAAATGCTGACTTTAACTTTTTACTAAGTGGTAAATTCTACGCACAAACTTTTGGTTTCTCCTGAAAGCAAAATTTGCAAGTCTGAGTGCCCCTGTAGAAAATTTTAGAACTTAGTATTAAACATTAGAGATGATTAAGATATATGGAATTTGATGCTGTTGTCAGGTATCAAAAGTATAAGAAGAACCCGTTGTTTATTTTGATTTGCATTGACTTGCTTGGCTGCATGAGAGCCAGCTCTTTTAATTTTGCAGTTGTTAAGTTTGGAAAAGAAAAACGACTATTTCTTTTTTTATCTAAAGAAGCATCTCTACTAAAATTTTTGTGTAGGCCAAGCAAATTATTAAATTCTCTCTTCAATACCTGTTCAGAGAATGTTATTCTTTAATGCACGAATAAAGTCAGTCCACTTGACCTTAAATGCAAACAAGGAGATGAAGAACTTATACACCTCAAGTAGAACTCATGAGTCGATAAAGACTTTGATAATTTTTGCCCTTGCTCTTTTATGCTTCACTTTTCTTTTATAGGAACTTTAAAGTAAGATCTTATAAGCCTAATGTGAAAGCAATTACTTACTACGATGAGATCTACATTAAAGGCTACTAAGAGTTAATAACTCTATATACAGTCAGAGTTTATTGTGCGATAAAAAGGGGTGCAATCCCAGATCAAATGTAAAGAATAAGAAGAAATGTTTAGTGTGCGTGATTAGTCTTGAGAAAATGCAAACATCTGTAGGAAAATACATCTCTGATGCTTTGACTTAAGCACTTTGTGAGGTACACACCTAGAAGATCCTTAATGCTGATAGGCTACCATAACTCTACTTCGTGACAAAAGCCCAGTTTGTGTTTTATCCCACTTTCTCATTTTTTTTTGAACAAGAATGTATAGCTGTTTCTTGAGATGGAGCCATATGCAAGGGTCACCAAGCTGCAAGACTTGGGTTTGCAACACATGCAAGCAATGGTAGATCAATCAGCTCTTACAGTAGCTGGTAGGCTCAGATTGTCCTCTGTGGGCTGTCCAATTGAGGAATGGGTTGATACCTGCCGGAATGTGCGCTTCTTCTTGCTTTCTGTGCAGCAGAGGAATTGTGAAGTAGCGTTGTTGGTTTTTTTGCCTACCAGATTTTGTTTGTTTACAGTTGTCTTCTCAGCAGATCCTATCTTAGATTTACTTTAAAGGTGTCTTCTTCCATGCTGTTTGTGTCAGCTTTGAAATTACAAGAGGGCAGTCTATTGCTACAGGGTTTAGAATAAGAAATTGCAGGGTAAGTTTGCATAGCTGATGAGCAAATTAGGGCATAAGGGTCTTTTGGCATCCAGCGTGCTTGGTAATGTTGAGAGGCTTTAGCAGCAGCAAGTCTGACAAATCTTTATAGACATGTGTGAATGACTTTGCTCAGCAAATTTGGAGGTATTTTTGCAGGGATTGTTAATGTACATGTATACATTTTAAACAACTATTTAAATGCTTAATAGAAAAAAATTGAATTGAGGTGTCAGTTGAGATTTCCGTGCTTCTGCTGTATGGGGGAATTAAGAGAGAAAACAAAAGAACCTTTACCACTAAAATAAGCCATCGAGACATTGGTCAAGTCTGTGGTTGCCTTTTCTTATAAGCTGTCTACAGGAAGGTATTTTACAGGCAAGCTTCAGAAGAAGCAATAATAGCTTCTTGAAAGTGTACTTGAGGTATTTACTTGAAATCTGATTAAAAATATACAAATGATTGTTGAAGCTGTTTTGTGACGTTTAGATTAATCCTGGTTTGATGTTTTATGGGAACACCTTTATTTTTTTAAATAAGCACGCTGTCAGTGCTTATTTAGATGTCAGTAAATTGCTACTGTACTTATTTTGCTTTATATTAAATGCATTTTAACCGATCGTATTTATTTACAAGTATATAATTTACTTCATTGCTTGCTTTCCAAAAGTGATGAGACTTAGGACATTTAAATGCTTTCAAACCATTCTGGTTTATCTTTGTGTTGAAATGTGGAGCAAATGAGCAGCAAAAATGAGAGATTGTATTGTGATTAAAGTTGTCTGTACTGCTGAGATTATTTGATGCTGTTCCCATGTTCATCTCTGATACTGTTTCTCCTTGAGAATTACGCTGAGAATCTACAGGTTTCTCTGTCTTTCTGAGAGAAGGCATGGTAGCAAGGCTTGTAGAAGAATGTTGTACTTCAGTGGACTATAATAAGAATTCTTTAATTGGAGTATTTGGTTCATCTGAAGAATTAAAGTTGAGGCTGGAGGTTCAAATTCAAATTGAATCACTTCAAGAGCTGTCTTCTTTTTTTCTATGCAACAAGGTTTTTTTGCTTGTTACCTGGCTAGCAAACAAAAGTGCCTATAATTCATCTCTGGCCATTAGGTTTGAAGCTTACATACTTTATTTCTCATTGTGTTGGATGGGGAACATTTTTGTCAAGATGGCATGTAGGATTATTCTTTTGGTATTTAGGGAGAACGTATTTTTTTAATTCTTTTTTTTGTTGTGGTGTTCTCTCTTAGAGCAGTCAGTCTCCAATAGCCTTTTGAAACCAGAGCACACAAAAATGCAGAAGAAAGAGAGGAGGCAGGCAAAGGATGTTTTTTGTGTTGGTTTTTGTTGATGTCTGTTTGTTTCTTGTTTGTTTGTTTTAGCATAGCATCTACAGTTTCAGGTGGTGGGCCATAAACTTAACCACCTGGAGTTTTCTAAAGCTGTTCCAAAGATGTTGAGTCTCATTCTTTTGTTGTACACTACCAAGAATCTGAATCTGTTCTCTCTATAGTAGCACAGTAGGTAGCATTAGAAGGAAAGTAGATTTTTCCTTAGCCTTCCTTTTCTAGGCTGGACAGGTTTGGCTCCTTTGTACTGTTCTTGAACGTAATAATCCAGCCCCATAAGTGTTTTGGTGGGCCCCTACTGGTTTCTCTTTGAGTTGGTTATCTTTTTTGTTTTGAGGGCTCAAAACTGGACACAGTACTCCAGCTGCAGCTCCCTGAATGCCAAGTGAAGGAGAACAGTCACTTCCCTTGATCTGTTTGCTATGCTTTTTCTAATTCAGCCCAGTGTGCTGGTAGCTTTTGGTGCTGCAAGTGATTTGCTGATGAATTGTATTCAGTTTGTTGTCCACCAGGAGATCCAAGTTCTGCCCCAAGGCTGCTTGACAATCATATGGCCCTCAGCCTGCAGTGTAGCATGGAATAATTTTGTTCTAGGTGTGAGCTTTGCATTTGTCTCTGTAATAGGTAAATACAATCCTTACTGGTGTGGCTAGACTAATGAATGTGAGCCCTTTGTTTTCCCATCCTGTCAGATCTGGTTTCTGTTTAGATTTATAATGTCCAAGGTCTTGCTGGAATGGGTGAGTGAACTTATTTTCTCTTTTAAGTTCAAAAAATTTAGCACTTCAAGAGACTTTTTTTTTTTCTTTAGATGTTAGTTGGAATCTCTTTACAAGGCATTATCTCTCAGAATGCCTTGTAGTTTGCAAACAAGTAACAGAAAGTTCAGAATATGAATTTGTTTCCAATTTCTCTCCATGAAGTTATTGAAGAGGACACCACTTTGTTTTCTTTTTCTTTATAAGCAGGGTGTCAAAAATTTCAGGCTTCCCAAAATGTGCTTCCTAAAATGTGAAACCTGGTGACTGCTTAATATGCAAATGCATATTTTGGTAATATTCCTTTAAAAGAGTCAATGGGCAGACAAGAAAAAAATCAATCTTTACAGTTTATGACCTAAGGGAAAAAAAATGCTAACAGTGTGGGTGTAGTAGATTTTTTGTGACTAATACTGTGCACTTTCAAAGATTCGTGTAAGCTGTATTAACAGTTAGAGTGTTGTGTGTGCCCCTTGGTTGATCAAAATCTTTGTCTTTTAGGAGAAAAATAATACACCTTTGGTTTGTTAAAGAAATAACTTTTTGTTTATAATATGTAATTGTGTGTATATTGCAGTTGCATTTAAGTATGTGCTGCCTCACGATCAAGATCTAGCAAAGCTAATTCCTCTTGAGACCTAAAGGAGTCTGTCCCTGCCTGTATGAACCCATAATAAAAACATCTGCTTTACATAGCTGAACAAAGGTACAGTGTTCAGGGGGATGACCTCTCAGTGTCTATTTAAATTCCAGATAATATAAAGGTGGAATCCTAAGGCTTCATTGAGAACAACCTTAGTCATGAAGCCTAAGTCGTGAATATTGAACTTGCCCATGACATTCTTAATACTCTTTAATGTTGATAGTACCATGTTCACAGTTGTAACAGTGCAGTAAATATTTCACCTCTTCAGAACCTTGAGACAGGTTATGAATTCTTTGCAAAGACTGGTGGAGCAATCTCTCTCCTTGATTTGCTTTGGCATCTTGTCTGTAGGACATAAATGTTTCCCTGAGTTGTTAGTGCCAAGGAATCTAAAGGTTCTGGCAGCCATTCGTCTCTTCTGTGATCTCAGTCTCAGAATCCTCATTCTGTTGAATGTATATATTTAGAAGTGACACTGGAATCTCTCTTTCTCTCTCTCTCCAAGATTTGCTTCTTTGCTATTTGGTGCCCATAGCCAAGGACATTGGGCTCTCCTCCTTAAAGTAATATCCAAAATTTTATGCAGTAGTTTTTACTGCTCATCTTAGGCAAAAGGATCAGATAATGTGTCCTCTACACATACAAATTTCTCAGGTATTATGTCTTAGATGATTTGCTTAGGCTTACTTGAACTGCTTTGTCTCTAGTGGTAAATGGTACTCTTAAGATAGTTAAGCAGCCTCCGAAGGCTTGCACCTTTTCATCTCTCCCCCTGAAGAG